>NC_049203.1:8505494-8865494 GCF_013347855.1 Anguilla anguilla
TGTGTGTGCGTGTGCGTGTGTGTGTGTGTGCGTGTGTGTGCGTTCCTGTGTGTGTCTCAGAGAGAGTGAGAGAGAGAGTGACAGAGCGTTAGAAAGAAAGAGAGAGGAATTTACAGAGATGACAGTGATGGAACAGGTCTACAGTTTCAACATGACTTTCTGGGGAATGAAGGCAAATTTGGATTAACAAAATAAAAAAATAAAATTATAATTAAAAAACTTTCAAAAGGTAATTAAAGGGTAATTCCTAAAGTAAATTCCTTCATGTCACAATGTCAAGAATGTGATTCTATCTCATAGGTGCTGTTGTGCAGGGTATCCGTTTGACAAACTTAATTATTTTATGTTTCTTTTAATTGGTGTCATTGTGCTTGTGCTTGGTTGCACAGTGGCAGTTGATCAACTTTAGCCGGTTTGTTACAACATAACTGATGAGTTGAAAGCACATACTCTGCCCATGCTTCCATTAGGAGGTTAATTAAGGATGTTATACTTCATTATAACTGTACTGCATAGACTGCTTTCTATTTTTGCTTAGGTCGTGGCTTTTTACATCTTTGCACATAAAAAGTGGCATAATAAAAAACAGAAAGTGGTGATTTAATTATATTAAATCTTAAAACAGCGCTTTTTACTGAGCAGAACAGTTTAAACTTTCAGCAGAACCAAAGGGAAAGAGACATGCATGAAAATAACAACAATTTATCCTAGGAAAGAGGATAAATGTCGTGTCATCAGGTGGCTGACCTAAAAAGGCAAGCAAAGCAGAAAAAAAGTGTGCTTTCATGCCCAAGAGGGGTACTAGTGTAGGACATGCGGCCACAGAACATCTATCTGCATAGAGGTCTTACACACTGTAGGAGAACAGCTTCATAGTCGCCTTACATAATGCTGACATTACTTTGCTTCTTCGGGCGTGAGCCTCACAAATTCCCAGTGTTTTTTTTTTTTGTTTTTTTGTTCTGTTTTGTCTTGTTTAACCTACGTTTGGTTTTGATGATTCGCTTCTAAAGAATGTGCGTTTGGTGCAAAAGCCAGTTACCATGCCGATAGTGCTTGCGTTCCTTTGGAAAATTGGCATTTGTACGCAACAACAAACGAATCAAATCAAATCTTGCAAGCATATTATGTTTTAGCTGTTTTTCAGCTCAATGCTAATTAATTGCGGTACTGGCTTCTGTTGTGTTCCTATGGCTTTCTTTCCCATGCAATGTCTCTTTTATGTGTCTTGCAATAATGGCTCGTGCATAATTCTGGATAAGAGCATATGCCAAATAAATTATGTTAACAGCCACAGCAACAAGAATCAGAACTATTACCCTAAGAACTGTCAATTACAAGTAGTGACAGGGAGCGCCTACAAATTCCGCTTGTGTAATTCTCCTGAGAATGATGGGAGTTACCTCAGCTAGAGCAGTTCAGCATGGTAACATGGGCAAACTCTTTAAAATCGCCCCTTCCTACTTTTTCTACCTGGTTATGTAAATGCATTGCTAAGCGTTGTGCTTCCAACATTGCTGGGGTCTCTCTATTTCATTTGAAAGGGTGGGGGGGGGGGTTGGAGGGATGTCAAAACACTTTTAAACCTATGTCAGTGTAAGGACCTGTGTCTATTTACCTTCTGTCAGTTAAGCCTACAGAAGATAATTAAAGCTTGGCACCATACATATTGGACTGTCAACTCTCTACAGTCAGTACAGCCTGTGATAGCACATCGACATGGAAAACCCAAGTTCTGATGAAAAAACCAACCAATTCTGTAATAAAATGTCCTTTATATGTGAAGCTAACAAATCATGGATTGCATACTGTATTATACAGTATATCCCAAGTCCAAAATCACACACGTGATTGTTATTAATATTTAATATTTATATTAATATCTCTAACAGTTATTGACAACTTAAAGCAAAAGTTAAGGGTCTGGATGACCATAATATTATTTCCACAGTTCTTGGGGGCAAAACAAAAAAGACAATAGTACACAATGTGCATTCAACACTGAATTATTGCTCCTTATAAAAGAACACAACAAAAAGTGAGTCTTTGACCGCCTTTGCATTGTGTGAAGTTTTGGCCATTTCATGCCCATATTTTTAGAACCGGAAGCAGCTGAGCGGGACACGTCGTCGACTGCGCCTCAGGCGTTCAGTGGCGGCCTCTCTTCAGGGGGTGGAGGGTCGCTCCCGTTGTCATCTCTCCGCCATTCCCCGGCTCTTCGGCGACCGTTTCGGTTCGGACGGGGACCGCGCTCGCCTTCGCTTGCCTTCGCACCCGGACTCAAAGAATCAGATCCGCGCTCGGTCGAGTGCACCCCTGCGGGTCTACACCGCACTGCGGCACCACTTCCTGTCGTCCTCATTGTGTGAGGGAAGTAAGGCAGCGGGCCTTGGGGGTATGACTAAGGATCTGAATCTTTAGAGCGATGGCTACTTTTTATCGTCCTAGAGAGCAGCGTGTAGCGTGGATCAGTGATCGTTTCCCAGAGGGGAGAATGCGTGGTGATCGTGCTGGGGGTTTGGGTTGTCAATGTCATTGTACTGTACCCCTGCTTTGAGAGCCAGGCCTGGTGGGATGTGTATTATGAGGGGAGAGTGTCTAGCAGCATAATTTCAATTCACTACATTAGTCACAGATTTTTTTAAAATTCAAAACAATCTCTTGCAGTGCCAGATTCTGTAGTCCAGGTGAGGTTGAACGTGAGTCACCGCCACAATAGAACCATTTTTTAGTGGAATAGCCCATTTGTTTGTGAAAAAAGATATTTCACTTTCTGGGGTTTTTGATATTGTTTCAGTGTCTAACTCCAAAACAGCCTGTCCCTATACATGCTGCTTTGGAAGTACCTGAAGTGCATTTTATTGCTTCAGACCACAAACCCCAAATGCCTTATACCTGCCATTGTAAAGTCAGCAGGTCGTCAGAAACTCCTCCAGATATCTAAAATATCCTTCATCGCACACTAAAACTGTCTGGGCCAATAGAAAACCTACACTAAAATGAAAATAACATAAAAAACGCCCCCCCCAGAAAGTAAATCATCCCTTTTAAGCTTTTGTCTTCTAAAGAGGCTTGCTGTTCCTGCGAGCACCGCTTCCTCTTGGTGCAGCTGCTTTAAGGATTGCGTGGAGAAGCCGCAGCCTGCTCCTACATGTGTTCCAGCTTACGCGTCGTGTTGTGTGCGAGCGCTCCTGTTTACACACACACACGCGTTGTGTGAGCTATTGCTTTTGCGGGTGTCTGTGCTAATGCACATTTTGTGTTCTCTCGTTCCTGCCTACACACATTATGTTTGTGCTCGCGCTCGCACGCTCGCACGCACGCACGTCCGTTCTGCTCGCGAACGTGTTTCGCATTTTTTCCGCTCTCTTCTGCCGAAACGTGTGTCATTTGTGTGTCCCCACTTGCACACGTGCTGTGTGTGAGACTGGCTTGTGCCTGTGCTTTTTCCTTTTTTATTTTCTAGTGCGCATGCAGGCGTGCGCGTGTGTGTGTGTGTGTGTGTGTGTGTGTGTGGGGGTTCTCAATCAGCAGACATGTGGGTGGACTTGCGGTTGAAATTACTAATGGAGGGTAATCTAATTAACTTTTTTTTGTTGGTATTGTGAGATGATGGCAGTGCACGACTTTAATGTGCGGAGGTTATAATTCTGCATCTCTTGAACACCCGTCATCTTTCGTGGTCATTTGTCCTTTGAATTAGAGCGTGGCTTTCCTTACAAGGGACGGACTCTGTGACACAGTCCTGTAAACGTGGATGAAATTTGAACTTCAAGGGCAGGTCACTCCTCCAGGCTATAGACCATCCGCCATTCGGCCGTTTGCGAAACACGAGAAACGGGATGCCGCCACGTGAAATTTACATTTCAAACCAGATAAGCGGAGAGGCATTGGTTACCACCGCCCTTTTGGTTCTGAAACTCTTGCGATTTTTCCGTAGCGCTGGGACATGGGAAATGGGACACGGTCTAAGGGAATGTGTTTCCTCCCCCCCCCCCCTCTCGAAACTGGACTCCGCTCACCTTGGGGGCCCTGAGGTGTCGGGTTCGACCCCTGCCTTCCATTCAAACCGGCCCGGGGCAGAGCGCGGGCCTCAGGAGTACAGCGGGGGGGCCTCACCTGTCCCTCCGCCACGGGCAGGTGCGTATCAGGGTTTGGAGAAAGGGAACACCGGCCCTTATCTAATCTCCCATCTCCTAATGAGTAAACCATCCGCCTGTTTAGGGAAAGGAGGCATTGTGTTGCGGGCCTAATTACATCTGGCCCGGTTAGCCAGGAACAAGTCCCACAGTTTAGATGGTAAACGATCCCGGAGAAAGTGTCTGCTTATCTGAGAGTCCTGCAGTTCGCCTGGTGAAGGCCTCACCCCCCCCCCCCACTTTCCCCCTCAACTCCCATCTCAAGGATTTCACAGTGAGGAGGCTTGTTCTCATTAAAGTGCAGCAGAAGGTCTGTCTGGGGCGCAGGGTTTGGGCAACTGCAACTCCCGTGTTTGGGAGTGATTCGGCTTTGGGAGCGGCACGGAGAAGCTCAATAAAGTGATCGAAAAATACCGCGCGGCGGTACGGCGTTCTTAAGACCCGGCAGAAAACAAAACGCTCTCTTTTCAAGTTCAAACGAGAACTCGCAGACATGTGTGCACCCCGAACCGGGGAGAGTAAAAAGAGAAGTGCAAAAGGGGGCAACGGGCCCAAATTGGCGTTCTTTAAAAAGGGAGAAACGTTTTAGGTTTTCTGTTCTTTTGAGCTGCTCGAAGGAGAGCGGGGGCTACGGAAAGACTTTTCCTGCAGACATAACAGCAAAGCTTCTTCAGAAGTCTCCCGGCTCCGCGCAGCCCTGCTACTTATCTTAATGAATACTGCTGGGCATTGTTTGAGCGCCCGCTGCAGTTGCAGGCTAAAGACGATAGCGGGAAGGATTCAGAACTTCACACGGACTTCTCGGGAGGATTTCGAGCAGCGCGTGGCTTCATTATCTAACGCGGAGTTGTGTCTGAAATTTCCTTTCCGTCGGAGAGTGAGAGAGCGCGTTTGAAAGGATTTGCGGGTTGTCTAACAGCGCCGTATTGATTTGTGAATGCAAACACGCGTGTTCTTCAGTCAGCGGCACACCTCTGTCCGGTTTCTAATGTCTGTTAGCGAGGTAGGGAAGTGTTGCTATGCACATGATCATCCAGGAAGTTGCCCTTGGCTATTTGACATGTACTCATAAATGTTTTTGTTCTGGTGCATAGGTAGACGGGTGGTGCAGTGGGTAGCACTGATGCTCACAGCAAGAAGGTCCTTTGTTCGAATCCCAGCCTGGGCCTCTATGTGTGGGCTTTACATGTTCTCCCCGTGTCTGTGTGAGTTTCCTCCAGGTACTCCGTTTTCCTCCCACACATGTCCAAAGACATGCAGGTTAGGGTCACTGGGGAGTCTACATTGTCCCTAGGTATGAGTGAGTGAGTAGATGGTGTGTGTGTGACGGACACTGGTGTGTGTGTGCCGTGTGATGGACAGGTCGCCAGTGTCCGGGGTACATCACCCAATGCATGCTGGGATGGGCCCCAGCACCCTCCGTGAAACAGACCAGAAATAAGCGGGTTATATAATGGATGGATGGATGCATACATAGTGTGGAGTTAGTGGCAGGTGCGCTCATAAAGACTGGTTTTCTTAGCCAGGTACGTCTATGAAGGCTGAAACACTGCAGGACAGTTGCATTTAATAAGGCTGTTCTGCTGGGCCGGTATATTTATATGGCATTCTGCTTTACTGTAGCACAGGCGTATTCAAATGTATCCGATGATAGATTATAGAGATTATAAAGAAGCAGTGTGACTCCGATGTTTGTCCTGAGCCAATTCACTGTCCGCACTGTAATGGGACCGATACCATCTACGAGCATCTCCTCTCGCAGAGAACGATTCGAGAAGGAAGACATTACTTTGAACAAGACCTCATTTTAATTCCGTTTTAAATTGCTGAGCCGAGAAAAAAAAACAAAAAAAAACAATGCACCTAGGCGTATACCAGGAAAGGTACATTTTATTTTACTGCCAGCCCGTGGTATATTTCAGATTATCACTCGCGCACCCTCCACCACCCCTTGTGACCCACACGCTTCTTACTTTATCCTGGAGCATCATATCTGAAGAATGGCATGAAGGTTTTGTGCCACAGATTTATCCCATAGCGCTGCGAGTAAAGACCACCCCTATTTACCGTGATTAATGGAGCCATTTTGTTTCGTTTCCTACTGCTATCTTCTGAAAACCACTGTCCTCTGTAAATTTCTGCCACTCACATTATCATATGTTACATTTTATTATTATTATTATTATTATTATGGAATTGTTAAAGTTTCAAGCATCACAGGCAAAGGATGAGTGAAATGGCTTCTCACATGCAGGAAGGTGAATTGAATGCACCGCATGCTGTCTTGCGGACTAATTGCCAACAGAGATGATCATCATACTGCCACTGAACTGCATATTGAATTGCATGTACAGTGTGCGCATATTTAGTACTTGGTTTGCAAGTGCTTTGCATTCAATGGCCGTCTGAAGTCTGTGACCCATCGACATCACCAGATGCTGGGTATCTTCCCTACTGCAGGTGATGCCCTGCCAGGCCTGTACTGCAGCCATCTTCAGTTCCCGTTTGTTTTGGGGACTGTTTGCCTTCAGTCTTGTCTTCAGCATGTGAAAAGCATGTTCAATTGGATTCATTTCAGGTCAGGTGATTGACTTGACCAGACCAGGACATTCCACTTTTTGGGCCTGACGAGTGTTTGTAGACAGGCATTTGTGGGCTTCCATTCACCAGACACCTTGATACTGTGTCTTTTGGTTTGACACAATGATGTATTATGCCGCAAAATATTAGGTATGGTTTCAACCATATGATATATGTCTTTCCCTAAGAGTCATATATAACAATGTAGATTTGAATCTAAAATTAAATTAAAATCAATATATTATTTGATATCTAATTATTTCCATAAGTTATTTTAGCAGTAATAATTTTCACCACTTTACATGTTATTATTATTATTTATTTATGCATTATGTGGTTATTATTCAAATCAATTGCCGGAGACAGGAACAAAATTTACTGCACCGTGATTTGAAGAGACTGTGAAGGCAAGTGTGACCCAATTAAGCTGTAAATCCTCTCCTGTTTACATTCCTGTCTCTCGTAAAAAAAGAAGAAAAAAGCATCAAAGATTTCAAGGAATCTGAAAATTGAAATATCAGTCCCTCCACCCCCCCTCGCCTCAACAAACAAGGCTAAAAAATACAACAGTATCTCAGGTGCTATATTTCAGACAAAATCTACATATATATCCCCCTCCAGAGAGCATCCTTAAAGAAATACTGCTCATTTCAGCACATATATATATATATATATATATATATATATATATATATATATATATATATATATATATATACACATATGCCTAATGTTTGCCAGAAGACAGAAGAAACTCATATTGAATTTGTGACCGTTTTACAAAGTAGACATTTGTAATTTGTAATGCTAAAAACTACAAAAAAAAAAAACATTAATTGGTTTATTAAGATAAGTTACGGCACAAAGCCCCCCGATCTTAACCTATATATCGCTTCACAGAAAAACAACTCAACCGGCTGGTCCATGTTCAGTTTACCCAACCCTCATCTAACACAAAAAAGTAAGCTGGTTCTCGACAGTGAGTGCATAAGTCTTCCTACCTATGCCCTCATCATTAATACATGGTGCTTTATTAAATTTGTTTTTGGACAACACCCAGCCAAATGCAAAGTAGAGTGGATCCTATGGGTACCGCTTGGGTGTGCCCCCCCCTGCCCCCGCCCCCCTCAACCTGCCCCCCGCCTGGGCTGTGCCCCCCCCCTGTCGGATGCACCTCGTTTTCGATCTTCCGCGAGCACCGCGGTCGTTTCCCCCCCCCCAGCTTTTCTCCTTCTCGGAGCGGATGAATAATTTATCCGGCTAAAGTAGAGGAATTACCCGGCATTATGGCCTGGTTTGTTCCCGCTAATAGCGTGCGGTCTCTTTAATGGCCGGCACTGAGCGCGTGCGTTCCTCTCTTAAGCAGCAGCCCACCGGAGCACCAATAAAAACCCCCCGCTTTCCCTTTCCTCCTCCCCCACCCCACTCAGCCAGCGACGATTTATGGCCGAGACTTTTGTGCTGCACTGCAGAAAACAGAAGGCGGTGGTGATTTTCCCAAACAAACTGACTGGCTTGACACGCCCGCATGCGGTTTGGTTTGCGGGGGGGGGGGGGGGGGGGGGGAGGGGGCGGTCTCCTGCCGCGGGCGAGCGTGGCTCGTCTGGAACGGCTCGACACTTGATGGTGGGGGGGGGGGGGGGGGCGGGGGGGAGCCCTGCCGGTAAATTTTACGGTTCTTTATTTATTTATTTTTTTTATAGCGAAAACAATTCGGGTTTTCAGGAGTCGACAAAGGAAACTGTTTTTATTTGCGTTCGCGACAAATAAACCGGAATTAATTTTGAAAAGGTGAAGTTAAGAACGTCAGTTGAATTCAGGTCACTGTGTCTTTGTGTCGGCAACTCTAAACGCATGTCAAATATCTAGTTAAATATCGATGCCAGGTGCGATGAGATAAAAGCAACAAAGATCATTGCATATTCCAAAATTAAAGTGATGCTCTGACAGCACTCAGTCTTGAAACAAACCCAATGTCAGTAACACTTCGCCTATTACTTTTAACTGACATTCAGTCGTGGTTGGCTGACCTTCTGTTGACACTGGTCCGTCTGATCTCTGCCAGCTTTCAGGGACCAGTGTGGTTGACGGCTGTCATTCGCACATCTGTGGTGGGCTATCAGGAGTGATGTTCCAGGTCCTTTTTTTAAGTGAAAAATATTTAAAAATAAATAAATAAATAAATAAATAAATAAAGCATTTCCTACCCTGGGGCAATAACCAATTAAATTCCATTTACATATTTTTAAAAATGTATTATTTATTTATTGTTTATTTTTTATTTCTTTGATGTAGATGAAAGAGGGTTCTGTTTATGCCCCTGTTCCTTTGGCAGTGTAGGCGATGGGTAGACAAGAAGACCATCAATGGACCTGGTCTGGATATTTATAATCAAGTCAGAGGCTTTAGCATCGCAGAGCATGGGTTGATGTTCCCTCTTACCGAATCCTGGCCTTCATCTAAAGGAATGGAACATCACAGTGAGAATCTAACCCATGTAAAAACCTAACCTTTCCTGGACGAAATGCTTTGCTTTTGGATTTGGAGAGAAATATGACATATTTCGTTTTTTTTTTTTTGTACGCGTAACCTCATGGAATCATTGAGATAGATATAAAAAAATTGAAAAAAAAAAAAAAACAGGTCATGAGGTCTGTAATACCAAAATAAGCACCCTTTGGACAGGCAAATTTCAGATTTGTTAAGGCGGAAATGTTGCCTTTGAAGTGGTCGGAAAATCCAAATGAGCACGGTGACCTGGCCTGCGTCCACGCTCGGGTCACCGCGAAACGTTTGGCTCCCCAGCACGACCACACAACTCTCCAAGGACTTAACACAGATAACCGCGGTCGAGTCGGATGCGCTTTCAGTCAGGGCTTAGTAAAAAAAAACAAATTAATTAGAGGCAATTTGAGTTAGAGAAAAAACGACCTCCTGAAAGCAAGCGTACGGACTGTGGGGTCCAGCGGACAGGGAAAAGCGTGAACTGTAGAGTTTATCACTTGGATAGAGACATCATGACACTTAAATGACACAAGAACCCCGCGAGGGTCAGCACAGGTGGAACAGGTGGGATAGGGCAGACTGGTGACAAGTCCACCCCCCCCACCCCCCCGTACATTCATGCTGTTCAGGGTGACAGGGCGGGATGTCACGCCGACCACGAGGAGCGGAGGCGGGCAGCGAGGGGGCGTCGGCCCGCGTTAGCGCCGATAGTGACGCCGCGACGCCGCGGCACCCTTCGCCGTCCTGAAGTGACGGGTTCCCTTCTGCATTCCAGTCACTGCTCATGCGTCTCACGCTGCCCCCCCCCCCCATCCCCCGCCCGCCCCCTCGCCCCCCCCCCCTCCCCACTCGCACCCCTACACCCCACCTCCCCCACAATCCTGGCTGCCAGAGACCGGACTAAAATCAATTGGCCTAACAGATGAAAATTTTAAAGGCGCACGCATATATCAGAGCGCGGCCCGGCCGCCGCGCGCATGTTTAATTTAACCAGGGGATCCGTTCGCTCGGCGGAATTTTGAGAGCTTCATTTAAAACCGGACAGGAATGCATGGGGCCGCAATCATTATTTTTTGAATAATAATAAGGGCTAAATGAGCATTTTTGGCAGGCAGATGTATTGCGGCGGTGGCTACATCTCTCACATTTCCCTCGTCTGTGGGAGAACGCCTCTGGACCTGATTAATGTTTTTGCTGGAGGTTAAGAACGAGTCGGCGCTTCTCTCCGGCGTGGACTCCGGTACCTGCGTGGGCTCTGTGCTCCGGCGAAAATGGGCGATCGTACACCAGGGAGCGCAGAGAGTTAGCGCTGGCAGAAGACCCGCAATGCAACTCGCGGTCTCTCCGGGCCCGTCTAATCCATCAGCATTAGCGGGAGCCCGGGCCTGCTTGCCTAAACTAATATTAGGCGACCCATGATTAGGGGTGAGCAGAGGCCGCGAAACCCATCGATTCGAGTGCTTACGCGGGGACTTTGAAATGCATCCGTAGCAGGGTTCGTGTTTCCGGGTCCGGGCGCGTTGCCAGAGGCCGGGGTGTTCAGTCGCAGCGGGGGTGTTCTCTTTCAAAGGGAGGCATGGCATACGGCCTGGTGCTTGACCCCTTTTGCATATGGTTGCTTCTGCCTTTTGGTTTTTTTTTTTTTGGTTTCGATTTGTGGTGTACCGATGACAAAATTGCTCTTGTAACTGCCTATTTGATGTCTCAGGCAGGTATATTGGCTTTGCTAGCTTTAGGAAAGGCACTCAGTATATATCATAACACAGCTTACAGAATAACGAAGCAGAATGACATTTTAATGCTGGAGTAATGGTGACATGAACAAAGTCTGCTGCACAGCATGGATGTTTATGAATGTTTATGCAATGCTCATGAAGGTGAGCTTCTGAGAAAATCTTTATGTACATCTCTCCTAGGACCCTTCATAGATATTATTACCCAGGCTGATCTCTGTGTGCATGCATGCCTGTGACTTATTTATTTTTATTTTTTGAAGGGGTCAAAGTACCACCGTTTCCCTGGGAATCTGTGTGTGCGAAGCATTTTATCAGCAACAGACACACAGCATCTGAGTCTTTTTTGGGAGATTTCCAATACAATGCAGTGTGTGAGATAGTGAGGCTTAAATCTCCCAGGATTGCTGTGTCTGGCTGCAATCACGGGGAAAGTGGACTGGAAAACGAACTTGTTAAAGGCCTTCCTCATCTTTCTCACTGGCTGATAGTCCAAACACACACAGAGCCTCCGGAAAGGAGAGGGTACACACACACACACACACACACACACACACACACACACAAACGCACACAGAGCCTCCGGAAAGGAGAGGGTACACACACACACACACACACACACACACACACACACACACACGAACGCATACAGAGCCTCTGGAAAGGAGAGGGTATTCACACACACACACACACACACACACACACACACACACACACACACACACATACAAACGCACACAGAGCCTCCGGAAAGGAGAGGGTATTCACACACACACACACACACACACACACACGAACGCACACAGAGCCTCTGGAAAGGAGAGGGTACACACACACACACACACACACACACGAACGCACACAGAGCCTCCGGAAAGGAGAGGGTATACACACACACACACATACACATTAGTCTCTCCATCTCTCTTTCTCTCTCTTTCTCTCTCACTTGCACCCACATGCACACACACACATGCACACATTTTCTCTCTCTCTTTCCTTTCTCTCTACTTCTCTCTTCCTCTCTCTCTCTCTCACACACACACACACATCTTCACTCTTTCTCTCTCTCACACACACACACACACACACATTTTCACTCTTTCTCTCTGACACACACACACACACACACCATTGCATCTGCCGCATTTCCTCCCTCCG
This sequence comes from Anguilla anguilla, assembly GCF_013347855.1. Lineage (NCBI taxonomy): Eukaryota > Metazoa > Chordata > Actinopteri > Anguilliformes > Anguillidae > Anguilla > Anguilla anguilla. Next base: position 8,517,613 of record NC_049203.1, read on the forward strand.
ATGGCACTTAATTCATTTGTCTGTCTTTCGAACACAGCGTGTATTACAAGTTGAGTGCTGTCAGCAAAAACAACAACAGTTCACAGATGGACATTAGCTATATTAAATCGATAAATTTCACACTTCAGGCAAGGAATTACCTTCTTCAAGAAAGACATATTAATTAATGGAGCAGCTCACTGACTGAGGCCATTACAGTAGCAAAGCCCCTTAGACTGTATTAAGCAGGGGTTGTGCTATTGTCTGTGGGTGCACTGACGAGCCTGGATTGGCTGACTGGCCTGTTCTCATCTTTACACTCTGCCATGTTCTCGTAACTGTTGATCTTGGAATCCATTTATATTGATGCACGTTCATGGTCCAGAGCCAAAATGGCTGTTTAACTTAGAAATAAGGTCATGTAGTGAGGCTAACAGAGCATGGCTTTTACCCTATGCGATTTATAGCCTTCATACTTGTCTGCAATGCATTAATGTTATTTTATTTTAAATATTTCTTAATGAAATTATTATTAACTTATTAATGTGTAATATTTGATTAATTTTATATTGCATTATTTTATATTGCGTGTATATTAGTACATAATATTCAGATCTTACCTGCTGGATTTGCAGGTGAGTAATATGTAAGTGCCACTGCAAAAAATGGACATCGTGCATTCACCATGGGCAAACCGAGGCTTATTCAGCATGGCCATGTCTGCAGGAGGGAATGGTCATAAAGAAATCCTATGAGGGGCTGCTGGGTGGTGTTTTAGAGGCAGTGTTCCAGTGTGCGGACGGTCCCCACTGTCTGATATCAAATGCGGGCTGTGCCAGCCACAGCAGTAGCAGCCAGCCCTGTGGGGGCGGGGGGGGGGGGGGGGGGGGGGGGGGGCACATAATTGGATGTCGCGCCACCTGTGGAAGAGAGGGGCTTCAGTCAGCGGGACGCCGGTGACTTATCACGCACCAGCGACCCAGACTGCCCAGCCAGGTGCCTGTGTGTGTGTGTGTGCGTCTGCCTACACAAGCTTTAAAAAATAAAAAATAAAAACCTTATGAGCCACAGGCACTTGACACCTTTGACTAGGGAACCCAGAAATGTAACCGTAATAATGCCGTGACGAATAAAGCAAAGTATTAAATATTAATAGAATGAAAAATGTTTAAAAAGCCGCTAGATATCAATAACCGCAGGCACAATAAGCGATGCACAGGGATTGTGGATCTCCGATTATTCCAGGCATTGTGTTCTCGCCCAATCGGTGCCCGGTAAGGCGTTTTGGGGAGGTGGCTTTGCTCCAAGTTCACTGCAGACCCAAATCCGCCATTGTCCTCCTGAATGAGAATTACGCCTATTGTCTGGTGGAGAGGAATGTAATTGTATCTGAGCAACTCCAAAGCCTCTCAAATACACATTGTTCTAAACAATGCAACATTTAGTGGGGTAAAAAAAAAAAAATGTTAATGGTAATTCCCGGAGTTAATTTCATTAGGCGATATGCTGTTGTCCCTGGCGTCTGAGCTGAGTGCTTGCTGTTGTCGTTCTGTCAGATAAATGTGCTGGCGGAAAGGTCAGGGCTAATAAGACCTAAGAAAAACGAGAGCAACGTGCAGCGCGGCGGTCATAGCTCCGCACGCCGAGCGCGAGTGGCCACGGGTTCAAATCCAAGGTGAAAGCTCCGCTGTTTCGGGCCTTGAGCGCGGCACCCGACCAGCTGTACGACGCTTCGAGGACACCGTGTAAGTCGCCACGGTTAAGAGCGTCTACCTGAGCGCGCAGGTCATTTTGACGTCGGGCGGGGCGCCGGAGGGGAAGACGTGAAGACACTGCTAACGCTCGCTGTGCGGGCCCCATCGCGCAGAGCCGACTTTCTGCAGAAACGCCCTGCTCCTGCCCCGCTGTTCTAGTGCCTTACCCTCATTCAACGGAAACATCGCAACAGACACGCATGCTGATTCTGGCGTGGATTTGTTAATTTCTTTTAAAAGAAAAAGGCTCGCGCAGGAAAAAGATAAAATAAAATCAGTTATCGCCAATCACAGGAAGGGCTGTTTGATCATTGGCTGCGGTAGCACGGCTTATCTCAAAATTGTTTGGGAGATTTGTTTTCTCGCGTTGTGCTGGGTCTCGCTCCTGAGGTGTGTGAGCATATTGAAGATCGGTTAGCGGATGCGTAAAAAAAAAAAAAAAAAAAAGTGTGGTGTTTTCTTTTAAAGATTCTAGAACATTCCTTGTTCTGGGAGGAAGAAGAAGAAAGAAAGAAAGAAAGAAAAAAAAAAACAATTGGAGAGTGGGAAATGACTCCCAGCCAAGCGCTCTTTGCTCCGTGTGTGTCAGTCTGCAGCGCGGGACAAAAAGCTTTTATCACAATCCGGGTTCGGCTGATGCGGTTATGAAAATTACAGCCGCGCTTCATGGAAATGCTCCATTACTCATGTCCATGGGACGGTCTCCCAGCGAAGCCCATCTTTTATAGAGGTGGGAAATTGCATATTGATTATAGGGGAGCGAGAAGGGGGTTGGGGGGGTGGGTGGAGGGGGGTTTCTTGAGCGGGGGGGGTGGTGGGGTGGGGGGCTGGGGGGGTGCGATTGTGGCTTTTGACGAGGAGACGGTAAAGTGAGACGCCGTAGGATTACAGAATTGCCTCTGGTCTTGGAAGGGCTGGAGGAGTCGACTTCCGCGCTAATCTATTTATTGTGCAATTTGTGTTTGAGAAGGAGGCCATTTATTCTGGTTAAAGTGACATCTCCTCCTCCGCCGGAGTTTCAGCTGTTTGTTTCTGAGGCCCTTGCAGGGTTGGAGGTGGGTGGGGGGGGGCGGGGGGTGCGGCGGGGAGTTTGGGGGTCCAATTCGGGGGAGGTTGGCTGTGATGAATTAGCTTGCCAGAGCACCTGCCAGTTACAACTCTGCGCCTTCCAACCATAACGTCTCATTAGAGAATGCTCATCTTACAAAAAAACGCTCTACCCAGAACAAAATGAAGAATTAGCAACTATCGGTCAGACATGTCATGATTCTGTTTATGTTATGTGAATGTGAATACACCATAGGACTGGGAAAATATATATAAAAACCGGTGTATCTGTCTCTCTCTCTCTCACTTACACACACACACACACACACACACACACAGTGTGATGTTATTTATTTACCTATTTTACTGGTTGTGTAGTTTTCATGAGACAAAAAAAAATAATCTGATTTTTGGAATACATTTTATTGAGAATCCTCTGGAGAGCACTCTTGTACTCAAGGAAACGGCCCCTCTCCTATTAGCAGCTGCTAAAAATACAGTCGCCTGACTCTCTGTTCGAGGCTGAGATTGCGTCCAGGGTTAGGGGCCTCCTCGGGAGGTGGGAAAATGGCCAGTCTGTACCAACAACTAATTAACAGGGAGTTTAATCTTCAGCACGACCCAAAGAAGGAGCTCATTCAGAGGACTGTCAGTCCCAGAGGTTAATTGTAAAAGGTTCTGGATTTATGATGTATTACAATATGAGTGTATGTGTGTGTTTGCATGTGTGTGTGTGTGTGTCCACGTGCCCATGAGCGTGTGTAAATATTATCCATGAATCCAGGTAGACATTGCATAGTACATGTGTAAATATTTGATAGGAGTTTCAGAAAGTCGGTTGTATTCTGATTTGTAAACAGCAACATTGAATTCCTGAGTCTGTGTGTGCTAAGATTAAAAATGAATGCTGTTGGGTAGAATAGAAAAACTAGTTTTTCATTCCATAGATATTATATTATATAGCATATACATACATACTGTACATATACTGTATATCCATCCATCCATTATCTATACCTACTTATCCTGGTTAGGGTCACAGGGGGTGCTGGAGCCTATCCCAGCATGCATTGGGCGAGAGGCAGGAATACATCCTGGACAGGTTGACAATCTATCACAGGGCACACACCATTCACTCACCAATCATTCACACACTCATACTCTATGGGCGATTTAGAGTCTCTAATTAGCCTACCTGCATGTCTCTGGACTGTGGGAGGAAAGTGAAGCACCCAGAGGAAACCCACAGGGAAACGGGGGAGAACGTGCAAACTCCACACTTCCAAACTTCACTCTAAATGAGATTGTTCAAATTACCAGATTTGCAGATGATTGTTGCACACATCAACAGGGCTAAACTGTATGCAGCAATAGATCAAGCAGGTGGGGATCGTGCAGAGGGAAAACGAGACTAAAGTGTAGGCATTCACTCCATGGGGACGGAGCCCATGTGTTCCTGTAGCGCCATATGCTTCCCTTGGCCTCGGAGTCTCTCATAATGTATGCGGGCGAGACGATAAGATCCAAAAAAAACAAAGTTCGGGCTCGATCGCAATTCAGCGCAGGGCTGAGCCATTTGCCCGATGAAGCGTTCAGCTTCGTTATCCCACCGAGCCGGGCCGAGCCCACTGCGTGTCACCGTAATTAAAGAATGCACCCCGAAGCCTCGGCGCTCTCCGTGCTGAGAGACCGAAGGGGTCTGAAAGACGTCTGCCTCTTCGTCTCGTTAGAACGACGCGGAAAGTTTGGTATTCTACAAAGGTCGTGCCCAACCGTAATTTGGATGCCTTAGATGTGCGCGGTTTCCGAAGTGTATTCTGCGTGGAATTCGATTAATTAAAAGATTTTTTTCCTTCATTAAACATGCTTCATATAAGTAATTACAAGGGAGAGTCCATGAAGTGGAGAAAACATTTCGCGAAATAATGATATTGCTTTATAAGATGCGACCGGCACATGAAGGATTTCGTCAGGTCCGAAGAGCGGCCAACTGGGTGTCGGAATACTGGAATCCTTAAACGTGTAAGTGAAGCTTGTGAAGCCTGCCACCGTGTGCAGCCTTCAAACACGACGTGAGCCGCTGCATCCACCTTTCAGAGGACAAGATGGATTAACTTCAGATCATTAATGTCAGCGCTAATGTGTCATTTTGTTTATGGTGATGACTGTTCTCTGACGGGAGATCATACTGGTGACATCTATCAGGGAGACGGATCGCTTTAAAAGCAAAGCCCGTGTGTACACAGTGACACGGGGTGAGCTAATTATCCCTTTAATCTTGGCCTCCGATGCTTCCGCCGGAACGGTGTGGGATGATAAATAATGGACCGCTCCGACTGTGGAACGGTAGCGATACACACCAAACTTTCAGCATTTATCAGGGAGCCATCGCACCTTTGAGACTGGGTGTTAGCCTTTCATGAGAGGGTATGAGTTGATGCTAGGCTGTGTTTTATGGGGCGAGGGTTTCTGCTAGCCTGTTTGAGTGGGCGAGGGTTTGACGTTAGCCAGTGTGAACGGGTGCGTTTGGTGTTAGCCGGTGTGGGTGGGCATGAGCTGATGCAGCTAGCCTGCGGAGAGTGACTGCTAGCTGTAAGTGGGTGACAGGTCACGCTGTCCAATATGAGTGGTTAAGAATGAATGCTAGCTCTGCATGTGGGTGAAAGTGGGCGGTGGCCTGTGTGACTGCGCTGGAGCTAAAGGTAGGAAAGTACAAATGAAAAACATTATAGATAAAAATATACTTGGCACCTGGGAAAAGACTTCTCCATGTACATGTGATTAGGTTTGATTTAGATCATATGAAACTTAGTCAAGATATATATATATATATATGTAATAGACATTTGAAAATGCTTCAATTCCTGATATTGGATTGATGGTGTCGGATCGGATTCATGATACCATGAATTTCTGAAACTGTGAGGATGGAGGTAGATGGGGGTAGATGGGGGTAGATGGAGGTAGATGGGGGTAGATGGGGGTAGATGGGGGTAGATGGGGGTAGATGGGGGTAGATGGGGGTAGATGGAGGTAGATGGGGGTAGATGGTCTGCATTTTAAGTGATGGAATGAACAGACTGGATGTGTTCGCCCACGTCATTAACTCAACCTTGAAGGCTGTTTGCACAGTGCTTTGCTCTGATCCATGTCAGTTTTCCTGAAGAAACGCTCTCAGATGATCAAAGAAAACCCCTTTTTGGCAGTAAGTCCTCACTTTCGGCAACATTTTCTGTTTCTTCAGCACTCCTTTCAAATAAAATGTCAAGTTAGTGAACTGAAGGAAATTTACCTCAGTGGATAATATGCACATGTAGGTGGAAAGGTTCTGACTGTCTGTAGCAAAACGAATGCTTACAGAGAATGAATGTAAAGTTATATTGCTAAAATTGCCCATGTCACAATAGCTGTATTTATATATAGATACTGGGCGTGTTAGTAGTTGTGACCTCCCATCATTTCAGGTATGAATCATTGCAAGTTATTCAAAACTGGAGAGCAGTGTGAGAAGTTAAGATGCTTAACAATAAATAATGACATTTAGCAATTTTGCAAGTCCAAAGGTGATCTGTATTTGATATTCTCCCTTTGTTCAAGTGCATGTGGCTGTTCAATATTCAAATGAAATGCAATCCAGAGATACAGATGGCTGTGATTTATGTATAATTTACCCCTCTCTCAAAAAAAAAAAAAAAAAACTACTGCTTTGCAATTCCAAGTTGACTGAAGTCATGTTTCTCTTGTAAAACGTAATTGGCAAATTAATTTGCACGGCAAACCTAGAATCTGCACCAATTCATGTATAATACAGAGTGTCATTTTGGCGGACGGACCGACGCTGCATTGGCAATAAGCACAGGCCGCAGTGGGGCTTCTGAAACAGGCCGACGGCTCTGCTGCGGGCTGAGGGATTCAGGCTGTCGAAGGGAGGCGAGCGTGCTTCTACTGTGCACCCTACATCCAGGCATTTAGGGTACGTTGAGCCCCTCAGAAACAATGTTGAATTCACATTACATTGCCCACCTCCCCCCCCCCCAAAAAAAAATAAAGCTAGTTGTGAGGCAGTGGATGCAGACGGAACTCTGAAAGTGCTAAGGGGGTGAGTGGGCTGATCGGGATTCAGGGGGGTTTCGGGAGGTGGGGGTGGGGGTGGGGGGGTGGAGTGGGCGGGGTTTGTTGCGGGGTCATTTACGCTGCACGCTCGGTATGCCTTTAAAAAAAGGCCCCCGGCATTGTTCTAATCACATTCTTCCACCCGTCTCACTTCCCATCGTGCCTCGGTACTCCCCTACAATCACTCGTCGGCCGGAATACCCAGACGAGTGTGCGCGAGCGGTAAAAAAGCGCCCGGGCCCCCCCGCAGCCAGGGGTCTCAGATAACGCTCCCTAATAACTTTAAACAGAATATATCGGGCGCGAGCGGGAGAGCACGGTGTACGGGGCCTGTTTTACAAGGCCGTAGCACGCCGCGGCGCTCATTAGCGCCGTGTAGCCGTGTCCGCTGGGTTACGCTGTCACTTTACCTTCTCATTACATGTTCGCCGTCCCATGTTTAATTTATACGGGCCGGTTACATGGGAAGAAAGCCGCTTGGGATTCTGAAGTGTGGTGAAGGCCTCCTCTCCAACTTTTACGGTGTCTCCTAAGTTTCCGCGAACCCGATACCTTTTCACAGCCGCTTGCGTACAACTGTCCACTGGCCATCTCTTTGAATTTATGGCAGTGAGACGATTGAAAACTTACCTGCTATAATGTCCTATTATCAAGCATTGCCCACCTTAGCCAGTCCCTACCACATTAGCTTTGGCACAACCCCTCATACACATACACACACACACATGCACACTTACACACCCGCGCGCACACACACAAACGCGACTCAACTCAAAAACCCACATCTTACATCATTTCTGTCATGTCCCCCCCCCCCCCTTCCGATTCCCAAATGAGACAGTTGGATTACCGCAAGTTCAGACGGAAGAAGACTGATCAAAGAGTGCAAAATTACAAAGTGGAGCCGGAGAAAAAGAAGGTGACATCTTTGCAGCACCCAGCCCTAAGCCCTGCTTATCTCCCAATAGCCTCAATCAAATGCCTTTGGAGACCACGGGGCTCATCAATAATTTCCACCGGTGATCTACCTTTTAGCTGCGAGAGCCTTCAAAGTGGATTATGACTGCACGAGGCGGAGTGCATGGAATCGGTGCTGAAATGTTGATAAATGCTTGACACGGCTCTGAAAAGTTAATATGTGTTTGATCCGCTGCTGAAACATTGATGTGCGGTTCTCCAGCCGCTGAAACATTGATGGCGAGGTGGTGCGTCGCTGCCGGGTTTGATAGGTTTTCAGGACGGCTCTGAATCCTTGACGGGCAGGTGATATTACGCCAGGGGGGGTTTGATGGGTGGTTGATACCACACCAAGCTGTGACATCCTGCAGCTGTTTGTTGGTTGATGTGTTCACTGAGGGATGTTTGTGGTTGGCTCAGTGCTGGCTCAGTGATAAGTTAATGACATGGCAACGGCAACGGACGTTCGGAAGATATTTCCAAAGGGGGTTGCGTGTGGTTGCGTTGGCACTTGGGGGGAGCGGGGTGATTTAGGGGCTGCCATGGCGATGTGGCACATTATGCTGTGTGGGGATCTCCTGGAACGCAGGCATTTCCTGTGACGCCTGTGATGAACTTGTCAGACGTAACACCTCGCCGTTGGTTTGGCAGAGTGGCTTCACAAGCCTCTCCTGAGGTTAGCCGCTCCACAGGGGTTTCCGGCTGAGGAACCCCCTGCCCCCCCCCCCCCCCCCCCAACCCGTTTCATGCGACTGGACGGTCAGGCACGTGGCAACCGTAGGATCCTCGGCAGACATTTCCATTTTGTCCACCACTAGGCTCTCACCCATCTCGCAGGTGGAGTGAGAGCTTCTGAAATGGGACCATGGCTGTGACAAAACAATCTGTTACCACCCCCCCACCCCCCACCCACAATCACCACCCTCCCACACACTCACACACTTTCTACAACTCTGATAGCCAAGATTCCCACAATCATGCAAACCACATAGGTATGCATGTGTAGTGTTTTTCAGTCTTTAAAAAACTTTACTTTTTTTGTTGTTGGCTGCTCACTCAGACTCAATAGGGTGCCATTATCTTCTTTTTGGTTGTTTGCTTTGCTTTGTTTACTTAAGCAGAAAATATTAATATAGCTTTTTTTTTGTTGTTTTTGTGTGTGAGAGTGTGTGTATTTTTCATTGTGTTTTGCTTTGTTTTTTTCCTTTCTTTCCCGTTTTGAATGGGCAATTATGCCTCTCCAGTTAATACAATGCCACCTGCACACCGGGAGTACTGTGGGGAAGCAGACACACTTGCCTGCCTGGCAGTAATTATTTCGCACCCTGCAGTCCCCGCTGTTCTTCAGGAGAGAGAGCTACCGCCTAACGGAGGAGAGGTGGAACCGCCTCGCCGGTGACCACGTGTAGCCTTTGGGCTCCGGGTGAGATATCGGTAGTAGCCATTGGTTACCCGAGAGACCTTGGCCAGCGAAACCCTCCCTAACCCCGGAGGGACGAGGACACTTATGTCTTGGCGGACTCTCCGGCGTGGTCTCTGTGGGTCGGCTCATGACACGGCCATGGGCAAAGCTGAACCCCTGGTCTGCTGATCAATCAATCAATCAGTCAATCAATCAATCAATCAATCAATTTTATTTGTATAGCGCCTTTTAACAAAGGAGTTTTGTGAGAAAGCAGCGTTACAGAAAACCGGTCCCCAAAGGAGTGAGCCTAGGGCAACAGTGCCAGGGGAAAAACTCCCTGACTGGTAACTGGAGGAAACGCTGAGCAGAACCGGACTCAGAGGGGGAATGATCGCTTGCGCTGACTGAGTAACTGTCGTTGCTATGGCGCGTGTCCGAATCGCCGGACCGGCGTTAATAAATCACCGCGTGTTAATTTGACCGGTCCGGCGTCTCGCACAGTTAATGAGACCAGCTTCACCCAGAGCGCAGCACGACAGCAATCTAATCCAACTCTTCCAGTAAATAAATAAATAAAATAAAAATCATCATAACGTAATGAAATAAGAAAGTTGCGCATGCTTAAAATTGGGTGCTTGACAAAGACATGGTAACTCCGTCTCTCTCTCTCTCTCTCTCTGGACTGTCCCTGACTAACAGGTACATCATCTTGCGAACTCATAATGGCTCTTCCATCCCTCCAGGCTGCCTGAGCAGCTCCTTGCTTGCTTGGTTTAGCATCTCATTAGCATCGGGGCGCATTAGCAAAATTTCATCATCTGCCTCGGTTTAACCCCTTGAAGAGCTGCTGTTTTCCCCAGCTTTCGTGTAAACGAGGGTTGAGTATTAATTGCCTGCGCTTTTCTGCGTGACTGTTAATCTCAGAGTGATTGCATTGCATTTGCCTGCTGTGTGTTTCGCCTCTCTGGCTCCATAACTTTCCTGAAAATGTGCTTTTCTGCTGTGGCATATGTAGTCGGGTCATTATGGTCCTGCGCAGCATGACCAGGAGCTTTTTAATATAACATTTACAAACTTCAAACTTCTTCAAACTTACACACACACACACACACACACACACATACGCACTCATGCAATCCAAAAAATTTGAAAAACTTACACACAACATTACACCATCTTCTTTTTGTGCTGCCATAAGAGATGGATAAATCATCTCTCCTCCCTAAAGATAAATATTAAAGTCAAAATACAACAACAACATTGCATGATCGCTGGCGTCCCTCCAAACAACACTGGGCCATAGAGGGGACCCCGGCCCTCTGACCTGGGGGTTAAGGTATCTAATGCGCGTTTCGATCATTCCTCAGAAAAGCCATCTGGACAGGTAATGGGGAACTCGCCCTCCATCTTGTTCGGGTTAGCCTGCCGGCTGCCCTTTTGTCTGCTTCCCTTCCTCTTGTCTTTCGAGTCCATTCGATGGGCCCCGTCCCTTTCGCTGACTCACAAACCCCCCCACCCCACCCCCACCCCCCCGCCCATTCCCCCACCCCCATGTCTGTCACCGTGGAGGGTGTGTTCTAGCGCCGGAGGTGGTGTTGCTTCCGTGACCCCTGTTTCAATCTCACGGCGGCAGCGGCGCAGGTGGTCATTTCGGACACCCGAAATTACCCCCGGTGTCCCCGTAGTCGCCTCCTAAACAACTAGCCTATCGTCACACAGGTGTACCGATATCATTACTTTTCCAAAAAAAGAAATCCAAAATAAAAAATAAAAAAAGAATATCTAGCCAGGGTGAGAGAGCCAGGGTGCAGTCTGAAGAGGTGTCCTCTCCCGACTGCTTTAGAAAGCATGTGGTTGCCCGAGCATGACTTATTCATGACATTATATGACATTGTTTATTGAATATGCACGGCACGTTCACAAGCTGGCAGGGAGACAGTTAGGCATTTACTGCGTGCTTTTAAGGCTACGCGCTGCCAGTAGTCATCGCAGGATATGAAGTGCTCACGGTGTAATGATGAATTGCGATTTACAGTAGCCTGATGTTATTTACTTAAGAAATCTCCCCGTGTGTCGCTGCTCTTCCCCCTTTCATCTGCTGGGGGTGCTCGCTCCGGCTTTCTGCATCGGTGCGTCGCTGCAGCTCGAATTCCCCTCCGAAGCCCCTTGTCGATTCTGTCCTCCATTTTAAGTGTTCTCGTGCGCCGCGCTTTCAATCTATCATTTCTCCCCGGCGCTCCTCGTCTCCTGCTGAGATCATCATCTCCCCACGTCGTCTCCACAATCGCTTTCTGCTCCCGTTTCTACATCTTATTCCCCATCCCTCTCTTTCTCCGCCGATAGAATGAACTGTCCACCATCATTAGAACCGCGGAGGCTCACATTAACCTTTTTGCCAGCTCGTTACCACCTTGCCTTTACGGGTTTCATTAGATATCACTGATGAAGTGTTTGATTTTTCATTCCATAACATTTCACTTTTTTTTTTTTTTTTTTTCCAGTTCCGTGATTGTTCCTCTGCTTGTGGTTTTAAATCTGAATTGACATCATTTGCATATTAATTAAATATGCTCGGAAATAATGGGCTGTGTCATTTAACCTGGGTAGCTCAGTTTTTAACTGTAATCATTTTGAATGTATGTCTAGTCTGTGCTTGTTCTGAAAGACGTCAGTAAGCTTCCTCAAATATGTGTTTGGAATTGAACCACGGGGAAGGTTACTTTTGGGCGTGCCAATTAAAAACCTAAAATAACTAGTCCTAAGTTATACTGATCCAACTACACATGTGTTGGATCCCCTGATTAGAGCTCCTATTACTGTTTTTTTTGCCACGGTAGTTGGTACAGTGTATGCGTTGGTCGTCCCAGTGTACTATCATAATTACGCTGTCATACAGTGCACTACTTGTAATAATTAATTGTTTGCTCTTTGATGTAAAACATATAATTAAGGTTGGTGTTGCCTTGCCCTTGGAGATTACGATCCTTGCTGTTCTCATTCCTATAAGGTGAGCCGGCCGCAGGCATGTGTGGAAGATAGAGGCCAGGAGGGGTCTTGATCACCTGCTGCCGTTTTGATCTGTCACTCACAAGTGACAGGTCAAATGTGCCATGCCCCACCTCTGCCCCGTCCCCACACCCAAAAATGTCTGTGCCTCTCCCTGTCTGGCTGTTTTCTTTTTTTGCATGTTGTACTAAAAAAAAAAAAAAAAAGAGGAAATCACTTTCACATCTCTGAGCTGGCTGAAAGCTGGATTCCTCAGGACAGGCAGTCTGTGTACTGTAAAGTAGGGCTTAAAACTGAAAGCATCACTCATAAAACATTAAAGCCTCACCCAGATTAGAGTTCAGACATCAGGAGGGAAACCAACCACTAAGCGCCTCATGCAAATCACTTACCGCAGTACTCTGCATTAGAGGTCCAAAAAGTGGGTCCTCTTTTCAAATGGACCTGTGGTTCTGTTACTCAAACTCAGCCCTGCATAAATTAATTTTCAAAAAAACACCGAAGACCCGATCCAAAATGGACCCAAGGAGATTTGAACCCGTTCTGAAATAGAACCAAGGACAGTCGCACGTTCATGTTCAGAACTTCCTTTAGGACCATCACTGTGCAACAGCACCATAGCAACGTATATTTTATTCGCTGGTCCCGCCTTATTTTCACTTGTACCGTCCCAAAAGTGCTGTTCTGCCATCTTCCGTCTACCGTGACCCAGGTGACCATAACATAAGGCTGTATTATTGTGTGACCTGTGTCTAGCTTGGAATTTCAGGGCTCATTGTTGGTTTTCATTGTTACTCTGCTGTTTTGTTGCACTTAATCAATTACAGCAGTTGATTACTCACTTCCTGTGGCTACAAGGGTCTGAACTGGGTGCTGATTTTAAGGTGAAAACCAAAACCAGTGGAGCTTATGGTCCTCCAGGACCTGGGTTGCAGACCTCTGTTGTAGAGCCTATGATGAATCAGTCAGGGGGGTGGGTGTGACAGGGAGGAGGGGTTTGTGTGGGATGATGGGACACCGTGTGCCGCTACTCTTTTGCACCTCCTCCAGCGCACCCCTCTCTTTCGCGCCCCATCCATAAACACCCCCTCTGTCATGGCACCGCGGTTCCTGCCATGTCGCACATCACTGCAGCAGGAAGCCCCGCACCGTCGGGCCGCAGAGACGTGAAGATTAAGCTGTCAGGGAGAATGACTCGGAGGTCTGCGCACGCGAGGCTAGGGAGGAATCCCTGTGCACTGCGGTGCTGTGGGCCCACTCTGACCAGCCGCCACACACTAAAGCTGCACTATATGTAGAGAAACATACTGTGTATGTACATCAGTCTGAACACATTTAATTCATCCCGAGTATAGTGTCCCCAGCCAGATGTGTGAACGGTTTCCGCTGCCACACTGAAGATATTGTGGAGCCGCAGCATGCTATTCGAGCCCACCATTAACCAGTACCGCCCAGCAATTGTAAACCCGCGTTCAGACTCTGCTGAAAGGTGAACATTTCCTGGGTATATTTTCAGCCTCCATTAACCTGAGTGTTCCTGGGGAGTTCCAGTTCCTACAACGGCCCAAATGGAGAAACGTAAAATTGAAACCACACCATGCAGGATTTAACACACCTTACTGCTGTAATCTTATCTCACACAGTCTTCCAACTCTGACCTTCAGATGAGTGCATTACCACCCCCCCCCCCCCCCCTTCCATTTACTGACAGAAAATTTGATTTCTTTTTGGAGCAAGGTGTGCACTGGAGTGCGTGAGGCCCATCCAGGACATTATGGACCATCGCTGACCATTGTGAGTGAGATGAAATAAACTGAAGTTAGTGCATGAACTTCCAAGACAGGATATTACCAGTGTCCAATGTAGTTTGGGATGCACAGTCTTATTTATTTGAATGATTCTTGTTTTGGGATATTCATTTATATGAATGGCGGTGGTGCAGTAGGTAGCACTGTCGCCTCAAAGCAAGGAGGTCATGGGTTTGAATCCGGGCTCGGCCTCTCTGAGTTTGCATGTTCTCCCCGTGTCCGCGTGGGTTTCCTCTGGGTACTCCGCTATCCTCCCACAGTCCCACTGTGTGTGCCCTGCGATACATTGGCGGCCTGTCTAGGGTGTGTTCCGGCCTCTCCTCCAATGCAAGTTGGGATAGGTTCCATCAATCCCCGCGACTCTCTCGCCAGGATAAGCCGGTATAGATAATGGCTTCATACAACTAATGATTTGGGTGACCATAGAGGGTAAATGAGTTTCAGCAGAACTGTACTGGACTTGCAAATGTAATGTTATTGATACGAATCCCCGGTGAACAATGTCACACCCTCGAGCTGTGTACTTAGCTAGCAATGCCTTGATGACCATGTCAAGCTTAACAAATGGCTAATATTTAGGCCGCATTTTTATAAAGGTTGCCTGCCGAGTAAATGAATGGTAATAATGAACGAACGTGCGAATGTTTACCCCATGCGGAGAACCCTTTCCCTTCCGACACTCTGAGTGTGTGTGATGTAAGCATGGGGAAAGGGGATCAGGCAGCGTTTCTCGCAAACATTATCCAATCAGACGGTCTTGTGCGTGTGCATCTGTGTCGCCTCGTCCATCACGGCAAGCATTCTGGAGGCGGAGAGAGGGGAATAGTCTCTTCAGGAAAATTGGCACCAAATTACTTTTGCCTTCGTCTGCGGCAAAACCCCCCTCACCCACCCCCCCCCCCCCCCCCGCCCACCCTCCGCCCCCTTATCTGCCTTCCCATCAGCCCCTGTGCTCGCAGCCTATTCTCTGGTAATGTTTGTTTAATACTCCAAGGGTTTCCTGGCTTTCCGTCTCTCCTGCCATCTGATGAGAAGAGATACCCCATCGACGAGTGGATGAACAGAGAGCCAACCCCCCTACCCCCCACTGCCTCCCCCCCCCCCAACACCCCCCTCCCCACCTCGGGGAAAGACACACTCAACCACTTGTGTTCCTGGTGTCTGAACAGGACCGAGACGTTATCGCCTTCGCCTACGAGCAGAGCCGGTTCGAGGCCGACACGTAAGCACTTAACCAGACCAGGGCATCTGTCTTACACCGAGCTTCGGCTCATTAACCCGCACACGTATCCATCACGTGCCCATATGCGCAGTTCGATTATACATATGCAGCACTTCGCGGTGAGCCCTTGTGTGGTCAGCAATAAGTCAACAGGTGTCATTTCGAGCATCGGGAATGGCTTCGTAAGGTGTTCTGCCGGTGTTCCAAAAATAGACGTAGATTGCTGAACTCTGCTTTACATAAGCAGATACAAAGCTTTTCTATTTCTGGGGCTGTCAGTTCCCGTCCCTGTCAGTCTGTTCCCTGGCACAGTATTACGAAACAGGAATTAGGACCTCTCTTTGCACGTGCAGCTTAATGAATGCACATAATTATTTTGTGTGTATTTAAGGCATAGCCTGACAAAGGTGCGCCACAGTCAGGTTAAATTAAGTGCTGCTGTGTATGACACCTTGTGCACAGGTCTTGATGTGTAGGGTTTTTGTATACGGAAAATAAAAAAAATAACAAACTGTGGGCCAACTGTAACCCCTCACCCTGAATCGTTAAATGTGAGATCTGCTCTTTCAAATGGTAATGCAGAATACCACCATGCATCCCAATGACACTGCAGTCTGTCATATGATTGGCCAATTAGGGGAAAAAAAATCTAACCAACTGAAATTACAAGCAGCCATAGCATCTGATGGAAAGGCCAAAATAGGCACTGAAGGGTCCATTATTTGAATTGCACAAAAAATGATATATCACCATCTCAAACTGTCACCATCTGAACGCCCCTCCCCCCCCCCCCACACACACACCCACACACACATTCACAAACACAAACACACGCGCACAGGCGCACATCCTGTCCGACCCCCCTCCTCCCTCCTTTAATTTCACTTTGGACCGGCTCCAGGCGCTAATGAGGAGGGGCCCTGACCGACGACGCCGGCGTTTCTGCAGATGTGCCGCTTCAGCACAGTCTGAGCCGGTAAGAGCTGCTAAGTGTTTGAAATGGCAGGCGAGAAACAACGGGCTCTTTGGTCAGCAGTTTGGGGAGAGTAATTGGACCGCTGCCGGGCCAGTTCTGGACGCCTGAACACATGTTAGATGTTCCTCTCTTAATGAGCCCTTTCAGTGTTGCTTGGAACCTCTTTAAACCCGCTTTCCGCGTTTCAGTTAAATGGTTAAAAAAAAAAATGATGTATCGAACACTGCATATGGGAAACGTACGCATTTCCTTATGTCTTTGACCACCAGGAAAAAGTAATGCCTGTAAATGAGACGAAAAAGTATGGATCTGGATGACCTTTTGTGTTTGCGCTTTGCTGGCTCAGTAATGATGGTGATGATGATGACCATATCCATTAAGAGCTATTGCATGGACACAGAACCCCGGAGTGCCAGCGCTGGCTAAAACTCATTGTGGGAAACGATTTTGCACAATGGTGGATACTGAGAAACAATTTACATAATATCACCCCTGGTCCAAAACCGCTCGCACTACACATTGCCCATTTATAAAGCCATCCATTTTCCACGTACATAATCTGCTTTTGTTTTGTGTACATATGTACTGTTTTCATTATTCTGCATATTTTTACCCTGTACATTCTGTACTGTCCTTGGGGATATGACTTGGAAAGCCTTTACATAATTGAAATGTCTTCTTCTTCTTCTTCTTCTTCTTCTTCTTCTTCTTCTGCTTCTTCTTCTTCTTCTTCTTCTGATAAGAAGATTATAGATAAGATTATTATCATTATCTCTTTAGGTCTTTCTTTTACTTACTCATTTACGAGGGCAGTTGAATTTTAGGGGGAGCTGGACAGTTCTCTGGACAGGACGGGATTTGCACCAACAGCCAGCAGTTCAGTTTCCAGGCCCAGGAGGCATGCGATTGGCCCTTGGCCCTGCTTCTCTGTCCGTCACCGGTCCACGTACCGCAAGTGACGCCGAGCACCCGCGAGGGCGGAAAGAGCCGGAAGATCTGGACCGAACGCCGGCGAGCCCCTCTCCTCAGACCTGCTCGATAAACGGGTGAACAGGGTCCGGTCGGCCTGGCCCCGAGACGGCTCGCATTACGGATGAAAGGAGAGGGCGCTACGGCGTGCGAACGGCTAATGAAGCCGCCGCCCGGCCGCCGAGACCTTTAAAACGAGATCTTCATCTTTTATTGATGGAGCCTCCGCATCCCGGAGGGGTCCGCACTTGCCGTTTGCACAGATCCACCGCTCACGGGTCGAGGGTTTTTATCTCTTTAGCCGAGATTCTGGGTTTTTTTTTTTTTTTTTTAACATTTTTTTTTTTTTTGTTTAAGTGCCGTGCTTTTTTTTTTGCCAACATCAAAAGCACCTGCCACTCACCGGCACTGTTTGTTGTCATTCATTAATTAATTCGTTGATTTAATGGCGTGTTAATGGGGGTATTATGGAGGCAGAGAGAGAGCCGAATATCCGATTTTTGCATATGTGAGAAATCCGTTCTGAAGCAAAAACAAATACTCTTTATATGGCGAGTGAAAGAGAGCAAATTGGGCCTGTCTTTTAAAGTGAGAGCGCCACATAATTAACAGGAAGTGAAGAGGAACTTGCTCATCAAACAAATGAGTCGCGGCGCATTAATATGCACAGTGAGCTCCACGCTGCAAGACAATGGGGTTCATTTACATAGGCTGCCCACGCTGATGACAATCAAAGCAAGAACAGGGCCACAAATGTGAACTCTCATAAATCCAACTGGTGGGCTTTGTTTTTTTTTTCAGAAAACTTGTGATGGCACAACACAGGCCTTTATCATTATTATTATTATTATTATTATTATTATTATTATTATTATTATTACTATTATTATTATAATTTTCCAATTTAATTGGACTCAGAAGTGTATGGAAAAAGAGACGTTCTACCGTGGCAACGTGTTCACCGTACGTCCTGGCCTTCTTCGTTGACCCTTCTGTAGCTGTCTGCGTATCTGAAAGCGCACTTTTCCTGGTTCAGTGCCCCTGTCTCATCATGTGACCCCACCAATAGCTTTTCTCACAGACTGACTGGAGGAATATAAAAACTGGAGGCATATATGTCTCAGCCTCACTCACCCTCACTCGCTGGCTGACTGACTGGCTCCTGCTGTCGCAAAATTTAACCGGCGAGGCAAAAAGGCCAGTGGATGAAATAGCGGCCAAATCTTCACCTTAGAACAAATGTTTTACGCATCGGCTATCTGTACTGTACTGTATATCCTCACTTGTCAGGCTCATAACGAATGGTGCTACTGTATAAACTGACAGTCTAATGTCCACTGCTTCTGTGGATGTGCTTTACTAAGAAACACAAATCCGTTGCGTCTTTTGATGAGTGAGATCCTGTGTAGGCCGGCAATTCAAACCAAACTTATTTTGAATTTGAAGTTTTTGTCTTTTCCATTAGTTCTTATCTATACTATTTTTAATTGGCAGTTTCATTTGAATGCTCTGTGTAAGTTTCATTTGAATGCTTTTGGAGGCCTTTTTAGTTTGTATATTTTATTTAGTTTTGCTAAAGTGGTATAATAATGAATCACCTTTGCCTTAACAGAGAGTAAACACATCAACAGAAAATGGAGTCATTAGACACTGAAATTCTGATTTACAGCATATACAGGATAGCATTTGAAGTTGCTAAAGTGAGTAATGTTTTTTTTTAAGTGTCTTCTATGTTTCATAGATTAAAAATGATCTATGACCTTAGTTTATGATTGTCTGTTTATTTTGTCTCCAAAGCACTGAATATAAAAAGATAAAATAGACTTTGCTGGTTTGCTTGAAAGTTGTGGCATAAATATAAAAAGCCTAAAGGCTGCCTGACAGGCATTAGAATTGTATCATAATTATTTTTTTCTTTTTTTAAAAAAAAAAGATAGCTTATGTTAAAAGTTATCATCTCATTTCAGTTTAGTTTTCTTAAGATAGATGTGTTTCTTAGTTTTAATGAAGTTTACAAATCAGTTTTTTTCTTCATGGCTAGTTTTTGTTGTAGTTTAATTTTTTGCTATAATTAACTTTTTTTTAAACACAATTCACCAGAACACCTGGACAGATACCTGCACACCTCAAGGTTCAATATTTATAATGTAACATGCATAAAATCTAGAGCTAGCAACACCTTCATCTAAATCAAAATCTTGCTAGCAAATGTATCCTCCACTGCTAATTGCATGTCAATTGATTATTTTCCTGGTAGCATACTAGCCTTGTGCTTTTTCTACTGTAAGTAGGCTACGAGATAACCAGCTTGGTTGCATGTACTGTATATATTCCGTATATGTGTAGAAAGACATTTTATTGGCTAGGAACCTTGTGAAATCTGATAATTCAACATTTCTTTCATTATTTTTTTTCTTTCCTGTATGAACTACATACATTAGACCATAATTGATAGAATTCCTGCATCTTGTCAGCAGGCTGTCATATGCGTCTCAATGAGAAACTTTTATCTAAAAGCATTGCAGTGCTTTCAGGGGACACAAAAAAAAAAACACTATAATGAAGCTTTTAAACGGTTGGCTCAAGAAAGTCTTCCGAAATACGAGTATGTGCTGAAATGATGCTAGTAACGGGGAGATCGGTAAGATTGCTGGGACACAACTGCATGTACGTACAAGAGGGTTGGAAGAAATGAGAAACAGGAGGTGGCAATCCTCCTCTACTGTACACAGACACACAATCACTTTATCAGCAGGTTTATTGTGAAAACATTGCATCATGTCAACCTTGATGCTGCCACTGGGCTTACATGTATTTTTATTTATATTTTTATTATTCATTGAATTTGTTTCATACAAGACAGCACTTACCTCCGTACCTGCTTTTAAAGAGCCTGGAAAGTCTATTGCCACTGAAGTCTGCAAATGTATTTTATAATGACCAGTATGTTACCTGCTCACCCTGCAGTTAATCTGCTATATTACCCTGTGCCGACTGCTACACCGTAGTGTATTTCGTGTAACTAATATTGTCTTTGCCTTTGCCCAATATTGTCTTTGCTTTACTTTTGTTGTTGTTGTTTTTGTTGTTCTCTCAATGTCAGGACATCGTTGTAAATGAGAATTTGTTCTCTGCTGACCATCCTAGTTACTGTAAATAAAGGTCCACTAATAAGAGTGATTCAGTGTTCCATGAATTTAGAATGTCATCATGTTCACAGAATAAAACTTTTTTTTTTTTTTGTATTCATACAAAAGACCAGGGATAAGATAATGTTGGCCTGCTGGAGACTAGCTGGACCGGATGACTGAGCCACTGATGAAGACATTGTGAAGGAGCCTTTGTTCTGCACGCCCCCCATGTGACCTGAGGTACATATGGTAGCGTAGCGCCACTCAGGTCAGAGGTCACAGACAGCCCGTGAAGTCCGGCAGGGTTCAGGAAGGACATCGAGTTTGAAGTCCGACGTGCGACCGCTTTCACCGAACGTCGCAGAGAGGACACCGGAATCCCCCGGACATCGCTCCACAGCCACGGGGGGCCGGCATCATTCATCAATCACCCTCTATGGTACTGCGGCTGCTTTTAATTTTACAATAAATTATTATCTTTTTTTGGCCCTCATTTATCAGCCAAAGTCAACTTATCCCGCTATATATTTATATATATCTATATTCTATGTTTTAACATAGGATTTTACCCAGAAAGTGGCGAAAGAGCAGAGCGGGCTAATCACCTTTCCGGGCGCTCGTGACTTTGGGAGAGTTCTACGAACATCCGCAGGCTGCAGCTGGAGGTTACTGTGGCAGGGTGGGTGGAGGTACTGTAGGGGCACATTCATCTGGGGAGCAGAAGTCACCTCTGCTGAGGTTTGCCTGTCCTGCTGTCGCAGTAGTGTGGTGACCTTATAAAGGAGTGGCAAAATCTGCCTTAAAGTAGTAGTAGTAGTAGTAGCAATAATAATAATAATAATAATAATAATAATAATAAAAAGAGTCGCATGCAAAAATACTGGGACAGTGACTCCATTTTGCTTTGCTCTGTACTCTAGCACATTGGATTTGAAATAAAACAATGGATATGGAGTTAAAGTGTAGACTGTCAGATTTAGTTTGAGGGCATTACATCCATATGATAACATGAGTGATCCGTGAATATTTTAGATTGTGAAGAAAAAATGCTTTTCAGTTGTGAAACAGATCAAGAACACGCTCCAGGATGTAGGTATAGATGCGCAAAGACTACCATAAAGAGAAAATAAGACCAGCATAACCTCAAAGGGCTCACTGCAAGATGTACACCGCTGTTATGCCTCAAGAACAGAATGGCCAGGTTAAAGTTAGCTAAAAAGTACATTTAAAAAAATTAACAGCTAACATGTCATTATAGTTAAATCCTGTAGGTGGCACTCTGTACCTTCAGTGATAAGGAAACTGATTAAAGCGAGCACCAGAATAATTAATATTGTTTCCGGTTTTCTAATCATTCACAGGTATGTAAAAATATGTTTAACTCTTTAAATGTGCTATAAAATGCATTGGGGTAACTCATAACACGGTATAGGAAATACAGTCAGTGAAAGTGAAATAATCTAGTTATGTTATTTTGAGATCGTTTTCTATTTCGAGCTAAAAAGGTAGCTAGCTAGCTAAACAGGGTTAAACCAAACTAGCCGCAGGGAAAACTATACAGAATGGTTTTCTGTTTACATATACCTCGTAGTGAATATGGCAGGAAAGTTACTTCTCATTCATGCAAATTTTATAACCGATACGGCAATCATAATGGACATTATGTATTATATTTTACTCTTGAATTGAAAGCTATGAGGGCAGGGGAAGTGACGCTCTTCTCACGTTAACATGGCTGCCCGCATGTTTAAACCGTGGCATAAGCGTTTAGTTGTTAAAATGGCGACGCATGTTACAAAGGTGCTGTGTATTCAGTTGTGGAATGGTAGCTAGAAAGGCTAACTAATATTGAAGCGCAGTAACGTCTTTTTGTAGCCCAACCCCGCACGTTTCTTCCGCCATGGATTCTCTCCGCAGATTTCCAAAGCTTTTTTCCCATAGGGATTTCGTTTTCTGCTGAAACTAAGGTTTGTGGTAAACGTAAGCCTAAGAGAGTTTCGCGTTTTGTTCTACGGGATACATTACACGCGTTAATAATTCAAATGTGGATTCTGAAGCTTTAAAAAAGTAAGTAGCTAACAAGTTGATGTATTGAAACTACGTTGTTAATGAAAGAGGTCTGAGGAAAATTAGCACATTGGATGTTTTTTTGTTTGTTGCCCCATTCTCTGTAAACCCTAGAGACTGTAGTGCATGAAAATCCCAGGAGGGCAGCTGAGATGCTGGAACCACCATGTCTGGCTCCTTCCATTTTTTTTTTTCAAATGAACTTAATAAAATAAACCCAGTTAAATAAATCTTTTTCCAGTTTCTCCTTACAATAATAGCCAGGGGTATAGTGCAAAATTCTGGGCCCTGTGCAAATGCAGTCTCTGTGGACACCCTTCCTCTTTAGTCCAGGCCTTTTGAGGCCCCCCCAGTCCCTGCCTGGGCCCTGAGTAGTCTGTTCCACTATTCCCCCACAGAGACACCCCTGATAATAAGCATTAAGTACAAAAAAAAAAAGAAGCAAATTCTTGCACATTTCATGCTAGCGAATATGATTATTTTCCTCAATATCCAAGTCAATCAGGAGAAGTAGGAGGGATGTTGTGGAAGTGTCAGTGCACAGTGCCAAAACCTGGACTTGGACTTTTTTTAAAGCTGATTTTATTTATGAGGGCTGGCAGTGGGATCTGAATGGTTGAGAATATTAAGGGTTATAGATCTGGCTCCAAGGGCAGCCACCCCTGTCATTGACTACAAAATCCTTGTTTCCCTGCAAGCATGCCTGCATCTGTGCATGCACATCCTGATGCAATTCCTGCCCTCGAGCTTTCCCAGCATGCAGCAGGCTTCTAGGCTCAGATCACTGGGTCTGTCTACGAGGCCTGTTGTTTAATATTAACTCTGAGACAAAGTGAAAAAAGCTAAAATTATTCCTGTGAAGATTCACATAAAATATTTATTGTTTTATGCTGCAGAAACGCTACAGGAAGATGTAACATGAAGGCCTACCCTGTGTTACCCATAATCCTGTGCCGCTGGGAGCTGCTGCCAGGCCGACAGTCCGTTGCCACGGCAGCCAATGACACGCAGCCCTGCTCTGATAAGGAGAGGCTCGGAGCATTAAAATGTAAAAAGCTTTTAGAGTAATTTAGTGTCCCAGCGCACTGCAGTCTGGATCCAGACTTCCTATAAGATTAGACATTTTAAGCAGCGATCAAGTTTTCATTTTTCTACTTTTCAGAGTTTGGCAGCTGCGAACCCCTGAGTGCTTTACAAAAGCATCACGCTGCACTACTTTGGAAAGAATTCAAATAGCACATTCCACTTTCAGCTTGAGGCCCATACTTTAGTTTCTGGTTTATTACAACAATAATAATAATAATAATAATTATTATTATTATTATTAGTAGTAGTAGTAGTAGGCTAGTAGTAGTAGTAGTAGTAGTAGTAGTAATAGTAGTGGTAGTAGTAGTATTAGTGTCAGTAGTAGTAGTGGTTGTTGTAGTAGTAGTTGTAGTAATCGTAGTAATATTCATTGTGTGATTAAGTAGGCTAATTAATGACATTACTGTTTAATGTCAGCCAGCCACGGAAGTGCCTGTTGCAGCATTTTTGACTGCTTATGTAATGACTGGTCTGAATCCCATCTGCTTGTCAGAAGCAGGTTTGTGTTTCAGACCTCACAGTGACATGCGCACAGACATGGGACGGGGAGGCTTTGAATAAACTGTCACCCCTGTGTAGGCCTACATTTGGTTTATTGATGTCTTTTTCGGAGTGGCCTTCTTCCGGTTTACTTGAGTTTCTGCTCTTCCCCCTGTCTCCATCCTTTCTCTCGGCTATCCCGAACGCCCATTTCCAGCTGCTTGACTCCTGACGCTCTGCCATTTCCGTCTCCATGGCAACATGCGCGCAGCGACTGTCTCGCGGAAGGTTTTAAACGCCCGGCCCTTTTTCATTTGCATAGAAATAACGTTTCGGAACGAACGGTCGCACTCGTTTACCCGACTGTGCTTTTTCCCGCCGAATCCTCCTCGAAGGTGCCGTCTGACGCCGTCTTCCGTCTGCCACGCCGCTCCTCGCCGGAGTCGTATTCGCGCTCTTCGCGGCCCTTGCTGCTCGTAAGTTGTAATTTGGCCGTCTTACCTTGTGGGGCTAGCGTTCTGAACGAAGACCCCCCCCCCCCCCCCGGCCGCCACCGTTATTGCGTTAATATTTTATCGAACGATCTCATCACGACAGAGTCACAGCGTAATTAACCCACTCGCGCGCCACGGCCCAGTCGCCAAAGTGCGTCTGATTTGCATAAATTAACGAAGGTTTTTGTTCATAATTTTTAAAAGAATCAACACACGAGAGAAGTTATCATCAGGTCAGCGCTTTGTTCGTCACTGCAATCCAATGAATATTTTAAAGACAAATCAATCCGCTGCGTAGATGTGAAAAGTTGCAGATGCTGACCTGCCGACAGTGGATGTATTATCATAACTAAGACACCGTAATGTCATAAACACCTTTGACAGCCCCACCTACCTTGCACACAATGAAAGCATCGTCTTTCATCAGCGTGATTTTAATGTTTACTAAAATTTGGCATCTGTTGTCATGGTAATCTTCTAAATGTTCAGTGATGTTGAAATGCATTTTGGTGTAGTTGATCCCGATTTGTATTTCTTTGTGGCTGTGGCACTTTTGTGTTTGGATAATCGTTTTTTCAAGTGTAAAAATAATGTTAAATGTTTATGTTATAGTTCAGTTTCACAAAATAAACTGTATATCTGTAAAGAAAATACAATTGAATCAACTGCAACTTCTGGAATAAGGTAAGTAATTTCATCACAATCCTGATTGAATTTAAACAGGCATGAAAGCCAATGCTGTCGCCTTATAGGCACTTATAGGCTCTGCATAGTGGGCCACGGATAGGGTGGAGCAATGTGCACCCCAGGCCTGAGGGAGGACCAGGACATGGGGTGCAACTATTTATAATTTGTTAAGAAATATATTGGAGGAGGGGGTCCCAATATATTTTGTCCTGGGCCTGATAGTTCATGGCTGCATCCCTGTCTGCGTGTATGCAGTTCTCACATTTCAACATAACTGAGCACATAACTGAGCTCCCCCTCTCTCAACCACTGGTTGGTCGTTTGTGAAACCAGGATTTTCACTTTTCCCATCCCTGTATGTATGGGGGACAGAAGTGGCACTAGGCAAAAATCGCATTTACACAAGCTGTAAAGGGACAGCAAAACTTGATACTTTCAGTGATATATTTGAAGTTTATATGCTCGGTTGCATATTTTAACATTTTAATACGTTTGGTGTTCCCTTGCAGACCAATAGCGTGAAGGTGGGTGGGGCACATGCTGGTTGATCTACCTCGGTGCATCACTGGCCCATAATGGACATGTGATTGATTAAATTGACACCTGGAGGCTCCCTGATTCGGTATCCAGGAAGCACCATTGCTCTCCCATTGTGACTGGCTTTCTTCCTCTCTCCCGCTCTCTCTTGTGCTAACCTTTTAGCTGCCATTTGAGGCATTGCTCACACTGAAATAATAATGCGCACTTAAATTTTTCCTTTCAATTGAGAGAACCCAACCCAAGAATAAAAAATAAAAAAAACGACATTTAGAAAGAAAAAAAAAAACGGAAACGCGGCATCGTGTGCGGGCGGAAATCTAATTTCCGAGTGGGTATTCTCTCCTCGCCCGCCTCCACCTCCCAGTTTGGGATCTCGGATCAAGAGACATTTGAGCAAAGTGTGGGGATGCAGCTATTAAATCATAAAACATTAACAGTTCTAAGAGCAATTATGCCAAGCTGTAGGTTGCAGGCCCGAGTTCATTCATTATACATCTGTTGCTTGCGCACTTACCTCCTGCGCTTTTATATTGTGTATAGGTTTGAGCCTAAGTGTTGCCAGAGCAGTCCCATGCTATTAAGAGAATTAACTCCGGCTAAGAGTGCCGCTGTAGAAGAACATAAATTCTCCATTATCTCCTGCTTTGGCCCACTTCTACTGCTTCCTTCTGCGCCTCAGAGGAAAGACCCCCCCCCCCACACCCTCCACCTCCGCCCACACACACGCACACCCCCCCCCCCCCCCCCCCCCCACCTCCCTCGAATGGCTTGTGGATAAAAATACAAAATGTCGAAATATCTCTAGTACTTTTTGCGCAAGAAATAAGAGCATTACCGCGCACTTTAAATATTCAATAGGCATTGGCAGCACACTTTTTTTCTTTAAAAAAAAGAAAAAAAATTCATGCTACTGCAAGAACACAGGCCCTGTGTTTCTATTTATGTGATTTCCTTTTCAGTTTCGCCATTAATCTTTCAGTGCTTTAAAGAAAAGTTTAAGAAACTTACATGAAACGCTTTTTTTGAGAAAGCAGCGAAAGTAAGCTGCGTCAATGTTTAAATTAATGTCAGGATTCCGCTTTGTGTTCCTGACAAAGAGCAAAAAATCAGCCGGCATAAACACGTTTAATGGTTTATCTGCAGCATTTTATTGCTCATTTAAAGCCTTAATTGGTTTATCAGACCCTCCTTTTTAAAGAAAGCTGTCTTCAGAAGATCTTCAGAAGCACATAGCCTAATATTACGATATGGAATAAAAAGATTTGAATTGACGATGCTACACTATAGGCCTATATGACGATGCTATATATATATATTTTATTTTTTTTTTTTAACTAGAGAAGGCTGTTTAAGACGATTACATTAAAAGCGATTTTAAGACTTTCGTTGGAACCCGTAACCTCTGCTATCTGTGAGCGAGAACGGTGCAGGAGACTTTAAGTGCACAATGGCAGTGATTAATGATCCGCTGATTAGGCACTTACTGTGTAATCTTAATAAAGGGTATGAAATGACTTGCTCTACAGCTGTGAAATGATTTTCCTCACAATGGGCTACCTTGTGCTAATCAGCTCTGCTAGACTGAAAGCGCCGAGTGTAGTTGGCCTTTATGTGGCGATAACGTGAAATCCGAAGCGCTTCTCCTCGTTCTCGTGGCCGTAACTCTCCTTAACGGCTTCCCGTCTCGCGAGCTCTCGCTGCAGTATGCCACAGGGAACAACACGCGTGCCGATGCGTTTTTTTTTGTTGCGCATTTTAAATATAAGGGAATTTTCTAACTGTTTTATGAAAGTTGGAAAAAAAAAAAAGTGCTTGTTTGCATAGTGTTATTTATGATGTTTTTGTTATTATTTGTTGTTTTTACTCACTATTATTATTTTTATTATTGTTGTTGTTGTTGTTGTTGTTGCTGCTGTTGTTGTTGTTGGATGGTATTTCCATGGTGATTTGCGGTTGACTATCTTCTGTGTCTAATGAGTTAAAAATAAAATAAACCCAAACATCAGCTCAAAGAATAAAGTCACAACTGACCCACAATGCAGTGACACCATGACCACAGCTGAATCACAGTTTACTTACAAAATAATTCAAACTAAACTGCAGTACAGTAGCAAGGAATGAAATACAATACCATAGCAACGCCACTGAACCAGAATGTAGCGGCAACATAAACATGGCTGACCAACGTAATCGCAGTCTGCCTGAACAAAACAATGATAATAATACCACTATTATTGTGCCACAATATCATAACAAAAACATGATTAGCACAGCAAAGCCATGACTGTAGCTAGTGTGGGCTGTTTACATAAGTACATTGTGAGTGTATATATCAGTGCTGGGTGGTGTATCAGACCCACTTGAAAGACGGAAGGATTCATCTGAAAGACATTTCATTGCACATTCATTTTTTGGGGGGGGGGAAAAAACGGATCTAAAACTCATGAGCATACCTTAATGGCATATGCTGCATCAAGGCAATCAATAGGCCTACATAACAAACACCTTGGTTCGCATATAGCCTAGTTTCTAAGTTTTATACAAAGGCTATCAGTTGTGTAACAGGGTAAACAATGCACAGATGCCTAAACTATGTCCACAGCAGAACTAGAAGAAACAATTTACAGTAATTCTTCTGAGGACTCAGTTTATGAGCACTCTTCATCATATGGGTCTGCATGGGTTTTTAGAGAAGTCTTCCCTTCTTCCCTTAGAGAAGTCGAGAGTGAATTTGCAGCCATGGAGTCGAAATGCAGATGTGGTGGGGTGGGGGTTCTTTCAAATGAAACTCTTAGTCCTACATGCCCTGCCCACAATATAAAACCTGTGAAAAATACAAGTGACTCACCACTAGCAGAGAATAAACAAGAAGACCGGTTGATTCCCGTTTGCAAAATGAACAGACATGGCGATGTTCCCTTGTTTTAGTTTAGTTGATTTATTTATTATTTTTTCAAACATGGGTCTCTCAGGTATAAGTATGAGAGATGGAGGGCAGAACGAGAAGGAGAGAGATGAAGGAGCGATGGAGGGAGAGGGATACATGATAAACGGAGTGAGAAAGAAAGAGAGCGAATATGATAGAGATGTGGGGTGGGGTGGGGTGGGGTAGCGTGGGGGGGGGGAGAGGAGGTATTATCAGTGGGTTACTCAGCACGTCTTTGCTCGACATAATTGCCTCAACATCGCAGGTTTGTGTGAATAATGAGTCTGAACGCCGCGTACCCGGCAGGCCTCCATTAACGCGGCCGATTGTTTCTGCGCCGCCGTCAGTCAGAATCGGAGCTTAGTCCCGATCGCGGCTCTGGCCCTCACAAAGTCTCCGCCCACCGCGCCTACCTGTCACGCGCGGAGTGATGCATTGTGGGGGAAACGGCGGAAATAGACCCACATTGTTTGTTCCTCTCTAACCTGCCATCCGTTAATTAGCGTATGACGGGACATGTCACGGGCTTTATGGGGATCTTCAGAGGGGAAAGCCCTGTGAGTCGAAGGCAGTATATCGTCTGGGTCTCGGTTTAGAACACATGGGGCACCTTGGCCCTGTCTTGCGGTCGGTGTTTCCAGACACACTGACCGTGTTGTGTCAGCACTGCTTTACGGACGGCGAAATGTCACAGAAATGCACTCGCACAAAAACTCAGAATAAGAGGAGCGCTGTGGGCGCGTAGGTTACTAACCACCTCCTGAAGAATAAAAAAAAAGAAAGTTGTGGAAAGTGCTTTGTACTCTTCCCGCTCCGGACCTGCAGTTAAAAGTCCCTGTGCTCGCAATCTCGAACAGTGCAAGGCTTGCTTTTTCCGAGTTTGCAGACTACTGGGGGGAACGGGCTGCCCATTAAGAGCGAGCAGCCAGGCAGCGCCGGAGCCCAGGGGTTTCTGGGTAATGAAAGACCCCGCGGACTTCCGGGTAATTGGGCGGCTGGAACCCGGGCGATTGCCGGCTCGGTTCCGCTTGACCAATCAGCCGGCGCTACTGGGCCCGGCGTTTCGCGCTCGGCTGAAACGGCACGGCCCCCCCGGGGGGGGGGGGAGCGGGGAGCCGGAGCCGAGGCCTGCAGGAAACTGAGCCGGGAGCAGTCATGCCTTACGGCGACGGACCGTACCCGCGCCCGCCTTGTTTACCGCCGGCTACCTGTTCCCCCCGCGCTCCGGCCAGAGCGCCGGCGCGGCGCCGGGCTCCGATCGCACGCCCTCGACGGTCGCTAAGTCTTTACGAGCGTTAGACCTGGCTTATGAAGGGTGCTTGTGCCACTGCCTCCTTGAAACAGAAAACGTGCATTGCATTACAGGCATTTAGCTGACGCTCTTAGCCAGAGCAACTTGCACAACTTGTTACATAGCATTTACACTGCATCCATGTATACGGCTGGATATGTACTGAAGCAGTGCAGGTTAAGTGCCTTGCTCAAGGGTACAACGGCAGTTGTCCTACCAGGGAATCAGACCTGTGATCTTTATTCCTTACTCGTTATACTAAACTGACTCACGTTGTATGTTGATATCTGTTTGGCCTCAGTCATTGTTTGTCGTTTGTGGTGGCGGACGAGGCCTGTTTTCCAGCGGATTTGTACTTTGGTTTGCGTTTCGGCTGGCCTTCCTCCGTGCCGTCGCTTCCGTTCGAGCGTGAGCGCGGCGTGAGCGCGGGTCGGTCGCGGCGTCCCTGTTTGCGGGGTGCGGTGGCGGTGTGGCTGTGTGGCGAGTCCCGGCTTCCCGGGGTGTCCCCGTTTAACGCGGGCCGGGAATCCATCACTGCTGATACGGCTCGCTAAACCCCTCGCCCCTCGCGGAACGGACCCGTCCCGAACGGAGCAAATAAAAATTACACAGAGTTCGCGCGGGGCACCGTCGCCAGGGACGCTCCCATGATAACTAATGGGACAGGCAAGAGCTCTCACTTTGTCCCGTCTTTGAATTGCAGAGCTTTACCAGAGTCTCGTAGTGCTCTAGAACGGAGTCTAGTTAAGGTTGAAATACTGCATACAGACAAATAATGACCGTGTTGAACCAAATCATTATTCATTTCTTCTAGGATATATTTTTTAAGTTCATGTTTATAATGACATTGTTATTTCTGTTCCATTGCCAGCTGCTTTATTGGAAAGCGTAATGTTTCATTCAATTTGGGGGGCGTCCTCATACCGAGCAAGGCAGGATAAAGGCACGTCCTTCAACCTGTGATTGGCAAGTGAAGGAAGATGTTCCAGTACATTATTCATTTGCCTGAACACAAAGAAAGAATTACCGAATAAAGACGTATGAATTACACGTCCCCCAAAAAGAAATCTTAATCTTGCATGTACAGAATATCATTAATTGATGACCGTGAAAAGCTAATGCATTGAATTATTTTTGGAGTTAAAATTTTTTTTTTTTTCAGCCTGAAACCAGCATTTTCCATTAAAGATTTTTTATGTGTTCAAGCTTGACTGAACTCTACCGAGGGCCTTTATTATAAAATTAGCCCCAAATCCCTGCCCTAGAGAAGAGAGGCATGTGGCCTCCTCGTATCTCTCCATCACATCTGCAATTCTAATTAAACCAAATATAATTACCGTATTGTTGGATATTTATGCAGTTATGGTTTCCGCCCCCTCCAGTACGTTGCCGCTGCGTTCGGCCTGCCTTCTCTTTTTTTTTTTTTTTGGAAGGTGGGCGAGCCGGCGTCCGTGCCTTAATCATGTTTTGATCGTAATGTGTTGGAGTTAATGTGAATTTAATTCGGCAGAGCTCGCCGTGCCGGTGGTGGCTGCAGTAGCAGCCTCAGATGGTCGTGTTTACGCTTGCGGTAGGAATCCCCCTTCCCTGTGGGATACATTTTTACCCCTCTCTTAATAAAGAATTAAAAAGAAACAGGCCATTCCACTCAACAGCAGTGCCTCTCTCCTTCAGTATGTGACTCTTATCTCTTCCAGCACTCTGACGGCCTGACAAACTGCCAGTCATTTCATCCTTGCTGCTCAGCGCAAACCAGTATCCCCTCAGTCTGTTGGCCTGGCTGGACAGTATCGGTCTGTGTCTTGTGTACAGACAGGGCAGGAAGACCCAGCCTCATAAAAAAGAGGGTCGCAGGTTTCATATTTACCGCATTCACCTTATTAATCAAATAGACGGCTTCATTTTTAAGTGCTGAGAAGTATTGTGTTGCCGCTTTTTTGAGCAGTCGACTCAGAAATCGAGGAGATTCACTTAATACTGAGCGGTTTAACGCGATTTCAAAGCCACGTGAGCATCTCACAACGGGCATTACGACCAGCCAGATTCCCTCCTGAAAAACCACGGCAACCGTCTGAAGACGACGGGATCTTCAGTAAAGGAATTTTTTTTCCTTTACACCGCTCTAAGATATGAATCTCAGGGCTCAAATCATCATTTATTATCAATGATATCCTTAGAGAAGTACCTCATCGAGGATGACTTACAAAGTTGTCATTTATCCACTTTACGAAGCTCAAAGCAAACCCAGCGTAAGGAACTGGGGCCATGTGACTCATTTGAACATTTGAAATTGAACATTCACCCTCTGGCTACAAGTACAGCTACACTCTTTTTTTGTCACATACCGCTACTTAACTCTGAGAGTGTGGGGTGGAGACATCACAAATTTACAGTATAATAGAAATCTCGAATTTTGCGTACTGAAATATAAAACGTAGCCTATTAGGAGACCATCAATGCTTTACATAGCATGGCAATGCAGATGCTGACATGCAGAGTAGGCTATATTCAGTAAGCACACAGTTAATATAGCAGAAGAATGGGCCATGATTGTGTATGTATCTCACTGTCGTGGGTAGGGACGTGTGTGTACAGTGTTGGCATGTTTTTGTGTTTAAGTAAATGCATACACACGTGTTTGTGTATGTATGTATGTACTTATGTGTTCATGTACTGTATGTGTCCGTGCATGTGTCTGTGTGTGTGTGTGTGTGTGCGTGCGTGCATACATGCATGTGTGTGTGTGCGTGCATACATGCATGCGTGTGTGTGTGTGTACGTGTGTGAGGTTACAGTTGAAGGGCGGCAGCAGTGTGTTGCGTGGGAATAACGGTGCAGTAAAATATGGGCAATGAGGGCTCTGAGTCTGTCTCGGCGCATTCAGTTATGTATGAGTTGTAAATCAATATTTATTGCACATAAAGGAGCAATTTTCCCATCATGAATGATTAAACTGCAGGAAAATGGCTCCAGTTGGGGCGTATTATCTTATTGGTATTCAAACTGATAAATAAGGAATTACGCAGCCCAATGTGAGAAGCGCGGTCCTACCTATGCGCGTGTTTACAGACGCGGGTCATTATTGTAATATCGGATTCGGCGTTGTGTACTGTTTACGCCGAGCGGGCCCGCCGTCTGAATGTTTAATGTGTGTCGAGTCGGGGCGCCGGATGGAGGCCACGCGGGGGAATTTAGCCGCGTTGGGTCTTTAATGATCTCCCACAGCGCTTCTGCACGCACGTACCCAAAAGAGGGCAATCAGAATCTTAGGAACCGAAACAACCTTCCATCTGTCTTTTCCCAAAACTTTGAGGGCCTGACGTTGGAGACGACGCGTCCGATTGGTCAGACTCGGTCGAGGTGTCACGTGCGAAAACTCATGTGAATATAGATTTGTTATGCAGGCAGGCAATGGAGTAAGCAGAGTCCGGGAAGAGGTGGTTCGTTTCGCCGAGAGCAGTCGATAGATTGATCGCTCCTGCTTGTTTGCTTGTTTTTGCAGCGGTTGTGACTCGCGCCCGAGATCGCCGCGGCTGGGCGCGCGACTTAGCGGCGCTTACAGTGGCCGCTGCGGCAGGCCAGCGAAGCCAACCTGAATGAGAGTGAATGGGTTTAACGGGATAGCGAGGGCCAGCCCAATCCCAGGGTGCTTCAGTCACGGCGCGGCGCCCTGCGGCTTGCGTGAGCAGCGTCAGGGGGCCTGTGAACCAGCGGCCAGAAAGAGCAGCGGTGGCTGGAGAGGGAGCGGCAGTATGACATCGTGTGAATGGATGAGGGAAGTTATGTCAGGAGCTGGCTGGTGAGAAAGAGCCGGGGCAGGATTTGAAGACAGCGTTGAAGGGTTAATTCCCTGACATCATTTGTACCCCCCCCCCCCAACTGTCCCCCTTCCAAATACAGATAAATATCATTTTACCGTAGAACTGATAAAAGATATAGACAGTGCTACACACTCATTGTGGTTAGTGTGTAGTACAGTAGGTGTTCAGTCACTAGACTCTAGACTGGTGGTTACGGTACTGCAGTGTTTAAAGCACTTACACCCTTTATATTAAGATTGTGAGTTAGTGTGGTGTAGTGGTTAGAGCACTACACTCTGGACCTGCATACTGTGGATTACTGTAGAGTTAAAGCACTACACCCTTGGTCTGTCAATGGTGATTCAGTGTGATAGAGTAGGCTAACTAAAGCACTACAGTGTGGACCCGAGGGCTGTGGGTTAGTGTGAAGTAGCCCTTAAGGTAGCCTACTTGTTTCTGGAACTGATGATTGCTGGCTAAGATACTTTTTATATACTGGTTGTGTGGTTTTTAGCAAAGTACTTCACCTCAAGTTTTCCTGTAATAATAATAATAATAATAATAATAATAAATACTTTAGCTTTAAGAGGATTTAAAATGTAAAAATGGATGGGACGTCTGCTCAGCTGAAACACACTGTCGTGTATTTGCATATTTATTGAAATGATTGGCAGTCCAGGACCTGTGTGGTCAGGAGCAGCTTTTATTCGAGTGAACAAATCAAGACGAGCCGTTCCAGACTGCAGCAGCGCTCCCGTATACACAATTACACAATGTAACAAAGACAATTTAAATATGTATATGGAAATTGACTGCATTCGATATGTTTGCGCAAATCCCACAACAATTTCGCGAAACGACGCCGCGTCGGTTTCGCGTTGGTAATCGCCCTCGTGCGTTATGAAAACGGAACCCGCCGACGCTCGATCACGGAGGGGAGAGACCACCTCCTGCCAATTATCTGTCAAATTATGAAAAGTGTGGTTTGTGGTTTTAATCTCGGTAAATACCGTCTCGCAGTTTCATTATGCGCAAGAAGGAAAAGATAAATTAATCACAGAGAGGGAAAAATCAATTCTGCTTCCGAACTGTCATTTTGAATAACATCGCGGGGCTTTTTTTCCACGCGCGTTATTGTTCTTAATTTGAATGGAATTCCTGAGAGCAAGAAGAGAGTGGAGAGAGAGAGAGAGAGAGAGAGAGAGAGAGAGAGAGAGAGCAGAGGCGGGGCGAGCCGGGGGTGAGTTGCGATTGGTTCGCGGAGGTCCTCGAAGATCCGGGGCCTTTTTTAACGAGATAAATGCGGGCGAGGCGGCTGACGTCCTCTCCCTCTTTTAGCACTTCTAGCCGTTCGGTGCAAAGGTAACGCGTGCTCTTGCGCTCATTTCGCGGTTTGTTTCGAACATTTGACCCTAATGCTAAACAGCGCAGTCTCAGGACAAGAAAACCAAGGTTAAAGGACAGTCACCAGTGAACTTTTGGTCATTTTGGTTTTGTTAATACATCATTTTATATTTTATGGACGATACAGTTCTTGAAAGGAGGTAGGCTAATTTGAAAAAGGTTTTTGTTCAGAAGCCGTTTTCTTTGTGCCAGTATCTGCTAGATTTAGCTGTTAGATAGCCTACCCACAACATAAATAAGTGCTAGTTTAATAACATTCACTAACATTCAACTTAACTGCCCTTGTCAGTGTTTTAAAAAGACTGCGTTATGGCCCAATCTGCATAGCATTACTCTGCTTCGTTCACTCAGCTTTCCCGTAGCCTACTTGGGCCTGTTAGTTATGCACCCTCATAAAGCATAACAAGCCACTAATTAGTTTTCCCCACACATAAATTCAACCTCTAGAGCTTCAAAATGGTGTTTGACATAGCATGCTGTTTACACAATATATAACAGAGAAGCAGCAGCACATCACTGAAATTCTACCCACACACACACACAGGTATGCAAAGCAGACACGCACACACATACGCACGCAAACATGCACACACACGCACGCGCGCGCACACACACGCACCTTTGTACTTTAAAATCATGAAAGCCCCATAATCTTTCATGAGTCACCACATAGAATTTTTGTGGTTCAATAAAAGGGAACAAGTGCTGTTACAAAGGATGTGTTCATTCATTGGAAAATATTTCATCCGGACACAAAATGCACACGTGACAGCATTGACTCATAATAATTGTCGGATGTGAGATTTGTCTTCGGGGCCCAATCAGAGCCACTCATCCCTGGCCCAGGCTGATCGAACAGTTTGATTATTTCTCCACTCTGGCTCATTAACTACCGCTTTTACAGAATTATCATCCAATGATCTTATTTCCCACCCCACCACGGTTCGAGGAACCGGAAAAAAACACTCAGCAAGGTTCACTGGTCCTGACCAATAGACTCTGTCAGCCTGACCTGAGGAGATGTAGGTTCTGATCCATTTAAAGCAAACTAGTAGAACAGTAATGGATTTAATTGATGGAGTCTGTTAAATTAAATACAAAATAAAAAAAATAATAAAATGAAAAACAATGAGAAATAAAAATACCACAAAAAATAAAATGAAATGAAAAATAAAATTCATAATAAAGCTCAAATTATTTCTTTTATTTTTATTAACCTTTCAGAAGAGACGTTCATTAGAGGATCGAGTTTGTTCATGTCATTCGACTGCAATTTCTGACAAACCCCAGCCTCCCAGTGTCTCTTGCTTGACTTCACAGTTTGGAGTTTTGACAAAGGCTAGCATCTGAGCGTTGTGTGTGCATGTGAAAACCTTCCCCGGGGTGAATGTAGGAACTGAGGTGAGGAATTGAAGTGCATCAGTGATACCCACTGCACTCGCCTTCACCTGGGATATCCACTGCTCTGCGTGGGACTAACCTCATCCATCAAATGGTATTACATTCACACGTGCACGCACGCACACACAGACACACACATACACACATACAGACACACACACTCACACACACACACACATACAGACACACACACACTCACTCTCTCACACACACTCACAGACACACACACACACTCACACACACACACACACACACATACAGACACACAAACACACACATACACACATACAGACACACACACACTCTCTCTCTCTCACGTGCACACACACACACATACAGACACACACACACTCTCACACACACACACTCACACACACACATACAGACACACACACTCTCTCGCACACACACACACACACACTCACAAACACACACATACACACGCACACACACAGACACGCACACACACACACTCTCTCTCACGCGCACAGACACACACACACACATACACACACACTCTCACGCACACACACATACACACATATGTACATGACGAGAGTGCAGCCAACGAAAGACAAAAACACCCAGCCGACAGAGAACAGGCTGCCCTTAATGACCGTTCCAGAGGCCGAAGCGGCTTTGCCGGGACACTGGGGACGGCTCCTGCAGTAAGCCGGTGGATCGGGCGAACCTGGCATCGCTCGGCATCGCGGGGCATTCAAGGCCGTCGGTTCTGAGCACGCGCGTTCACGTCGTGAGCGAAAAGCCGGGAAGTCAGGCTGGCCCAGCAGGGACAAAGCCGAGCGGAACCGAGCCCGCAGCTCCGCGTCGCTAGAACCTGTCAGATTCCAGGCACTTCAAACAGGTCTGAAGGTGCGGTAATCTCCGCTCCGCATATTCACTCTTTGGGTCTCCTCGCTGTAGGGATCGGCAGCCTTTTTTTTAGAAAATGATTTTTTAAAAAGGATATGGATAAGCCAGCCTTCGTCCCCCAGTTGGGAATAATTCCAACCGGCATGTAGAATGCACCAACCGTATTTATTCTCATACTTCACAAGGACTTTCATGTAGGGGAAAAGCATGCTTTCGTTGACAGCCATCTCCCCAGTCCCATCCCCCATTCCCTGGCCACCTGTGGAAAAAGTATTTTGCACAGCAGAGCCAAATAGCTCTTACCACCTGGTTGTGAGCTCATCAACATGCTTTAAAAGAGGAATGCTGGTGATGTGCAGGTGGCAGGAGGAAATCCAGGCTCTAAAAATGCATTACTATCCCAGGATTGAAATTCAACTCTGTAAATATGTAGTAGTGCATTGCATCACAGAAGCTGAGTGTTCAGTACTACAGTGTTCAGCTGTAAAGTTCCCAGCTCCACAAAAAAAGAAGAAACTTTAAATTGTAAAGTTCCCAGCTCCACAAAAAAAAAAAAAAAAAAAAAAAAGGAAAAACTTTAAATGTTAGAACGTTTTCCTTGTGACAGTCATGGATAGTTCTTCTGAATATGGATAATTGTATATATTTTTATTGTTCAGAGATTTTAATTTTATTTATTTATTTTCACATGATTAAGGTCACGAGGACCTGGGTCAGTGGGTCAAAAACAAAAAATAAATAACTAATACAAAACCAATTTTTCCATTGTATAAAACTTTGATAGTTGGTGTCCCTGCATTTTAGGCTATAAAACTGCAGCTGGAGAGCAGTGTTGGGTTTTGCACTATAATATTCTTGAATCAATTTTTCAGAGGTTCCATCGTAGTTCTGTGAGAAGGTTTTGTCTTGATAAATAGTCTCAATATTTGTGTGTGAATGAAAGTTCACACTACCATACAAGTACAAATTATTTTCAGTATATAGGCCTAGATACTGATTTATGGATACAAATATCCTTGGCGCTGATTTTCCTCCATATTTATTGGGAAATAAATAAAAATAAAATGTTTGGCCATTGCTGTGGGTACACTTTCGGGTGAAGAGGATGCTGACATAGGAACATTCAGATTTTTTCCATACCAACGACTGCCCCACTGGCTTGCTGTATGGCTAACAAACGTTGGCCAGTCGGCTTGCGAGCAAGCTCGACCTCACATTGTGGAGCTAAAGGGAGAGCTATCTAGCTAGCTATCAGTAGAGCATGAAGCGCTAGGATAACATCATTCTTTCACTGGAGTCTGCAGCTGTAATCATAATAGTAGTAAGTTCCCAGCAGTTTGGTGGTGATCGTGAAAAATCTTTTTTTCTGGTTGAAAAGATAAAGATGTAGTCGGCGTTGTGTCTGCCCAACCATAATGGTTAGAGTGGAGAAGCGGCCTAAATCACTAGATGGACCCGTGGACTGTGGGTTACTGTAGAGTACAGATTGAAGCTCTAGACCCTTTGCTTGAGAATGGCGAGGTAGTGTGGGGGGTTAGTTAGAACACTAGAGTGTGGATCTGAGGACCATGGGGTGGTGTGAAGTATCCATAGAGTACTTGTCTCTGGAGCTGGTGGATTCAGGTTAACACTAGAAAGGCCGCGTGTTTGGCTATCTTAAACCGCCAAGCCTGACAATAATCCAGCATTACAGCATTGATTTCTGCATCCACAGCGACATAATTTCATAAAGATTATGAAACATTACGTTGCAAAAATATTTTCTTGAAATGAAGGACATGACTGAAACATTTTTATTTCTAATTTATATTGGTTTTATTATCATTTATAAGGGAAAATACGCCAATGCATATTACAGGCACATTGAGAAAAGCGTTAAAATGTGCAAAACCAGAAAAAACACAAAATGGAGAAAGTACTTAAAGAAATACAGAGTGTATAATTTAAAAACGTAATTTCTTCAGTCGTAACGAGTTCCGCTCGCTTCTCCCTTCTCTTGCTCCCTGCTGTGTGGATCGAGCTTTTACGTAGGTACTGTTCTCTCTCTCCTCTTACTCATCAATTCCACTGGGAACGTAACGCTTTGGTTGTTTGCATGAGAAGGGACAGCACTCGAATCGACTGCATTTCACGCAGTTGTCTTTAGCTTTATTCCAACTACATTTGCTGACCTTGCACTGCATTTTCTGTACTTTTTTTACTGTCTGCTAAACCTTTTTGCGTACGTATGGGTACAATGTTTAGCAAAGTACTTCACCTCAGGTTTTCCTGTCTGATAATAATAATAATACTTATATTTTTTCTTTATTATTGTGCCTTTCTCAAACCCAAGGTTATGTAACAGAGCATTGCTATACAGATGCATACATATACATACAGTTTACATATGAACACACAAAGGTAAATACAACAGACCATGTGTACCTAACTGTCCATGTGGGGACATGTGTATGTATGTTGGCGTGTTTTAGTGTTTAAGGGAATGCATTCAGATGTATGTGTACAGTATGTGCATGCATGCATGCATGTTGGTGTTTGTCTTTGTGTGCATAACCCTGTCCATCACAAAGCATTCGTTGTAGAGGAACCTGTGAACAGGAGAACCATCTCAAGTCTGTGGACACACACACTCTCTCTCTCTTCACTCTTAGATTGTCCTTGCAGATTGTCAGGTGGAGCCTGGGCAGGATGTGGGTCATTAAAGGTCAACCATTGTCTATGTTCCAGAAATCAGTCAGAACCCAGAGATTGGGGATGGGGGAGGGGGGTTAGGGGTGACAGGCTGGCATGTAGAGACCCGATTGGTCTCCGTGGGAGGTTTCACGGCTCTTGCCTTTCTGGATTTGGTCTTACCAGTATCTAAGATTTGGCCTGCTTTGTCTGGATCTGGCTGTTTGGTTTAGCAAGTCTGCTTCTACAGTTTCAGTCCCTGGAGGTTTGAAGTCCCTGTATGAAGTACACCAGCAGGGAGAAGTATATCACAGCCCTCTGCTGCTTGTGTCGTAATCTCTCTCTCATTTTTACCATGTCATTAACCGCCTTTTACCATGTCATTTTATTTTAATGTGCACATGAACTGAAATAAAATCATCCTAGAACGCCATCAATTTTATCATGTTCAGGGTCTCCGCAGTCTTTGAATGTCCTTGAAAACTACTGCATCAAACAAAGTTGCGGAAAAGTGATGTCACAGGTGTGCCTGGTGTGACTTACTGTTAAGTCTTTTTATTTTATTTATTATTATCATTGTGCTGACCATGCTAGCGAATCAGACAGCTTTTTTCCATTAGTTCTACAACCAATCAGAGAGTGAAGAGTGGGCCTTTGTAGACCCACAACATACAAGTAATGTGGGCACAACTTGCATAAAGAGCCCTATATCCAATTCTATATCCTAGACCTTTGCACCCGCAAGGGTGGTTTTATTTGCTATTATCTCCTTCTACCCTTGTATCATTAATACAGTTTTAGCATTAGCCACAATCGGCCTTTCAGTTTTTCTTGAAGGATTTTTCCAATTTTTGCATTCTGCTCAGCAACGGCATCTGCTGCAGTTCACTATGCTGCGAAACGTGATAAACAGTGTAGGCTAATGTTTATTCACTGATCAATAAGAGAGAAAAGCTGGTGCACAATCAGACACTGCTGATGCAGATCAGTGTGCACTCCTGTAGGGATGCACTGCGTGCAGTTGCCCATAGGGACAATCATTTCATTTTTCATTCACATTGTTTTTTTTTTTTGTTTTTTTTGCTTTTGTGTTTTCTTGTTTTTGCCCCAAAATTTTTTTTTTGCTTCACGCCGAACCGAATCCGAACTCCAAGCCAGTTTGCCATGGAAACTGTACCTCAAGCCTCAGTCACAAACAGCATGTCCGCTGCTGCTGCTGCTCGCTTGCTCGCTGAATTTGAGCATTTGGGGAAAAAAAAAAAGCGAGTGAGTAAACAAATTAATCAATTTTTCCCCGTCAATTATTCCTCCGGAGCGGGAGGCCGCTCGTCTTTGATCAGGAGAATATCAAAGGGAAGGAGGTCTGGAAACCTCGCCCGCCGCATCTCCGCTGTTTACGGCGCGCCGTCTCTTCCCGCTCGCGGCCATGTTGTCTTCTTCTCGCCGCTCATTACTCTCCCTTTAAAGTGGGGCTCATTGTGCGCTTGTTATTTCCGTCCTGTGGAAAAGTTCACATCAAACGCCCGGCTTGTTTCCAGTTTAATTCGGAGCGCGGGCTCATCTCGAGACTCTTTTCAGATATTAATCCGCTCCTTGTGGGAAGCGAGCCCTTTTGCTTCTCGCTTTAGCCGTGCGCTCTGCTCCCAGCCTCACGTCTGTTTTGTAACTTCTTTATAATTTTTTCCCCCCCCACGCTCTCACTGACGTACGCCATTACCTCACCCTGTTATTGCTTTATGGATTTGAACCATGTTTTGTTCTGCTGGGCAAAGTTGGTCGTTTTCAGGCAGATGGCTACTGTAGCCTTTCTGGGGAGTGTGAAGGCCCACTTGCCCACAGCTAGGATTCTCTCTCTCTCCACTGGACAAGCTTCTCTGAGATCGTATTGAATGTTTTGACATCTTAACATATTGACGGCTTCTGTGGATGGTGAAACGATCCTTGTGATCACGCTGGCCTTTTGGCTTCAGTCAGTTGTGGTGGAAATAAATGTATAATTAGGCCTACTTGGAATGAGAGGTTCAATAGGGGTGCATCTTACATAATACAATGTAGGCCTATACGTTGCTTCCTCCCATATAGTGCTGTACATCACAATGTAAGGGTAACTTTCAGGGGACATTTTGGCTGTGGCTTGACACATTTGGGGACCTTTTCTAATTGTACATTAATACTGGGGGGAGTTTGAAACCAGTTAGTAGCAGCTCACTGGCAATGATAAAGACTGACACCTTCCCACTTCTGCGATGAATAAACATGGGTTACTGCAGGTTTACATTGGCCTAACAGAAGAATGCTTCTCTTCTGTCGGTGCCTTACTGTATTATTCCCTTCTCACTTACTGGACCAGGGTTCATTTTGGAAATCCACATCTCTGGTCCACATTCATTTATTTATTTATTTATCCATCAAAAATATTAGGCTACATTCCATGTTTTATTTAATCAGTGTACTACCAAAACCTTAACAGAGTCTTATTTTAAATTTGTTCTGTGCACATATTATGTATGTAATTGCCACAACCTTAATGTTTAAGTGTGCTATTACCTGAACACGCGGCCACTCTATTATGTGAAACCCCTTTTGTGTTAATTCAACTCAGTAGCCCACTGGTGTAGGCTACATACTGAAATGGCCTCGGAGGACCCTGGCTATAGTAATCCCACGTGAGCCGTCCGTTTAAATCACTGATGTGCTCAGGTAATAATTACATTATCAGACACCCTCTGCTTAAACTGGCACAATCAGAAGAGTAGGATCCATTGTATCGGTGAGTTCCAATGATAGCGAACGTGTCGGAGCTTATAGATGCGCTCGTAACTTTAATGCAGATTTTCATTGCTCGCTTGCTATTTTACTGAGAGGAGCGAAGCGACAATGTGCTGACATCGCCAGCCTGATTGTTTGGCTGCCGCCTTTATGAATCAGTAAATATTACCGGTGCTGGGGTTTTGTGAGACGGGGAGCTCTTACCATTAGTGTGCGTGAATAGCCTACTGTTTTGTGTGTGTGTGTGTGTGTGTGTGTGTGTGTGTGTGTTTGTGTGTGTGTGAGAGAGAGAATGAGTTAGCAAGCACTGTTCAGTCCAGGGTGCTTTACTGAAGTTCTCTGCTTATATTATATGAAGAAAAAAAAATCTCTAAAGTTTCTGGACAACATTTCCCCAGTGGCCGCTAAGTCACCGGGATGAGTACGCGCGTATGGTTCTGCGCGACTCAACCCCGACGGAGAAGCAATCCCCGCAGAGACACGAGGATGAGCTGGCTTCACGCAATAGGACCGTTTCGTTTGGGGGGAAAAAGGCCCGCTCTCCAGCAAGGCTGACGCTCTCACATTCGTTTCGCTGCTGAGCTTATCGGAGACGACTCGCAAAGCTGAATAATGCAGAGTCAAAGTGAATTTTTATTGGTGAATTATCTTTGATGTGAATGCTCTAACGAGACAACCGTTCATTTATTTCTCTGGGGGGAAGAGGAAATGCGACACGGTGTATACCTCCTTTATCACGGGTATGGATGGTGTTGGCGTGATTTAGCTTTGTAATTTCAGAAGGTGTCCAAAGACGTCGTTAACAGTGCGCAAGTTGGAAGATGAAAGACAGGGCCTCATACACCCTGTAAGAACTTTCTCAAAGGAACTTATCATCTGTGATTCAATTAGAATGCAAATCCTGGAAATATAAGGTGCATGGTGCACTATACATCGAATTAAGAGAAGTGATTATGATTATGAGTAAAGCTGCCAGCTAGGGAATGTCCCTGATTGTTTTAAATTTATCGGCATACATGTTAGCCTGTTTTTCCCTGTCTCATCACTTGTGGCCCCCTGTCCCGTCTTTGGAGGCCCCGTGCCATTATTGGAGACCCCCTGTTTACCTGTACCATCACTGGAGGCCTCCTG
The DNA here is from genome assembly GCF_013347855.1 of Anguilla anguilla. Lineage (NCBI taxonomy): Eukaryota > Metazoa > Chordata > Actinopteri > Anguilliformes > Anguillidae > Anguilla > Anguilla anguilla. The sequence continues at coordinate 8,561,599 of NC_049203.1, forward strand.
CTCCATCACTGGAGGTCTCCTATCCCATCATAGGATATGTATACATATGCCATATGTTTAATGCATAATACTGACCATATCAGTGTGGTAGTTGACTTCTAGTTTGCGGTTTGTGGTGCTTCACTAGGTTTCAACCACAGCCGCCATATCCCATGATGCTGCATGGACCAGTTAACTTTAAAATGGGGTGTATTTTGCTGTAATGTTAATGCTTACCTGGATTTACAATATTTAACAGTAATATTCTAATTACATTGTGAAATGTTGGAGTTAAATATTGTAAATCCAGGTAACCGTTGATTAAACAATAAAATTTGGATTACAATATTTAATGGTGAAATTTTACTGTACTCTCTTATAAAACCCAGATAGCCATTAAATGCTAACTGAAGTATTTTATTGTGAAATATAATAATATACAATATAATAAAATCTTGTAAAAGTAAGGTAATTTTTAACAGTGCAACAGGAATCTTTCTGCTTCGGGAAAGGCTGCAGTTGGCCTCAGAATGGTTAGGATTCAAATCCAAACTGGGTCCAACATCTTCCATTCTATTTTTTAAACTTTTGGGGAAATTCCAATGATTTGCGCTGTTGCTTGGCAGCAGGACATATTTTGTTATTATTTTTTATTACTGTTTTGCAAAAAAATGGGAATAGTTAAAATTTAATTAACAGCTGCAGCTGCAGTAATTGTTAAAATGTGTTTTATGGAGAGAATTTTTGTAGAACAGCATTCTGAATATCCAGTTTTATCTTTTGCAGTGTCTCAATTTATGGGCTTTATTTATTTACCAACGTGGTACTGTGGTCCGCCTTTGTTTGCCTAGAGCTAGAATTTGTAGAATTTGGAGGAAACTTGAAAGGAACAAAATATGATTTCATATGCTATGGTAGAACTGCGTGAAGAAAATCTTGACCAGTGACACGAGCAGTTTGGTTGGGTTTCCATGAGTTTTTGGCAAAAAAGGCAGGAGGTGACCTTGTACTTTGAAGTACGATGTGCTTAAGGAACAAAGTGAAAATCCCTAGACTTTGGAGGCCCGGTGCTTATAGGCAGTAATCTACATGCAGGAACGAGACCCACTCCTTTTGTGAAAGCGAAGATGATGTAAGACTCAGGCAAGATGCTAAACACCTCGGGCTAACAAAGAGCAACGGAGGTGCAAGTGGGTGCGGGAGGTAATTTGAAAAGTGAGAAGTGCGTGGTGTTAACTGACAACTCCGATGCACTCAACAGGGCAGCCTCTGTCATCGTTCCTCGGAAAGGCACAATAAAGGCTTCTGGCTTCCCTGACACATAACAGAGGCTTGATTGGTCTTCAGGTTGCACTAGCTCCCCTTTCCCATTTGAACAGAAAGCACCATTTTACCCCCCCCCCACCCCCCCACCACCCCCACCCCACTCCCCTCTCTCTCTTTCTCAACTGATAAGAAGAACACTTCTTAGAGAGGCACTAGCTTTTATCTGCAGTCTTCAAAGGAAAAGCATGCAAAATTTAGAATGCATATTTGCTAGATATTGTGCGTGTACCACGTGGTGCCTTCGTTTCCACCCGGCTCCAAAAAAAGCACACCATGCAGAAAAAAAAAATGCGAGTCCTAATAAATTCTCCACCGATTACCATGTGTGGCCATGCTTGCCGTTTTTATGTGTCACTGCGTGCTTCATTAAAGATCTCACATGATAGCCTCCACACTGGTTGCTTGTGGGGGGGGGGGGGGGGGGGGGGGGGGGGGATGTGGGAGGGGTGGGCCTTCTGCAGAGTGAGCTTTTCTAACCCCCAGTACTCCGTGTTCTCGACAGGGAAAGATCACAACACCCGCTCGCTGTGGCACTGATTGCAGATTAACTGAAACTCGACCCGCAGAGGCAATTCGCCGCCCGCTCCTCCGCCGCCTCGCCAGCGCTGTCGCGCGCGCGGCGAGAGTCTGCCCGCCATCTGAAACGCGTGTTAATCTTTCAATCCCGCCGCTTCGACCGGCCCGATAGCGGACTTAACGTAATCAAAGCTCGCGAATCCGCCTTCCCGAACCCGAGCCCCTGCGTGCATCTCCGCCAACTCAATTATGACATCATTTCTGTCTCCCCGCCATCTCTTGCGTGTCATTAACCGCTTCGTACATCTGTCCTCCGTCTATATTATGACATCAAATTCTTCGCGTGCGTAGTCCGCGCCTATTTTTGGGGGGCATCGGAAACCTCTCTGTGCCTCTGCGCCGGTTGTGCGTCGCGCTAGCTTCCCGCTGCGGTACCCCGTGAGTATAACGCACAGGGCTGAACGCGCCGCCTGCGCCCGTCCTCAGGTGGGCAGAACAGCTGTGGCTAAGCAATGTCATCAACACCTCTTTGTGTTTCCCCCGCGCGCTGCGCTCGGGCATTGTGGAGGCTGTTTTCCAGAGGCGGCCTTTTTGAGCAATTGAGCGCATCTTAATACACTCCGGCGTGCTTCAGACACAGGCGGGAAAAGAAACACACGATCAATATTTATGCATTTGCTTTTTGCTCCGGTAATACGCAACTGATTATTTAAATTGAATTTAAATTAGCCGATAATTGCGTCTTCACAACAGTTTTACATTACGGCAAATATCGCAGGCACACAAACAATTTATTGTTTGCGGGTGTTTTGTTTTCGCGTTGTATTTACACGGTGACACGGAGTTTGAACAGTAATTTGTATAAAAAAGGTCTTATTACCTGCTGCATCCTCGTTGCATCCTCGGAAATGCATTCAAGGCAAGCAAACATTTACTCAATTTGCTAAATGGTGTTTGTTGTGCAGAAGAGTACATTGCCGGCGCCTCAGAATGCATGGAGGTTGGAGAGTTTCATCAGTGCACCCGTGTTAACATGTCAGTAATGGCTAATGTCGCCCGTGGTTTATCTGCTTCGTGGAAACAGCCTCCCTGACCTGATCCTTAGGGATTGGGTACCGGGAGTTCCGGCAACCCCTCCCTCACCCACGCAACGAGTGAGTCCGGAACGGGGGGGGGGGGGGGCACAAAAAAAAGAAGAAAAAAAAAAAAACTCCAGTAATTAACTCCTTCCTTCACGCACGGTGAGCGAGAGAAGAGGAATGAGGGGATTTTATTTTAATGATCTGATTCACTGATCCCTTAAATTTCTCCCAGAGGAAGAAACACAAATTAAATTTCATCTTAATTTATTGTCATTGTAGCTGTTTTAACGCAGGGTAAATTAGCTATTAAAACCCAGAGTCCTCTTAAGGCATTGGTGAGAAACTAACAGTTTGGCATGGATCACACACTGTTTGTTTTTCCTCCAGCTCTTTATGGTGTTTAATGTTTTGATGCGCAAACAGACGGTATAATGTTTATTACTTCACTTCTTAAATTATTTATCTGTGACTCCAACAGGAGGTGTAGTTTTGTGATACATTAAGAGCTCTTCCCATGTGACAGTCTGTAACTGCAGTGGTGCACCACATAACCCATTTCAGCCCAAAACTGCTAATACATGGTTAGTCACTAAATTACATCACTCTCACTTAGTACACACACTTATCCAGAGCAACTTACAGAAGAGAAGTATGTACATCTGTGTAACTCTCAGAATACAAAAATTGCCTGGAAGGCACAGAGGCCTGTTAATAATCAGTAAGTGCAATGTTATCCTGACAAACAACTGTTTACTAAAGAAAGTACTGTAACGAATGTGCAACTGGACACATCTTTACAGGGCTATAAGAAAAAAACTACTCAGAAGAAAATCCAAAGAACAAATAAGAAAGTGAGAGATTTTGAGGGGGTCGGGGGAGCCATGGTGCAGTCTGAAGGGGGGTCTCTCATCTGCGTCGGAAGATGGGCAGGGTTTCTGTTTTTTTCAGGGGTCTGGTACGTGCGTAGGGTCTGTTGATCTGGTAGAGATATAGCAGAGCTGACCTTTAGCCACCTGACCCTTAGCCACCTTAGCCAGCACTAAGGCTTTGAATTCTATACATGCCGGTATAGGTGGAGGGAGAGTGACATGGCCGAGCCTGGGGAGGTTGTAGATTCAGATGAGTGGCAGCATCATGGATGAGCTGCAGAGGTCTGATGGCAGCCAGGCAAGCTGTGAGAAGAAAGCTGCAGTAGAAGTCCAGGCAGCAGGTGACCAGTGCCTAGACTAAGAGCTGGGTATAGTAGGTGGTGGGGAAGGGGTGGATTCCCCACATGTTGTACAGGATGTTGTGCGTGCCAAACAAATGGCCATGTTGTTCCTCCAGAGGGGCAGTTTGACCCTCAGGTCACACTCTCAGTCACTCCCTAAACAGTTAGCTCTTAGGTGACCTTGAGGCCCATATGCGCACATGGGTCGTGCCGTAAAAGGATGAGCCACCCAGCCTGTATAACTGCTGAGCTGTTTGTGGCCACGGTATTTTATGAACATAAATTATAAAAAACAAATAAATAAATGAACAGGGTTTCCCCAACAACTACCTAGAGATCACCTGCAAGCGTTCTAATGCCGCAAATGAACTCTCCGTAGAGCACTGATCACTATATTGAGGCTAAAGTGCTTAGCCAGGGCTTTTGAATTGCATTACTGTTCGGTGTCACTTGTACAGTTCATAAATTATAAATTACCATTCATACATAAACAATGAACAATGGATTCAATTTACATTCTCAAAAAAAACATTTACATATAAAGTATGATGAATGCTTTTTTTGTTGCTTTTTTAGTATAGCCATTAGCCTAACTAATGCGATAAAATTTGTTGAATAATCACTAAACAGAATGCTGAAGGACCACACACTGACAGCACGGCATCAATAATATCTTTTTCTTTAGTTAGGACGAGTGCATTTTCAACTGTAGCAATGTCTATAGCACTTATCCGTTCATTTTCCAATTTGCTGAGATCGGTTGGGCTGCTGCAGTGAAGTAATGTCCATTAGTGGTGATTGTAATTGAGTCAAACTCTTGTTCCGCATTTAAATTACACCCTACAGAGCCCCAGTGCTACAGTGCGACTGTGACACCTCCCCTCAAGCTTGCTAAACTGATCTTTGAAAAATGCAAACTGTGTCAGATCTTTAGCTATATATGCGGCGATTGTACCCTTATGGAAAAAAATGACGTGTTAAAAAACCACAAGTGAACACCCAACATCAACGTGTGAAGAGTACACATGTGAACTATGAAAATAACCCCGCTTAACAGAGGAGAGCGGAAAACGTAGCATGCTATTTCATGTCATGTGTCGGTCACGTGGGATAATGTGGAATTCCGTGTGATTTGTCACGTTTTGTTTTCGTACATACAGATTTTCATCTACACGTGAAAATGTCGTGTTAACATGACATTTTATTTCACATGCAAAAATGTTCAATTGACCTGATTTTTTTGTAAGCAAATTTCTCCCAGAAATTATAAATGATAAATTCTTACTAACCACTTATAAGTCCTTTATGAATCTTTTATAGATGGTTAAGACTGTAATATAAGGATATAAGGTGGGTGTCTCTAGTGACATCATTTACAACTCCATATCCATGTACAGCATGAATTCAGTGCATTAACTATCATACCTCGAAATTAAGAACATGCATATGGACTAGTTACATGACATTAAATTAATTTATCTAGAGTGACTTACAATGTAAGAGAACATAAGTGCATTCATCTGAGTCTTATGAGCAAGCCTTTCCTAGACCTGACTAATAGCATGGCCTGACCCGGCAAGTGTATATGCAACATTACCAAATAATTAATGCAAATTATCTGTGCCAACCATTCTCCAAGTTTAACCACTCCCCCCAATAATATAAAAAACAATCTTAAGCTTGCCTTGGCTAAGTGCTGGAACTCAATTATTCCAGTCCACAAAAAGTGACATCAGATTCTTCTTTTGGTTTGAATTACATTAAGCATAGCACAGTGTCTTCCAGCACAGCTAATTTTCCTGTGCAATGCAGAGGAGGTCACATTGTTAAAACTTGCAAGTGGGTGTATTCAGAATGAAGCCATTTATGTTGTACTGAGTTGGAGGGAAAAAAAAAAATGATGTATTGTGAATTCAGTTCCTTGTATTGAAGTAATACTCAACCTCACCTGAACCCCAAACACGCCTTCAGGTCCTGCCAGGTTTGAGTGGGGTAACATGGCTTAGCATTGTAGTCCTTGGCTCTGGGTAAAGGAAAGGTGGGAAGTGTTGTCGATGATCACTTCCTGTTTTAAAACAGAAGACTGAAGCGCCTTGGGGGCATTTGCATGAGAAAGTAAACCGCATTGGTAAACCGATGGGAATCTGAGTAGGCGTCGTGTGGCAGACAGACGAGGAAGGGAGTTGTCACGCGCGATGAGAATCGATCGAAACGTTGAACCTCATCGCCGAAACCCGCGCCGCGCTAAGACGTCGGCGGGCCGCGCTCGGCCGGCTGCGGCTGCGAGCGTTCCTTTCGTAATTATCTCGGCTGTATCCTCTCCAGGCCGAACGGCACGCCCAAGGCGTTCTTCATCAGATTCCCCTCTTCCCGCGCTCAGTTCCAGATACACAAGATTGAGCCGAACCCCTAATTCGAATTTAGGTAAATATTCATTCGTGATCCTTTTTGAGTGATGCGCTTTTAAAGCTGCACTGCCCCGGCTTGTCCCACCCACCCTCCGCCCCCCTACCCCCCCCAAGTAATGAAATGAAATATGCATGATGTAGTCGGAGGATACAAAACACTGCTATATCGCATCATGAGTGATGTGAGGTAATGTGCCCTGCAAAGCCTGCAATTTGTCTGAGAAAAGTCAAGCTGCATTTACAGGAGCGGCAGATCCCTAATGCTGTAATTGGCAGAATGCTGGACGAATGCAAAACGTCTACTGAGGGATATGTGATTAAACAAAGAAAGAAAAGTTATCTAAGAGCAGTGCATTCATCAATGAAAAGAGGAGCCTGGTTCATCTGTCAAGCCTCGTTGCCAAGTAGCCAACACAACAAGGACCAGTGTTGCACTTGTGAATGGGAGGAAGGGCCTCTGAGGGTTTGCAAGCGTACCCCAACCCACCCATCTCCAGACTGAACCCGTCTCAAGCCTGAGGTTGATATTGTCACCCCATAAGGGACCCAACCAGGGCCCCCGTTTCGTGTATGTCACTTAAACAATCCGGGGGGGTACCCCAGCTACTTCAGTCTTCACCCCACCTGAGGAGCACAGTGCCAGCAGCCTATCGGTGGCATCCTGGGGGGGGGGCACCTGCTCTGCACCAGCAGATGGACTCAGCAGGTCCTGTCTTAGTCTTAGGTGGAGTTAATTCTTCATTACCTCTACTGGACCCCTTTTGGAATTTCAACCCCACCCTCCTCCCACCCAAAACTGAGACCCTCTCCACGGAATGTGTGAGGTACGTGCTCGTCCAAAAGACATGTTTGCAGTCCTGAGGATGTTACTCCGTGACATGTAGGTTATTATTGCTGGATTTGGATCAGCTACCAGTAGAGGGCCAATTCAGCTGGTGGTGCTACCAGAGGGAAGTCATTTAGAAGCATTTTAAAAACAATAATTTACATTTATTAATTAATCTATTAATTATTTTTTCTTTATGCCTGTTCAAGCTATTCATTATCTGAATAATAGACTCCATCCACTGGTATCTAATTATATTTATCTAAGCTTTATTCTGTGGTATGTATCAGCATTAGTTTCATTCATTCATTCATTTATTTATTTATTTATACCAGAAATTGTGCAGAATTTCCCATCCCCCTGGACAATTTGAACATATGGATAAATGTACTCTTTGATCTTTGTGTCCAACCATGGCATGTTGAGAATGTAAAAAAAAATGTGTTAATATGTGCATATTCTGCAGTTTAAATACTCATTAAAATGCAGTTTGTTTGCTGGCCTTTACCTCCCTTTGCACAAGCTGGTGTGATATCCACTTAACAGTACAATTTACATACTTATAATTAATGCATATTCTTTGTACTGATTAAAAATGAATTGTTTTGCACAACATGTAAAACCCATTTTGCGTTTCATTGTGACATGAAGGACGGTGTGCGAACAGTAAAGAGAAACGGAATTACCTGCCGTTAGCCAACAGATTATTCTTAATGCACTCGTTAATCAAGCGAAATAAAGGAAAACAGGTTGAGAAAAATGATTGTTGTGTACTGTGCAGCCACCCTCGTTATGTGCCGCATAAATATCGAGTGGTTCTTGTTATGTTGCGTAATGGCTTTGAGGGTACGCAGCTGAGACCCGCACATCTCTCGGCAGAACGCAGCTATAGGTGTGCGCACGCGTGCGCTCTGCAGAGAACCCACAGAAGCGCATTTAGACCGTATGCGCATAAGTGGGTTAGGCGTCTTGAGATTGCGCGTGTGTGTGTGTGTTTGCCTGTCACAGACTTAAGCTGCTTTCTTGAATAGATAAGCTTAATTTCAACCGTATACCACCTCCCCCTGCTCCACCTCCCCCTTTCTCACACACCTCCCTAACCACTCTGTAGGGGGTAGGGGGGTCATTTCATCTGTAAACCCGCTACCACCTGCTCCGAGGCTCTTTCTGTGGAGCCGCAGAGCAGGTTTTGGGATCGGGGCAGCGGCGGTCGAGAGTGGAACGAGCGGCAGCCCTCGCCCCTTCAGTGCACCCCCCTACGCCCCGTGGGCCCGCCCAGCCGGGGGGGGGGGCGAGGGGGGTGGGGGGGAGGAGAGGCCTGAGCAGGGCGCGGGCCGGCGCTGGGCCTCCACACCACTAGCAGAGCAGGCTGAAAGGGTAATCTGTAAGACACAAATTAATTGTCAGAGTTGTCAAGCGGGCTGGTGGGGAGAAGCCTTTTGAAAGATTGAAGGATGATTTAAATATTTTCCTGGATCCCTTTCTTTTTTCTTTTTCTTTTTTTTTTTTGTCCTGCGGCGCGTTTGATTTGACAAGTTCTAATGGCTGGAGACATCGAAAATTCAGAGGACGACGGAATTAATGTTTAAATGGAAATCTTTTCATTCCGTTCCCATTCTGAATAAAGATCAGGAACTGGCTGCTCAAGACTGATTTTCCAGAGCCTTTGAAAGTTTTTTTTTTTTCTTTTCTTCTTCTATGTGGGTGTGCCATTGTGTATGTATATATTTATGTACATCCTTGTGCTTGCGTGTGTGTGTGTGTGTGTGTGTGTGTGGGCATGTATGTGCATCTGTAGAATTTTCGTGATATGGAAGTTGCTTATTTGTTGTGTATTATTTAAATCGCATGTTGCGGTTGAGGGGTAAAATGCATAAAAACATTGTTAATTATTTTATGGACTTGCGACACGGACGCCGCGTGCAAAATTTACATGCTAAATTGCAAAACGCAGAGAGTGCGCTCACGTCCGCGGTGTGCCGTCTCCTCAGGGTTCAGTTTTTAATTTTACACCGTTCTCATTTTCCGCTGCCCATGATTAATACACGTTATGGAAATCACCGGCTCGGCTCATTTCAGAGACGGGAAAGTCACTTTTGCCCTTGACTTTGGGGCTGTCCATGTCCAATGCTCTCTCATGCACACTGGCGGCAACACTTTCCATTTTCTCTTATTTTTAAACCAGTTCCAGTATTTGCATTATTATTTTATGTTCCAGTGCACAACTCTCTTCCATCCATCCACCCATCCATTATCTAACCCACTTCATCCAGGGCAAGGGGGATGGATCCTATCCCAGCATGCATTGGTTTGATGGACAGGTTGCCAGTTCGTCGCAGGGCACACACACCATTCTCGTACAATCATGTCTAGGGGCAGTTTATACTCTGCAGATAGCCTAACCCGCATGCCGTGAGACTGGGACGAAACCGGTTTACCCGGGGGAAACCCACACGGACACGGGGAGAACATGCAAAACTCCACACAGAAAGGGCCTCGGCTGCGATTAAAACCCAGGACGTTCACCACTCTGCTGCCCTGCCGCGACAAATGTAGAAAGGCATTTTAATAATAAACAAATAAAATCTCGGGGTAAAAAGGACATTATTCCTGGTGTAGGTAACGTGGCATTTGAGCACATAATCTCTGGAAATGTCGAGTAGAATCTCTTTGCTTAAGTCAAAGCATTAACTGGGATAGTCCTACCACACCACAATCGCACAGGTCTGGATCAGCGCTGTTTGCTGTGGGGTTTCGGTTTCACCTCCTCCCCCGCGCCAGCATCTCCGTAGTCCACTGCATGCAGCAAGGGGAGGAGATTTACTGCCCCCTTTGAGAGGGTCTGGGAGAGTCAATTCCCTTTCCATGAGGATGGACATTCTAGCTTAATACACAAAAAATTACACGTACAATACTAGTGAATATACTGCTGAGAAAGGGTGACTGGGGGGGGGGGGGGGGGCTCAGCTAGTACTTGTTAAAGAGTTAAAATGAGGATAGAGGATGCTGGGAAAGTCTTATTAAAAGACGTGTGGGAGAGAATATAGGAAGAGGGAAAAAGAGGAAGAGGGGGGTAGGTTTTAGGTAAGTGTATGTCGGGGGGAGGAGGGGGAAACGGGAAGGAGAGCGGTAATCACGTTTGGAAGTCATGGCTTGCCCATTCTCTCAGTAAATTTCCTGGTGTAAATGGAGGCTAATGGAGGAACGGGCTGTGTAATTCTCTCCCCATTAGCCGCTCCGGCTGGCCTAATTGCCTAGCCGAGCCTGAACAATTTCGTTAGACGTTGCTTGGATAATTATTGCTGCTTTGGCTAAAAATAACAACCCTCTGGAATTCAAGTCAATGGATCCTCTCCCCCCCCCCCCCCCCCCCCCCCTTCCTTTCTGCTCCTCCCTTGTCCTCCCGGCTGGGGAAGTGGGGGGTTTCCACAACTGTAAATAAAATAGATTATGGACTGGAGATTTCCGGAGAGCAGGGATCATGTTTGCAGAGATGAGGCAGAGGCGAGGCGTGCGCTTCCAGTGGCTTTAAAAGCATGAACCGCGTTTTCTGTTGGATGAAAGACAGCACTGACCACAGCTAATGCTGATGGAGAGTCACTCTGCGCACACTAGCAATATGCCCACACCAGACCTAGTCATAAACATTCATTTAAGCACCAGATTATGTAATGCTTTTAGTTTCAAATGGAAGTGGGTCAAAATTAATGAACAACATTTTTTTTTTTTTTTTTTTTTTTCCCGTGCACTTGATGTGCCAAATGGTCCATTAATCTAACCCTCAGTGTACTGCGCATGCACAAGTACCTATGTTCTCTATATGTTATGTGTGTGTGTGTGTGAGTGACAGCCAGAGAGGAGAGAGAGGGTATGTTTTGGTACTGTTAAGAGGGTAGCTAGTGCCAGTAAAGGTTGAATGTGTCTCTAAACCACATCGCTCGTATGGGAACAAGGCACTGGAATTGTCTGGTTGCATGGAGCCCCCTTTGGTTGTTTTTATTCAAATTATGATCTTCTGCTAGCTATCTCACTTTACCTCTATAACCTGTCGCTGTACACTCCATAAGCACCACCTTTTTTATGGTGGTTACCGTGAGAGGTTATGCAGGATACAGTATAATGGTTACTGTAATATATTTTACTCAGTGTATAGCGAGAGTCTATGGATAGGTTGTCGATGGTACATTGACTTGCAGAGGATTCAACCACCTTCCCTCCTGCCCTCTTGTAAAAATGCACTTTGTCTTCGCTAAATATGTGCCTGTGCCTATATACACTATATGACCAAAAGTATCTAGACATCCTTTGGTCTGGGGCTGTTTTTCATGGTTTGGGCTTGACCCCTTAGTTCCTGTGATGGCAGATCTTAATGATACAGCATATAATCACATTCTATATGATTATGTGCTTCCCCAACAGTATGGGGAAGGCCCTTTCCTGGTTTCAGCATGACAATGCCCCCAGGCACACAGCGAGGTCCATCTAGAAATTGGTTTTGTCAAGAATGCTGTGGAAGAACTTGACTGGCCTGCACAGAGCCCTGACCTCAACCCCATCTCACACCTTTGGGATCAGTTGGAAAGCCAACTGCGAGCCAGGCCAGTGCTCGACCTCACTAATGTTCTGGCTGACTGGAAGCAAATCCCAGCAGCAATGCTCTAACATCTGGTATATAGCCTTCCCAGAAGAGCGAAAGTTACTATAGCAGCAAAAGGTGGACCAACTCCATATTAATGCCCATAATTTTGTACGAGATGTGGAATGTCAGGTGTCTACATACTTGTGGCCATATAGTGTAATTTCAAGAACATGGCTTGGGAATTCCCAAGGCTGTGCCCTGTGCCTTTGTCTACAGCTGGACTTATTTTAAATTGGGGTTTGTTTATGCAACTGCTTAATGCTTGCATACTGCATATTTATCGGGTCTTGCCGTAAATAAAACCATTTTATCTCAATAAGGAAGCTTATGGAGGGCACAGAGGGAATTTATGGAGGGTACGGTGAGCTTTTCCAACCTCTTACCATACCCTAGCGCACCCTGCTCTAACTCCCAAGTCTCCTGACTTTCACACTTAATAACCTGCAGATTGTGCTAATACACTCAGCCTCGACTTGTTCTCCGTTATATTGATTTTTAATGAGGTAATGATTTTTATGAGCGCTGATATGGTTTAGCTTAGCGAATGGGTTCCCGCCGCAGAGATACACTTCGGTTCTAATGTTTATGTCCCGCAGTGAGTTGTGGCCTTCATGCACACTCGTGTTTATATCCTAGCACTCTCTTTTTTTTTGCTTTTTGCTGGTCTGGCATTTGTGTTTGCGTAGCACTGATTGTTGATTTATATTTTTTTGACAGGGCACGTCCGCGGATTCTGCTGACCAGCCGTTTCGTTTATGTGTGCGGTGTGGTTTGTGCGGAAGTCTGTGTGTTTGTGTGTGTGTGTGTGTGTGTGGGCGTACATGTATGTGCGCGCGTGCGTGTGCACGTGCATGCGTACTTAAAGGAAGCCATTCACGGTCTTCCCGCTGTGCTCCTTCAGAGTATTTATGACTTGAATTCAAGCAGGTCCCCTGTGGTTTTCCTTGTGGCGCTGCAGTGGAACGGTGGGCTTTGCTAGTGTGTCAAAAAAACAAAAAATAAAAAACACATTTATAGATTTGTCATATTGCACACAGCCTTTATTGATTCAAAACTGATATGAGCTCTCAAACTACAATTGGCTTTCCATTATTCCCATTATTATTTGAATTACACTGAAGTATGTGAGCAATTCTGAATGGAAAAATAAAATTGAAGTGAACAGATACAGTTGTTAATACCAGGGAAATATTCTATACTAAAAACTGAAAAAAAGAAGTTTTTTTCAAAACATATATCCAGGCATCATTTTGCTGAATTAACTGAATGGACAATACCCACCCTAGCCCTGTCATACAACAGCACCAGCTGCACCCCCCCCCCCCCCCCCCCCCACGGAAATAAAACACCACCAGCGCCCACCTCCCAAGGAGAAACACAAAGGAAAATTAAAAATTCTAGTGAAATCAATTCATGAAGCGGAAAACACCTGGAAAACCTTACCTTAAGCTCCTCTCCCTTTCACCAAAACTGGGTGATGACCCAGCAATAAGACTAGAAAATCCACCTTGCTACAGAGCTCAATGCAAACCCACTGGGGCAGTTCAAAAGCAGGCCAGGAATGGAAGTGGGCTCAAATCTGGCATCCTTTTTTCCAAGTGGAGAACAGAACTATTCGGAAACATTCGGTTTCCCTTGTGCAATGAGGAAGGGTTATTAGACGTGCAGTGAATCACGGAGTTTTATGCGTAATGATACGGGCGCGGTAATTATTTCTGCTTCGTCGTAACAATGCGCATTTGTATCCGAGCGTTGATGGGAAACACAACAAATGAAGTAAAACAATAACCGTCAGACTCATCCACTGTCGCCGGCGACGAGGAGCGGGAGAAAACCATTAGCGGCCCGAACATTCGTTCTGACTAATTGCGATACGTCTGCCTGACATTTCGAAATAGATTGATTTACAAATTGTCGCCGCTGTCGCAGAGATACCTGGTCGTCTGGCGGGAAAATCTTATTGCCGTCTGATGCGGAAGCGGCATGTCTCTTCAAATCACTCACCCGGAGTGGAAAAATACAGAGTTGCGTAGGTGTGTTTAAGGGTCGGCGAATTCATCAAGTCAAAGCTCGATAATTAACTTGGGTTATTCTTGGTTATTGAAGTCAGCGGAGCCATTAAACGAATAAACGAATAAATGCACTTTATAAAATCGCTTGTGTCCACGTCGCTCTGATCTGACCGCGACAAATTTATTCCCGTGCGCTCAAAGAGGAAGTCTTACTCGTGTTTCCTCCTGCGGTCAAACCCAAACCCCGCCCTCGGTCTCACCCGAGCTTTCCCCCCGCGTTCTCAAAGGCCCATAGATCCCCCCCCCCCCCCCCCCCCGACCTCTCTCCGGCCTCGCCGTGGCGACGGTGTCTGCCTGGCTTCTTCGGCGCGGCGGCGCCCCTCCGGCATCGCGGTGAGAAACAGTCGCGCTCCGTAGCGGCGGCCATTGATCGCGGGGCGAATGATGAAACGTGCCGATAATCGGAAGCGACGGGCAACATGCCGCCCTGTCCCCTTTCCGCGCTGCCGCCGTTCGCCTGGGTGACGTGCGACGGGGTTGGGGGGGGGAGGTGGTGGGAGGAGGTGTGGGTGGCGGGAAGCGGCTGAGGGAAGGGGAGGGAGAAGGGACCTGGAAGGGTGAACGAATCCCCACAACGAGCATGTGGCGTCCTGCTCAGCTTGCTCCAGCCGCCGGGGGCAACCCATGGGGCCAGGGGGGAGTTGGGGGTGAGGGGGGTGGTGGGGGGGGGGGGCAGGATCAGGGGACGTTTGCCTGTGAAATGAAAGAGTGACACCATCCTCATTTCCATGGTGAGTGACACTTGGAGCCGATGGCAGTCGGTTGAAGCAGCACCATATAGAAACAGGAAGTCTGCTGCTGGTCTCATGGGAGCATGATTACTGTGTAGGCTACCGCTCAAACTTCCCTTTCTCCCCCTATTGACTTGATCACGCCAATAAATCAATTTCAATTCAATTTTATTTGCATAGCGCTTTTTGCAGAGATCTGTTACCAAGATGCTTTACAGAGTAGCAAGGCAAGAAAAAACAAAGAACACCAGGCCTGAACTTCCAAATAGCAATAACATTTCTTAGTCCAATTAACAAACCTTGTTTTCACAAAACATAATATTTTAATTTCAAAATTGAATTAGTGTGCGCGCACTTCTGTTCTGTTCTGTTTTCCACCAGCTTCTATAACCTATTTTCTCTTTTAATTCACAAAGCATTTCTGTATGAGCTGACATTGTTTCCACTCATATTTTGGAGCTCATTGCTTCAATACCCAAAATTCCCAGAACCAAAATTAATTTTTTTTTTTTTTAAATGCCGAAGGAGAAATGTTTTAATTGCAATTGCATTTAAAAAAATGTATGTCATTTATTTTTTTTTGGGGGGGTGGGGGTGGGGGGCGTAAATATGGAACAATAATGTTGAAGTTATGTTAATGAATATAAAATATAAAAAAAATTTCTGGTTGATTGTGTGCTTGCCCACATGCACAGCTGTATAAAGATAAAGCAGGTTAAACCCAAGGGACGGGGCCTAAAACTGCCCAGGGCCCCGCTTAAGGACACCTGTGGGCTGAAATGGGAACATTTAAATGCACTAGAGCTGACAGGGGAGAGCTCTCTCTCTCTCTCTCTCTCTCTCTCTCTCTCTCTCTCTCTCTCTCTCTCTCTTTCTTGCTCGCTCTCTCGCTCTCCCTCTCTCTCTCACTCGCTCTCTCTCTGACATGCACACACACACACATACACACACTGTCCATCACACAAGCTTTCTCAGTAAACAGCACAGCACTGTGGACAGGTTTAAAACTGAAGCTTTCATCCACAGAAGAACCCACCAATGCACTCTACATGCAGGGATATCATTATGGCACAGTGGCATTAAAATTTCACCTATTTAATGAAAAAAGTTATAAAACACCCATATCACCCATGTGAAGAAGTAATTGCCCCATTAAATGCAATAACTGGTTACCAGCAATAACTGCTTCCTATAATTTGATATCAGTCTTTCACATTGCTTTGGAGGAATTTTAGCCCACTCTTCTTTGCAGAACTGCTTGAATTCCTTTGATGCTGTTAACTGTATGGTTGT
This sequence comes from Anguilla anguilla, assembly GCF_013347855.1. Lineage (NCBI taxonomy): Eukaryota > Metazoa > Chordata > Actinopteri > Anguilliformes > Anguillidae > Anguilla > Anguilla anguilla. The sequence goes on from NC_049203.1 coordinate 8,577,681, forward strand.
AGATTGGGCTGGGGAGTCCATGAATGCAAAGAGCTTTGTTCTCTTCTTTGGTGGTGCAGAGGGATCCTTTACAATGCACCAGTCGAGTGAGAACCGTGGTTCCAGGGTGGCAACCAGCTCAATCTATTCCATATCTTAGCCAGCCATTTTTCAGTTGAAGACTGTTGTTGTGACAGTTTTGTCTGGGCTCATGCTTGCCACAGCATAGCAAAGACCTCTGACACAGCCTGGCATCGATCTGTTGCTTTCTGAAAAAGTTTCAGTGTCTCGCAGAGCTCTTTAATACGCGTGAACTGAAATGACTTCACCATCATCATCATCATCATTAGCTGGCTATTCCACCTGGTTGCATGTGCAACCTGGAGCTTCAGATGACCCTTAAAGATTCCTGTTACCCTTAATGATGTAAGCCTTTTGCCATCACCATGTCTAGAGGGGCAGCTTGTTCCAGGGCACCATGCCCCACAGGGTGGACAGTGGGGAAGCAACATGGGCTTTTCTCTGGTGGCAAGAATCCAGTAAATCAGTTACACTAAACTTCACAAGGTCAGCTCCATCATCATCATCATCATCATCTTTGTCACTGTCAGCAGTCTCCACTGGTGGAAAAAGAGTGAATGCCTTCAAGATTACATGACTGTCACGATGTCACAATGACATACTCTTTGTTGACAGTGTTGTAGATGTCAATGGTATTTTCCTAATTATGGGAAGAAGAAAAAAAGTTTTCTGCTGTGTGTCTTCCCATAAATGTTCTGCCATTACTGTGTGAAGGTCAAAGTTCAGAATGAAGTGACCAGTTATAGCCAAAAAAAGATGGCCCCGCTGGGCCAGATGTCCACAGTAAGACAAAATGTATTGAGCTTTCCGCCTCTGTGCTCTCAAGTCATCCTCGATAATAGCTGCGCAATGTGGAATAAGCCTCTGACTCAGGTGCTTGCAGCTTGGCGTGGTGAAAGGAGGTTCAGCTAGGTTGGGATTTTTTGCAGAAATCCTTGTTTTCAACATTTGACAGTGGAAGTAGAGCACTGGCGATGTAGTTGACAATGCTGTCTGCAAACTCCAATTACGACTGTTGGTGGCCATTTCATAGTGTCAGAGTGGTCAAGAAATTTAGTCTGATGTTGCTGGTGAGCATAGCTGCTCCACAAAGAATGCCAGGATGCTTTCGCTAGAAGAAAAAAAAAAAGAAGAAAAATAGTTAGGCTTTTGGTTAGGTTGAGCGAATGACTTGCACGTACAGTTCAGTCAAATGAATTTTTCTTATGCACAAAATGAAAACAGAATGAAAGTGTTTTGGAAGTCATTGTACTTGAATTGTAACCACATAAGGATGCTGATTAGAATTGGATTTTACTTTCTAAGAATTCTAATTCTATGGTCAGACCACCGTTCAAATGAACCCAGTTCACTGTATTTCAAATAGTAAGGTCCAAAAAATAATTTTGTTTTGCTAATAAAAGGGGGAATATTGTCATGCTTTCAACAAAGTGTATCTCATAATGACTTTAAACAGCATATATTACCTTCATAAGCATGACATAATGGCTTTATAAATCATACATAAGCAAAGGATATGAAATGTTTGTGACGTTTACACCCTTGCACATGTACATATGCAGATAGAGAAACTGATTCTGTCTGTCTGTCTTGAAGATATCTAGACTGAACCCCATAGCTATTTATATTTAATCTCCATCATACCCCCTCTTGCAGAAATATAATTTTCACACATTTTTACACTATAAGTACTGTCTTTGACTCAGTATAACTCCTTTGATCAGGACCTCATAATCATGCATTCACTGAACTGCTGATTAAATACATTTTTCTTATTCTTTAATTTTTTATTTATTTTCTACTGAGAGTTAATGAGATTTTCCCTGCTGGAAATGTTTGAATATGGTCGCTATCAAGCTACAGCGTGCAGCTTAAGATAACAATAAGTCACAAATGTGTGCAAGGCTTTTTCACTTTTTATAACTGTAATTGAATATTCCACCATAAAGGCAAGAATAATAATGGTAATAATGGTTTGAAAAGCCAGTGGAATAACACTGTTTATCAGAGAGGTAGCCTGCTTTGCAACAGTAAACAGTATCTTTTGCACTGCTGCCAACCTGGAGACTTTGTCACTAGATTTAGCAACTTTTCAGACCCCATTTGCGACTTTATTTCAGAAAAAGAACCAAGCAACAAATCTAGTGGCCAGTGGTTGAAGTTGAAGAAACAAGTGCCATTCTTTGCCATTCTTGCATTGATCCATGTTAGCTCCTCCCTCTTTTCCGTTCTTGCACTAATTCGTGTCTAAGCGAGGCCGACAGGCGCCATTTTCTCTGTTCTCCCTCATAACGACCGAGCTCTCCTCTCAGCCCGTCTGCATTCATACGGCTGATTTGGGGGGGAAACCGAAAGGGGCGAAGCACCTAACCTCCTGATGAGGCGGTACTTCCTCTTGTCCTCCTTCATCCGCACTGCAACTGCAGAGGGAACATTTAAACGTTAATACGTAAAAGAACACAGGTTCTCCGTACCGATATCAAAACATCCTGGCCGCCTGCCTTTTTGCATATGCCTACCTGCCGTCTCCAAGGCAGCTTCTGACAATCTTCCACGGGCGCCGGTGTGACATCAGCGAGAGCCGCTGCCGTGTGTGATGTCACCGCCCCGCTAAACTAATCCACTCCTAAACCATTCCTCAGTTTAGCTCTCGAGATGGAACGGAGCACGTGAACGATGCGAAAAAACGATGACCCCCAAACCACCTCCCCGGATTTTCAGCGCGGCTGACGGCGAAGGGCTGTATCAACATAATTACGGTGTAATTACATGCCTCCTGCCCGAAATTTCGCCCGTCAAGGACAGCTCTGTGTTAATCAGTGTTTTCAGCCAATTTATAATGGCTACAAGAGATTAAGGGTACGACTCGCCGATTGCTGCTCGCGAACACGGCGCAGAATTCCCCCCCCCCCCCCCCCCAGCCGCGAGCGGAGAAATCTGCAAATCCCCGAAAAGTCGCAGGAAGCAGCGTGGCGGGGGCCACGCAAGAGTAGGTAATTACCCCAATATTCCATATTCATCATCGTATTTAATTCAAGTTAATGCCAAAATATTACAGCATTAATCCACTGCAAATGCCTACCTGTCACACTGGCCTGGCGCGGAGATTACACGAGAAGGAACCGGGAGCGAGGTGGCCTGCCATGTTGATTATGAGGGGGCCCCCTTGATCCGTGTCAGCGGCTGGTACTGTAGCAGGTTTTAATCGTCTGTAAGGAGGAGGGATTAAGAAACTCACACATCAAGTGTGTTTGTGTTCATGTTTTTTTTTCTTTTCTGCTCTCTCTCTCTCTCGGCAATGTCGCTAACAATCGATACACACGTATGATAAGATATGATTTCTTGTCTGTCTTTTAAAAAAAAAAATCTTTGTCATTATTTCTTAGCTTGTACACCGTACCTACGCTCGTGTCAATAGTCCACCAAAATGTTGACTTTACTCATCATCAGAGTTCACAGACGAGCAGTCAATAATTCTGATGGTTTTCTCTTCGCTTGCCAATTTTAATCTACACTTTGACAATGGATCTGATTCAAAGGCTGGCAAATTACTAAAGTTATTAGACCTGTCTGCTGTTAATCGATATGCTACAGGACCTGTGCATAATGAAGGACACACTTTGGACTTGGTAACTCCTGTGGGGATAGAAATTAATTTGTCTTCTATCAAACAACTCAGTGCCTAAGAACAGCCCTTATATTTTCCACAGAGGGAGTGAGGTGGCAATCAAAGTGTTTGTGTTTATCTGCTGGAGATATTATTATTATTATTATTATTATTATTGTTGTTGTTGTTGTTATTATTCCCACAGAACTTTCTATTAAATTACTCTCTTATGCTTTTTTATTATTTTTTTATTTTTTTACAGATTTTCCGCCTAAAAAGGTTTGCACTTTACTGAATAATTTTTTCATGAAAAGGATAAGTGGAACAGGTCCAGGGTTTTGTCTGTTTTCTGTTGTTGTATACATCAACCCCCCCGCCCCCCCCCCCTCCCAAACCCACCCACCCTCTCCCTAGCCCCCAGCCCCACTACAGCACCCTCAACCCCTGGCAAGATTACAACTGAACATAAGTACTAATTCAGACACAAAGCATGTTCTACTGAAATGTGTTTTCTTCCTCATTATGTTAAAACCACAATTTTATCACCGACTGGCACTGCAGCTGCAGTCTTAAAACAAATTTGTTGTTGAGCATTTTCAAAAGGCTTTTTTATATCATAATTATCGCAGGTGCTGGCGTAGGAAGTGCGTTTTTTTTGTTGCTTCACACATTGTATGCAGTGCCAATTGAAACACACATGGAAAAAAAAAAAACTCCAAAAGCGTCAGAACATAGGCCAGAACAGGAAAGCTGGAGTTTTGAGTTCCACCAAAATGGCTTCTCTTGAGCCCTGGCAAACTACCTGAGGAAAAAATCGACTGAAACTGGAGGGCATTTTCTCCAAAGTAGAGCAAGAGAGAACTGGGAGGAACCCGGTTGATTGGCATGAGGCTTTTTTTTTTTTACTGCTTGATGGTGCATACTTGACTCTGATTGCAGTTGTCTGTTGCATCAGTCATGCATTGCTGCTAATCCTTTAGCATTTTCTACCGGGAAAAGAAAGGAGTGCCCAGAGTCTCGGGGGATTTGAAAGCTGGATTTGCATACAACAAATCCAGGAGAGGGACACGCGTGAGGGAAAGGACTGGGAAGGACTGTATTATCCCATTTAAAATTCCACCTGCCACATCCAGGCTGCATAAGGCAGTCCATTAAAACAGACTGCAGATGAGTCAAAACTGGCCTCCTCCCATTGGATCTCGTATTGTTGCTGCTGTGGATGCTGATGATAATGACAATAATAATAATAATACACTATAAATAAATGAATAAAAATAAAAAATAATAAAATAAAAGCAAAACATTACATCTGTTAAAATTAAAACACTAAAACAATAGAATACAGTTTCGATAGATAAAAGATAATTTCATAGTAAAACCTTCACCTATAAATTAATTTTAATTCTTATAGAAATGTAAATTTGAAATTGTATTTGACTACCTCATACCTCAATGATGGAAGCTATCTGAGATCAAATAGCTCTGTGGCATTTCTTTGGCATATGGGATATGCATATCAAAGATGAAATACGAGGGCTCTCCCTGGTCCGTGTTAAATTCCTTTTTGATTGAATAAAGTCCCATTAAAGTGTAAAAATCAAAACTGATAAACAGAGGTCAGGGGGAAAATATAATTAATTCAGCAAAGTTTATGGTGTCACAGACTCCATTAGAGCAAAAGGAAACGTTTCACTCTGGGGTGGCTCCCTGTGAAAATGAGTTAACCTTTGGGATACGGGAGAGTTTTCACTCTCATTAAAAATCCATTTCGTGAGAATTGTGCTGCGTTCGCAAGTTTGTCTTCGGTGTCTTCCCCCCCCAAAAAAAAAAAAAAAAGGTGCGAGAGAGAGTGAGAATAAATCAAGAGGAAGGCGAGATCGTGAACCCTGGATCAATTACTCTTCGCGAGCTGAGGCCGTGTAGACTGTGGTCAAAGACCGTGGTTAGCGGTGCGCATTCCAATGGCCGCCGGTGAAAAATGTACTTCTTCCGCGAGCTTGGCGGCAGCTCATCCGATTCGTGAGGAAAACTTCAGGATCTGGGTCCTCGTGGGGCGCGGACGTCTTCCGGGCGACTCGACCCAGGACCGGTAGGGCTGCAGCATCTGAAGGGTTTCTTACTGCAGGTCCTGAAAGGCCACAAGTGCTCGCAACCTGACTGGAGAACTTCTCCTACAGAGCCGCTCAACCCTGGTCTCACCTTGGCGAAAGTGATCGGTGGAATCACACATTTTGTCAGTTTAAAATGAAATATTTTTCACCTCCGCCTGCTTGGGTATTTTTGTGGTTTGTGGTAAAGCCGTTTGCATCACCGTGTGTCGGCACAGTGATCAATAAAACAATATAAAACTGTTTGGATTTCCATTCACCTAGAGCATATATTATCTCGGTTATGCATTGCTGGTGTTTTGGACTGTGTTTTCATAAACATATCCTGAAACAACCACAAATATATTGTACTGTTACATCAGTGTAGTTGCAGCGTACTATGTGCTATTTAGTTACACAAGCCTTTGTATCAATACCAATAATCAATCACCTCACAGTAAAGTGTGCTAGTTCAGGTGAATTATTATTATTATTTTATATTTAACTGAAGTACCTCCCTAAATTAGGCCTATGTAAAATTGTAAATACTTGTTATTTACATTTTGCTTGCTTACTAGATATAATGGCAAAATAGCAAAAACACAGCTTTTGTTGTATTGTGTTGTTGTTTTTTTTTCGTTTTTATTTTTTTATTTTATTTTATTTTTAACCACAGCCACCAAATGGAACTAGTAACTATATTTGAATATGCTGACAGAGCATGCATTTCTTGTCACGCACTGGGCGCATTGAGCCTCCAGGAGTCCCTTGTGCTGGTGCAACAGTCACCAGGCCGTTCAGTTTGCATTGATTAAACCCGGCCTCGCCGCAGACATAACTGGTGCTGACGTCAATGGAATGGGACCAGCTCAATACGTCGGTTTCAGCGAGGAGAGTTCTGCCTTCGCTGCGTGCGTTCAGATGCGTCTCAGTTTCCTCCGCAAATAATTGCGCGGTGGTGACAGCGAACAGAAATTATCCTGCAATTTTGAAGATACGTTTCCTTATGTTTCTCTACCTTTGATCTTGGGCTAATTATATATAATAGAGAGTCACGCTCGCGGTGCATTAATAGCGGCCATGTTTCTGTTTCCAGTGTTTTTAATGGTTCCATCCCTTTGAAATCCATACAGTCATTAGGTACTGAAGGTAATCCGGAGTTTAGGACATCACGTCTTTATCTACCAGCTAGGACGCTCCGTGCCATTGCGTCAGTCATTTAAATATTTCAACAAATGGGCCTGAGATTAAAGTAATTGATTCAAAGGAAGGTGAGGTGGACGGGTTTTTCACTTTTTAAATCAGATGTATTCATCCTCAGATGTGGTGCTGATGAAAAGCAGGGCTGTTTCAATATCGATGTGTATCCCTGCAAGAATACAGGAATACACATTATTCACTGCATGAACTTCAATGATTGTGTTTTACATTACTTTATTCCTCCCCGTGTGCGCTGATGTAGTTTCTGGCATATGCTTGAGTGTTTGTTTTAATTTGGCCTCGACCAAATTGCCTCTTGGGGACAAGAAAAATCGATTGATTGATTGATTGATTGATTGATTGATTGATTGACATTTTGAAAATTACATGGTGCAGACACAGGAATAATGTCTCCTCATTCTATTGACAAGACCTTAAGGAAAAGCACAGAAAGCAGAGAGAATGACGCTCCACTTGCATTTACCTAAAAAAAAAAAAGGTTTGCTTGTTTATTGCAACTCAGCAGCTCATTTACCAAGCATTAGCAGAAGACAAGTAAGGCCTGTTTTGACCATACTGAAGGGAAATTCAAGGGGAAATTGCTTCAGGTTAACATAAGATGTGGACATTATCTATTTCCTTCAGCATTTCTCTAAGGGTCCCTTCAATACAGAATACAAACCCATTTGATGCAACAGGAAATAGTGTGACACATGCAATGCTGTCAATCAAATTTCACAACAGCAGTATTTTATAGAAATCCTTCATTCAAACTATCTTCCGATACATTTTAACTCTAAAAGATATACTGCAAAAACGTATAGCATTTGGTGTGGAATAAACTTCAATCTGAATGCATGCTGGGATAGGCTCTAGCACCCCCCACGACCCGACCCAGGATAAGCGGGTATAGATAATGAATGGGTGGATGGTATGGAATAAATAAGCAGTGCATACTGTATGTATGGAACTGCATTCTGTGAAAAGATATGTGCACAGCTTTGGTCAAACTTGAAGCTACTTAAAACATTATTCAGTCTGCATTATAATTGCATTTTTATTGCGCTGAATCTATCATTCTGAGCACGTATCACAGTTGGTTGGTTTATAGGTATCTCTTAAAAGAGTGTGCACCTCACACAATGAAACTATGTCATAGATTAACTGTTCTGCATAAGGTCCTTATAAAATAAAATCATAGTGTAATCATTTGACATTTTCAGAGGTGACACAGTTTAGTATATGCCCCGTGCAGTATATCATGAAAAGAAACCAGCTTGTACAGTTTTATCAGTATATACCTTTTGGATTCATAGATCGTGTGTCACCATCAAGGACAGATTAACGCACAGTCAAGTGAGATTATACTAGTTATTTGCTCTGTCTTGCTCTCAATCTCACAGAAAGTTTCCTAAGAGCTGGCTGTGGGTAAAGTTGCTATGTACAGTCAGAATAGCAAAGGGCTAAGAATTGTGGAACACCACAACTAATACTGACTTTCCTTGATTCAGACTCACCAAGAGCAACAAACATTTTTTCCTATTGGTGAGATGAGACTCAAACCATTTTAGCACAGTTCCAGACAGTCCAACTCTGTTTTAAAGCCAATTTATTAAGATTTTATGGACTACTGCATCAAAGGCAGCAGCTGGATCTAAGAGAATCAAAATGCTGAATAATCTAGTGTCTGAATTATGCCACAAGTCATTGACCACTTTAATGGGGAAAGGTAGCCATGATGTCATAATAGACGAGCATGCTGGGCGTGGACCAATCTCTGTAGGAAGGTTCTGAATGTGGAGCCATTCAAATTGAAGTTAAAGTCCATTCCCTGTGATGCCTGGGGGCAAATTTCAGCCAGGATAAAAGAGATATCCTGCACAGTCTTAATGGGTACATCGTTCTTGTATCAAGCTTTTCATCGATCTGTATTTCGGGGGATAAAATACTTTTTCTGTTAAAACGCAATCATACATCCATCTTCCATGTTTTTATACAATTTTACGGAGAGGTGTTCCTCTGCTAATAGGAAGAAGAGAAAAAAACATGATCAATCAAGTATTAAAGAAATAAAGTTGTTTTGGGTTTAAGCCGCAACCTGATAAGGTACAGAGCTTTCCCCATCTTCTGCAGAGACGCTCATTAATATTCAGATTTGTTTAAATCCCTGTCTCCGTCTCAAGTCGGTCAGGCCGAACTCCCTGATTGGCTGATGTTTCCAGCAAACAGGCTCCATATGTCGGGCGCTCGTGCCTTCCAGCTCTGCGGAGTGAGGAGGCAGATGCCAGCGGAGACCGCTTTGCGGTGAGGATTAAACAGGGGGAGCCGTGACAAGGTGCGACGTGAAACTTCAGCCTGTCCAAAACAGCACACGACAGACTGTTCTTCCTGCTTTTCAGCTTTCAGATATTATTATTGTTTTTTAACAGTTCTCTGTCATCGTTCAGGCTAAATATCTCATGTGCACTTTGTCTTCATTAAAGACGTAAATAAATAAATCCCTCGGTTTAGCATGCTGTGAAGGTCGTTCTGACCTTGTGCCCATCACACACACAGGTTCTCATACCTGTCAGGTGACTGCAAATATCAGTCAACTGGTTCAGTGCGTCCAAGTTCAATTTAAGAATTTTATATTAAATATTGTACATTGTCCCTGTGAAATGAGCCAAGGAAAGTAAACCTGAAAGTAATTTAAAGGATCAGTGTCAGCTTAGTGTATTTGCCTGTCACATCTGTTCATCTTAAGCCCGTCCCTGGAGAGGCAGGTATGGGTGTACATCAGGCGCAGCTCGCTCTGATTGGCTGTTTATGTGGGGTTTCTGAGATCCACTGTCATTTCTCTGTACCCGAGTCTACTCAGTGTTACATCTTTTCACCTCGTAGAAAGATCTGAGCTTGTCGGAGCAAATAGCATCATCCTCCAGTACTCACTTGCTACAATCTGTTGGGGCAGTCTGTCTGTTGGGTTACGCACTTGAATGAGGTGAATAGGATTTATTCACCTCATTTAGTTTCTGGTTTTTCAGCTGGGATGTTAACAAGAGCAGAAGTCCCGAGCTTTAACTTCGTGAGCACTGCAGATGAGACGGGTTCCTGTTTAAATAGGGATGACCAGGCTTTGCAATGCTGGGGTAGGAAGGTGGACATCAGTGCATGAGTGCAGCTGGAATAGCTGTTAGCTGGCATGCGCTGAAGTGCCATATTTGTTGGGTGGTGTTGAGGCCCTGTCTTGTCTGGATGGCTTTGAGGAGCCGTGTGAGCTCGGCCTTGCGTTTAGGGCGGGGCTGCCACGGTGTGTTGAGTTGCAGAGCTGGGGGGGGGGGGCAGTGTTGAGGTAGCCAGCTGTGGGGGAGATGTGTCTAGACGCTGTCTGCGACTCGCTGTCCACGTGTGCGCGAAGGGACTGCAGGTGAAGTGTTTTCTCATCTGCAGGCAGATTGAGCCGTGACACCAAAGCCGACAGGAGCGTTTCTCTCTTTTCACCGTAACACATTTCCATCCTCTGTTTTACCAATATTGGTGCAATCAGGAAGAACAAAACCCCTTTCCTGGAGCTTTGGCTAGCAGACATGGAGTGTGCGTGTGTGCGCCCGTACGTATGCGTTTGTGTGTGTGTGTGCACGTGCGTTTGCGTGTATGTGTGTGTGGTGGGGGGGGGGGGGGGTCTTTGTGTTACAGGAAACACTTCAACCAGAAAGGGGAGAAGCGAGATCAATTCAAAAGGCAGATTGGAGTCTGGAGTGTGTGTGTGCATATGTGTGCGTGAGTGAGGGCTGAAATAAGAGGTTGAATAAACAGCTCAGTTTCTCCTCATGCCAGCTGGCTGTTATTTGCTCCTCAAGTGGTTGGGGCTTGGTGTGGGGGGGGGGGGGGGTGATTTCTAATTGTACACTGCAATTTGCCTCAAGATCTCACTTCTATTAGTGATAAGAGCGTTTAGGTAATATCGATGATGTTCTCCTAGACGGAGCTATAGACTGAGTAAACAGCTGGGTGAAAGAAAGGAGCCTTTGTGAACGTCTGATTTACTGCTCTCTCGCTGAACTGTCTGTGGCATAGGAGGACAAGAGACAACAGACCCATATTAACGGGTGCTGCAGAATTCAGTTATATTTAGTAGTTTTACAGCGTTCCATAATTTCAAATATTAAAGTGGTTGCGGTAGCATTGCCTCAACCGCTTTTATTTTGTAACTAGGTCTGCTAGTATGGTAGTGCTGGCATACTAGTAGACCTAGTTAGTACGGTCGAACCTGAGAGTAAACCTCGGAATTACGGACTGACAAGTCAGCCGAATCCCGGAGTAGCAAAAACAATGATGCCTTATCGTATTATCATAGACGCAAAAAGGCCTCATGAAAGTGTTTTGTGTTGGTATGGTGGTTCGTGCTGTTGCCACACAAGAAAGAGGTTCCGGGTTCAAGTCCCGGCTGGCTCGAATCCCTTTCACTGTGTCCGCCTCCTCTGGGCACAACATGCAGGTTAGATCAATTGGAGATGACAAACTGGCCGCAGGTGTGAGTGTGTGTGTGTGCATATTCGCCCTGAGGTGGACTGGTGCCCTGTCGACGGCTTGTTCCTGCCTTGTGCCCAATGCATGCTGGGATAGGCTCCAGCCCCCCAAGGACTGTGAATTGGATAAGCGGATATGGATATTGAATCGATGAGAAATTGGTCTGTTTTCATGTCAGTGTACAGCTGTTACCAGGTTTCAATAAAAAAAATCTATTTTTTCACATAAACAGGACTAAAGTCTCCCTTCCACTTTAAAAACTGCACTTTTATAAATAAAATACAAGCTAGATCTATTATACAGCTTAGATCTATTATACAGCAATTTGTGTATGTGTGTGTGTGTGTGTGTGTGATTGTTTTTATTCAAAAGAAATTTAATATAGGACATAGTTACATAACTTATTTTCATACCGCAAATTTTCATTTGCAAAACTTATTTTCTTTGTTTAGACTCTCTTCAGAATTCCCTGGATTTCATGCTGTATGCATCAAAGATCGAAATGAAACGAACCAAAGCCCATGCTGACGTTACTGGGGGAGGAACCCACTGGCAGTTGTGTGAGCTTAGAAAATATGCTGGTGCCTTGTTTTGTGCCCAGTGCCAGATTTTCAAATGACTAAACAGGCAACCAGTGCTTGATAAAAAAAAAACATGATCCGATTCGAATGAGAAGCTCTGAATGTTATTAATCATAAGGATGAATTTAATCATTGTGCAGATTTCCTCTTCTTTCCGCTGGTGAACTCTGGCTCAATCTCAAAGGACGTGAAGTGTTGTAAAGCTTTGACTTTTGAAAACCTTTTTGCTTTTGAATTGATTGTGAGACTGGATTGGAACATTATCCCGTGCATGAAAGTACAATATTCTGATGTCCTCTAAAATTCTATTTTTCCAGTGTGTACAGGGTGCACTTGGGCCAACTTGACTCCTTATAACAGGTTTAGAATAATAACTCGCGATGATTACAGTCATTCACACGTCTTGAGAACAGCGCGTTTAAATGTCAGTTTGGAAGTTTGTCACCAAAATGTTTCTCTTTCAATGTGCAGGTTTGTACCCATGATGCCTGGGATGCCTTTCTGAGGAACGTAAAATAAAAGAACTCAAACTTAAAACAAAAGACAGCTTGCATGGGCAGGGCTGATGCCTTTAACACTGTAATGAAATAAGTGACTGGGGCGAACAGACCTCTTGTGTAAAATCAGTGTAATTATCTTACCCACTGTATATTTTTTGGGGGGAAAAAATTATGGTGAGGTTGCAGAGGGGTCAGTTGTGCTACTTTGAATCTTTGGTGAAATGCTGTCCACTTCTTCACCTACGTGAAGTGGGCCCATCAAAAATAAATATTTATACTTCACCCCTTATTCACGATTCATGTTTTTTTAATTAAGTTTCATCTTGTGATTTTGTCCTACGTTCATCAGCCAATGATGATCGCATCATCACTCAACCATAACATCAGTCAGCCATATGATTATATGCAATTATGATGAATGCTGAATGCTCTTAGATTCTTTTTAATGTGATATATTAATCTTTTAAGAGTTGCTTGTACTGTAGGATTTGTTTCCTTGAATAGTGATTACTATTGTTTGATCCTCAGTCCATCTTGTGAACCATACGGGTGTGTGTGTCTGAGTGTGTGTGTGTGTGTGTGTGTTAGTGCGTATCTGCGTGTGCATGTGTGTGTGCCTCTGTGTGTGTGTGTGTGTGTGTGTGTGTGTGTTATTGCCTGTCTGAGTGTGCATGCGTGTGTGTGTGCCTCTGTGTATGAGTGTGTGTGTGTTAGTGCGTGTCTGAGTGTGCATGGGTGTGTGTGCCTCTGTGTGTGTGTCCGTGTATGCGTGTGTGTGTAATAGAAATGACTAAAGGGGCAGGCAGTGTAAATGGGAATGTGATAGCCTCTCCATTCGTACACTCCCGGTTCTCCCTGCTCAAAGTTTATACACATCTCCTCCATCACTCCATCTTCTTTCACACATCCCCGAGGAATGTCATTAGTGACAGGAAGAGGAAATATGAAACTGGGAAAAATCACTCGGCCCATGAAATATTGCTCCACCATGCGCGGAAATAATACGGTCCATGAATGAAATAAACAACTGATTTCCAGACGTTTGCCGTCAAGATGACTTTTTTCTTCTTTTTTTTTGGGGGGGGGGGGGGGGGGAGGCAGGGCTTAATAATATACTTTCTTCCATGACAGGCCATCTTGAAATAGAGAAATATGTCTGTGTTAGGGGTCTGCTAAGCCACGTCGGGCACAGAAGGCATCCACTGTGAGGGAGGCCTAATGGAAATGGATGATGGCTCCTGAGTTTACTCTTCCAGGTCATTGACCTATGGTGGGAAATGAGGACAATGGGGCCCTTTTACAGATTTTGATTTATTTATTTGTTGGTTTTTTTGCTGGGACAATAACACTAAATATCCAGACATCCTCTAGGCCTACACTGTTGTCCAGTGAATGCAAACGGAGGAGCCGTTTATAATATAGTGTAGGCCATTCCAATTAGAGAGTGCTCAACACTCAGTAATGTCCAAAGCATGTGTCATAGACGAAAACATAACCACTGCGGTAATTGCATTCATAAATATTGGGTTCAAGTGAGAATATATAGATTGGTAGCAAAATGGATATAGATTTTGGCAGTCTGCCTCCACCATTTTGTGTTACTCAGTGCCAACCTGTTTGTCAGTGCAGTGTGTTGTCTTGTCATTTTGCATCTATGGAGAAAAGACGGTGCTGTCTCATGTCTGCTTCTTTGTTGGTGGCACACAGCATCTGTCTATGGCACGGGTTTGGGTTTCTCGACAACATCTCACTTTTCTCTTTCCACTCCTCTGTCTCTTTTCATTCTAATCTGGTCACGTCCGACCCATCTATTTGGGCATTTATTGCAGTAATTGCTTGACACGTCCTGCCCTGCAAAATTGGGAAGTAACATGACCAGGATAATTGAAAAGCTGAGAATTAGTAAACAGCGGAGTCGGATTTCTGTTCAGACATAAAATGGGGTGCAAGTTCAAGCGTTGCTTCTTCATCGCTGCTCTTCATCAGAATGAGCAACGTTACACGGTGAGGTGAAGGCAGTAGCTTAGTGCTTGAATAAAAGGTCAGAGGGTTTTGAAATGGTTAGAATCAGCCATTTTGGATGGCTTAATTGTAGGAAAGGCGATTGGTGATTTTATTTTGATTTTTTTCAGGATTAAAATAAGGATCATCTTTCACAGAGTTTTGAGGCCGTACCTGATAATATTTCTCGAGATTCAGCTTTGTCATGCCACTGCAGAAGCATCAGAAGTTCACAGCCCATATCATGGCATATACTTAGCTCCTGCCGAGCGCTTGGTTGTCCTGGAGTAACCCTGCAGTGGCAGATAACTTCCCCCCCCCATCTGTCAGTCTTAAATTGGGTGTTCAAATGGGTGTTCAGGATCCTCTCGATGGGTGCCGACGTGCTATCTGACACTGATGCAATCTAATGGGCTGCAATGATTCTGGGGGCCTCCATTACCCCTTAACTTGCACAGCCATGTGCCTTAGAAAACAATGGCTAGGTTGACAAATGAGTGTTTAAAAAAAATAAATTAATATATAGGCTATATATATATATATATTTCTAATCCGGAGGCTAAGTTTCACTCCTGTGTTCCGTCTTTAAGCCCGTTCCATGGGGGGTGGGCGGGGGGGGGGGGGGGGGCGTGACGGCGGAGCCCCCACCGGAGAGCGGTTTTAATTTGAGCGAGCCGTGGTGGGAAATTAGCGGTGACAATAGCGGAGTGTAATTAGAGAGGCTGAATGTGGGGGGAAAGCCCTTCTGGGACGTTCGTATCCACTGGCCCGGGGGTAAAATTCGTACCGCGGTTCGGAATACCGAGCGGACCCGGCACCTCTGCTCTGTGCGCCTGGTTCGGTGCGGGGTTTTGGTATGATGGGTAATGTAGTTTTATACTTGTTTTTACATGTACTGTCACATATTATGCTGTCGGACTTGAGTGAAAAATGAAAGATTAATCTTTCCTTTGAGGTTTTATTTTAGATGAAGAAATGATGAAATGTGTGAAAAGTCAGGACTGGGCTGCCTGGTAATAGGTAGCCTACCTGATATACCAGTTAAACCCGTAGTTGTTCTAAATAAGCCTGTCGCTTGAATTATTGATAGGATTTTTCAAATGTAATTTCAGACTTTTCAACATTTTGCTGAGGTATATTTCTGTAAAGAATTTCAATCTCGTGGTGATCATTTTTGACAAATTTGCTGCTGAGTGATATTTCAAAAGATTACATTTTACATTTTAAATGACTTTTAACATGAGGTTAAGAGATGTTTTGCCTTGATATTTGTACATGATAGCAGATTACTCGTAAAACTAACATTGACATTTATCAGATAAAAAGATGGACTTTACAAATCCCATGTCAGAACATTAATCTCTTAATCTCATATTAAACACCAATATTTATCAAAGAAAACAAATAAAATTCCTGAAAAAAGGCATGTTTTAAATGTTCCAGAGTAAAGATATTGTGCAACTTGGCCACCAGGAGGTTTGTGCGCATTACCATCTATAATACAATTATGATACATCTGAATGGCTTATTATTAACAGCAGCCATACATGTAAAAAGTCAATGAACTGATTGATGCATTACCCAGCAAAAATTAACCATTGTTTTTTTGTTTTTTTTCAAAAATGGAAATATGCTTAATAGGTTCATGGACAGAACACGTACACTTATTGGTGCACCTAAATTTAAACAGTGTGGTACATTTGAGTACCCGGTGTGGTAAGTTACGGAAGCATATAGGAGGTGTGATACAGTATGTGTATTTATTGGAGGTGTGGCATGGTATGGTACTGTATGTGAGCTTCTAGCTGGAATAGCATTTTATTAATGGCACTTATCTAGCAGGCCACGGTGATGGCTTGTTTCCCTATACATTACATTCCGCACATGAAAATTTCAGGCACCTCGCTTTCAAATGGCAGCTCACTTTTGAGCCGGTGATGTAAGTCAGCACCGAGAGAATGCGAAAGCCACATTTAATGCATTAGCCCACCTCCCCCCATCTGAATCAGAAACGAGCCTTTCCCCCATTTTAAGCTGATATACGTGTTAGCCCATATGCAGGCGCAGATCCAGAATAACTGGAGACGTGCACCAGCACTTCAGACCCAGCAGTCCCTCCACTGTGCAGCGAAGTGGAATATTGAGCACTGCGGTGGCTCCATCGAAATGAAGCCCGACTTTTACCTCAGGCCTATTATGACGGAAGTCATTCAACCCATGATGAGCTGCATTTATTTGGATGATTTCTTAATTTTTTTTTTTTTTTTTTTTCATGTTCCATCCTCCTGGAATGTTGTCCAATAGAGTCAGCATTTCGAAAAAGAAACCACGCAGTCACTTACACTCTATGGTACTGCAATATTCACTTTAGTATCATGTGCACGTAGCCCTCCATTGCCTGGTAGAAATGACAGGAACGGAGATTATAAAAAGAGCAGAACTCTTGTCCTTCAAGACACTATAAAACTCAAATGGTCATTATCATTATCATCAGCAGGAGCATCTAATGTTGAATTTGAAAAAAAGAAACCATTAAAAAACACGTGCAAACACACTCACTCACTCACTCACACACACACACGCGCGCACACACACATCATGAACGTTTAAATCCTTTAGAATGTCGTGGATCAAATGAGGTAACCAAAAGGTCCCGGTGATGACCTGGAGGTGAGGTTTGTACGAGACGGTCAGGATTTTAAAAAAGGCTTTGATTTAAGACCTCTCTCTCTCTCTCTCTCATCTCCGAGCACCCGTACACGGCAAAGAGGGAAATCTGTGGAGACGTGTACCTGTCAGACAAATAAAGTGCGTTTCTGATTCTCGTCTTTCTCATTCTCTCTCGCGCACACACACACACACACACCCCACCCCGTCAGCTTCCTCGTGTTACTCTAATTACCTGCAGGCGGTGTCGGGGTACCCGCGGGCGTGGGGGAAGGCTTCTTAAGGGGGCTCCTTCAAGCTCCGTTAGAGGAATTAATCTGTGCCCTTTTCTCTTCTGCTGCCTGTCGGATGTTCTAAGGGTCCGCCCCCTGCGATGGAGCGTGTGACATTCTTGGGCACGCGGGGGATGTGTAATGTGGCAGAGCAGGTAGGCCCGGTTACAGACGTTTCCTGTTATCAGGTCATTCAGGGATAAAAATAAAATAAAATAAAAACTTCTATGGTGCCAGAGGTTCTTCTAAATAGATTCATTTATATACTAACATGTATTTCAGGTAGCCTATATCATTCAAAGTAAAGTGAGTGTGTGAGCGTGTGCGCGCGTGAACATTATATTACATTCACTTAGATGTAACGCTTTCCTTCAGAGCGATGTGAAGTAATACACACATGTACACACTCCCACAAACACACACACACAGACACGCAAACATCACACAAAAATAGTCTGGTTGTTATTTCTTCTGCTTTTTTCTTTCCTTCTTTAATTATGTAAAGAGTCTGTATCCTCATTGAGGGGTAAATTTTCAGATGTATCTGTGTGATTATGTACCATGGCACCATGCACTGATCACCAAGGGAGAAAAACACTGTACTTTCAGGAAAGGTGGCATGTCAGAGTCATATGAAGGAAATTAAATGACTTTTGACACTGCATTTTTTATTTTAGAATGTAATGTTCATTCCACTTTCAGGTAATAGCTGAATATACAATGGACTTTTTTCTGTTAAAAATGGCTTTATAACTGTATTATCTCCATTCCTTTTTTATCTCAAGCAGGAAATTTTAAACAAAATACATTATGTTCTTTGTATTCCATATTTCATGACAAAAACACTTTTGCCATAAGTGTATCTTCCGTCATGAGTTGGCCAGGACGAACCTGACGAGCAGCACCTTCGTGTTCGCGAGCGTCGCTACGTTCGCCTGGAGATGTACGTTCACGAAACCCGTAATCGCCGTCATCATTTCGAGTCAGAACGACGGAAGTCGTCGCATTTAATTGAGCCACGCCGCGCTGCGTTGTCTCTTAATCTCATTCAGCTTTAATCTCCGAATTCAAATCAGCTTTACTCCGGGGCAAGTCCCACTTCTCCTTCACACAGAGTATTCCCATTCGTCAATCGGCGTCTTATTAATGGAAATTAATTCCATCTCGGAATTAACCTCAATTGAATCTTAATTGAACGAGGGGCCGAAGGCGTTAATTTTATCAAACAAAGCATAGCGCGGAACTGTATTGCAATAGCGGGGCGGCCGGTGTTTCTACTGGTGTTTCCACTTTCAACTTATGCACACCCTACAATTTAAAGGTTGTCAAGCTTTTTTTGATCGCAAAGCTCCTGTGTCAAGCGCAATTTGGTGCTTAAGTGTGACTTAAATTGCGTTATAATTGGATGTGGTTTCCGGTGAAACCCCTGTGTCTCTAGCCATTAATTCCCTTTTGCCTTTTGACCACATCATTATCCGGAGTGAATCTACTCGGAATTCAATGAGGAATGTCGGTAGGTGACCTCATCCACTGGCAAACTTCCCATCAGCCTGTGAATTACCAGAAATTGGTAAACTGCATTATGCTTGTGGATCCTAAAACGTGCGTCTTCGCTCAAATGTAATGGCAAGAGAAGAGTTTTTTTTTGCATTTCCCACTTGGATAAATTGAATACTTTCAGTTTCGTTTTCTTCTCATATTGGTTCACTTCTAATAGGCATCTGTATCATGGATCATTACTAGGTTTCAGGGATGAGGATATTTGCCCAATAAATAAATAATAAAAATCCGTCTAAAGGGATGTTTTTAACAAACACCTGGTTGATTTAAAGTTTCAGAGAACTACCCCACTGATGTTTGCTTCTGCAGCACAACAGAGAGGAGCAGATTCTCCAAGATTACAGAATACATCTACGGAATCCAGTACAGGTCCCACGTTACCGCTGCTTGTGTGTTCCGCTATCCTTTTATTTGTGAAATGGCTCCAAAAATCGCACGGACCTTTCATGTAAGCCTGGGAGACCAGCAGAAGCACAAGCGAAATTTTTAATTGGTGCATCACCATGGAGTTCTGAGTATTTTAGACTCAACTAGCAGTGAAGACTTGCCAGAAAAAACACACAACATGGCTTTCAGTTATTCCAGGTAATTAGTTATGATAGCAGCTGGCCTGACATTAAATAAAGGGCAATTAAAATGGACTCATAATCACTGTCAGCCTCACAGACTGTTTTGGTTCACAAAGGTAAGGCAGAGGAAATTGACGCAATGCATGATGGGGTAAGATGTATCTTTTTTACCCACAAACACACTAGCACACACACACACACATGCACGCTCTCACACACACGCACACACATCTGTTGGCTTGGTCCGGAGATTTCAATGGCCATTCAAGAACATAAATTATTTGTTTTATTTGTTTTAACAATTTAAAAAACTTCTGGGTTTTAGTTTTAGTACTACACAATACACTACAATGATACTAAATATGGAGTTTCTTAGTACCACCATTGCCACACAGGTATTCCATTTGCCTGCAGTCTCATATGCAAGTATAACCCCCAAGCATAACACATTGAACAATATCATCCATCTGGGAGTTCAACAAGATAAAGCCAACAACAGCCTGAAGGTATGTCAATGCAGTGGTGAAAAACACTGCTCATTCAGTCGTAAAATAAACAAGTAATTTTTGTGGTAATATACCATGTTATTCTACTATCAATATCTGATACTAAATATGGAATAAATATACAATCTTGCCATTGATTTTAAATGCAAGGATGCTGTTTGAGAAACAAAGTCGGGGCAGGTATTTACAATGGCCATGCGCAAAACCCCCTTCAGGCTTTACACCAGTGTAACTCTTTTCAGTTTGTTCTGATTTGATTGAACTGTTTATCTATATCACCCTCAGATGTTGCATACTTGGTCAAGGAATATATGATCCAGGACATATAGTTTTACCTGCTATATATATGAATTGTTCAGTATTTCATTTAAAACTGAAGGAGAATAACTTCTTTTTTTTTCATTTTCACCCACATATTTGTGTTTGGGGCACTTTATTTCTACTTGAATGATCTAATCTAATCTAAATTAGGTAAATAGATCACCCCTTAAATGAGTGAGGATTGGCCAGATTTGGCATTTTCACGAAGGGGTTAATAATACAGCATGTTTGATTTATACACAGTGAACATGAACAGACTTTTTGGCTTTTTTTAACATTTTTAACATATCTCCTTGTTTTTCATATTGTGTGATTGTTTGATTGCCGTTTGTCTTTCACCTCTGAGCTAAAAATTCCAAACCTAGTCACTCTGTGAGAGTTTCTCTTCCAATCACAATGTCAAATTAACGGCAAATTCTTTGAAGTACATTATTGAACTGTAATCATTCAGAGAGAGAGAGAGAGAGAGAGAGAGAATTGGCACGTATCTTAATCCGTATTAAACTGACTTTATTGAGAAGCAGTTGCCTATTCTGTAATCACCTTGCTGAAGACCTTGAAGGAACTGAAAGACTATATTTGATACCTTTTTTGTAATTACCAGACAGTCAAAAAGGACATTTGGTATTCTGTCCTTTCAGTTAAAAATATGTATGTACTTCCTCCAACTGGCCTTTCCTTCCAGTCTTTCTACACAGAGCAGAAAGCACAAGTTTTGGCCTGTTTGAAAATCGAAAGTTCTCCATGGGTTGAAAGTGGGCGTTTCGGATACAGCAGTCATCATCCAGCTTAGTGCTGTCACTCAAAAAGGCCGACGGTGCTGCTCTCTCATATTTTAAGACAAAAGCGTTCTTGTGACAAGTTCAGCTGTCTGTCCCCTGCTTGATCAGATGAGATTAATCGACCCTTCTAAGATCTTGATAGATGTACATTTTACAGTCTGATGCAGGCCAAAAAAAGAAAAATAAAAAAGCTCAGCTAAAAGATTATTCACTTTGGACTTGGTAAAGGTATTGCCAGGCATGCATTATGTTCTGGGTGAAAAAGCATGGTTGTTGTTGGTATCACATTTTAGTCAAGGAGGGGGTTCATTTTAATCACCTCAAGATGGTTAGCCTCACAGTCAGCTACCTGCTGGATTCTCTAGTGTGAACTTCTTTTTTTTTCCCCCACTTCCTGGCTTTAAAAATGGCACGTCCCCCCCCCCCCTTGCTGAGCATCCAAATTGCGATTCTCCCCGAAGTTTCGTTTGTTGGCTTGTTTGCTCATTAAAGAATTTATTGACACCTACGCTGACTCCGGCCTCCCAGAAGTGATCAACGCGCGCGGATCCGCGCATGCAGTTTCACAAACCGTCCCCCGGTGGGCAATTACTCTTCCCGGCTATTTACCGCCCATTGCTGCCCGGTTAGCGCATCGTGGAGCACGCACACGGAAGTAACGCGGGTGGCGGTTACAGTACATGATGCTTAGGGTGCCGGCAGATCATTCGCCCCCCCCCCCCCCCCCTCGCTGATGGTCGATATTCGGGGAGATGAGACAGGAACTGCCGTCTCTCTCATCAGTAGATTGCCTTCCCTCCACTTAGTGGCATGCCAGGCAGCCCTCAGCCTTCAAGCAGCCATGCAAAGTTTGGCAGGTAAAAGCCATTATAAATGCTACGCTAGGTCGCTTTTTACCTTTAAAATGTTTGTTGTTCTTTTTCAAGGTAGGGCTGGACCTTTCATTACCTTAATCATGACATATTCCTATTTGTTGCGTAGTTTCTTCACAACGGTGCCTTATCTTAACCATTTAAACGATAAGAGCAGAAAATATCAGTGAGTATTTGAGACAAAAAAGAATACTACGTCCATATGTATGTTATGAGTAACTGCAGTTAGACTAAGGCATACATGGGCATGTGTTACAATGGAAATACCTGCATACATAGTGTCCTATTTATTGTCACTGTCCCACACTTACAGAAATAATATTTAAATAATGATTTATAGACTAAACAAAAAGAAAACTACTACTACTAATAATAATAATAATAATAATTGAGTGTACCCAGTCATGTACCCATGTGAAATTTGAAGAAATTTAGAAAGTTAAAAAAATAGAAACTCTGGTTCAGCTAGGTTTAACTATCATCGAATGGAGCCATTTTGATCATTTTAACAAGCCAAGCATAGCTATAAACACTGATCCGACATTTTATTTCAGGAAAACATGAATCTCATTACCTGTCGGCAGCTGAAAGAAGATGAAAACTCCATATCACAATGAGCCCAATTGAAGTGAATTGATGATTGCAGAATACTCAAAAAGAAGTTGAATACTGCTATCTAATGCTACAAAAATGCATGCATCCCCACCGCATTCCAAATCATGTTCATCATGTGTAATGTGTGCAATTTCAGTGCCATACTTTCAATGTTGTTGAAAATTCTCAGGGATTTGCATTGCTTATTTAATAAACATCCACGGCCACTAAAATGCTAATGCACATACCATAAATAAAAATGTGTCAATGTAAAAAATCCACACGTAAACATTCGCACACACACACTGATGCACACATAAACATGCCTACACAGATACTATGTAGCATCTCTACCACCTCAGTCACACCACTAGCTCTGCCTAACTGTAACTCTTCAGAATGATTAGAGACTGAAGGCTCACTGACCAAATAAGCAAAATATGCTGATTTGGTGGCTCCCATGACTGCATCTTTGTAGTTGAAGCATCTTTGAGAACTGAACACACACCTCAGAAAAGAATGTTCTTATTTTAATTATAATTATAATTGAACTATTATGAAATGGAAAACATGGAAATAAAATAAATTAATAGGAAAATGTGTAACAGTGTGCAATCTTGCAATGTTGTTTGTCAAAGCTTCAGTGGTTCAGAATCTTCTGGAAAGCCGTGAGATGCCCTGAGCAGGAAATCTAGGATGGTGAGATGTGAGCTTTACATAGTATTCTTCCTCCAAGCTCTGTCCAAGAACACAGGCATAGAGGTGAAATCCATGGTGGATTGCGCTTTATGTGCAACTTTTTGCCACCAGGTGCGAACGCAAAGGTACTTCTCTTTGCAGAAAGAGAACCGGTTCCTCAGTGAGTGACTGAGTGAAGGAAGGAAGCGTCTTAGAATAAAAGAATGCTCAGTACCAGAGCGCTCAGTCCCACTGTTTTTTTTTATTTTATTTTATTTTTTATGCACAGTCATTTGGGATTAAGAGTCTCTCCGGCTGTGTGAGAGAGTGGGGGTACTGCGTTCACACGCGCAGGTGATTATTGATCCACGGCAGAGCGAGTCTGGTTTTCTGCCGTGAAAGATCTCTCGGAGGGATCGCAGCAGGCAGTCTGTCGTGGAGCCTGCGCAGCCCGACGGTTCCTCATCAGCACCTCTGTGCCGCTCTGCACCCCCGTTTTGCCACCTCTCCTGCTATCTGGCAAAGCCGAGGGAGAAGCCAGACACAAATTACGGATCCAGCCCCCGAATGAGAGGCAGCATGCAGGAGAGAGATTCATATTCTCATTTGTGGGGTTTTATGCATGCGCGGTAAAGTGCGTGGCGCAATAGATTAACTTTATGATAATAGGAAAAATCTTTGTTAACTTGGGACAGTTTTTTCGCCTCCAGAGTTTAGGGCTGGAATCTGGGCTTTACGCGTGTGGAGTTTTGGGTGTTCTCCGTGTCCCCACGGGGTTCCCCCAGGTACCTAGCTGCTAATTGGCATCTCTACATTTTCCCCGTGTGTGTGTGTGTGTGTGTGTGTGTGTGCGTGCGCGCGTGTGTGCGTCCGTCTGCATGTGCGTGTTTGTGTGTGTGCGTGTCTGTGTGTGTATGTGTGTGCGTGTGTCTGTTTGTCTGTTTGTGTGTATGCGTGTGCACACATTTGTGTATGCGTGTGCTTGTGTGTGTGTGTGTGTGTGTGTGTGTGAGAGAGAGAGATAGAGAGAGAGAGAGAGAGATTGTGCATGTGTGCATGCACCCTGTAATTGACTGGCACTAACAGGTTTGGGTCACACCTTGTACCCTGCAACTGCTGGCTCTGGCTCGCTACTGCCCTCTGAAGGTAAAGTGGGTAATGGAAATAAATGGAGGAATATAGACTGCATACAGAACTGCATGTGAAAGTGGCAGTAAAGCATTTGTTTATTCTTCATTTACCTTTAACATGCTAATGTTTCTTCAGATTTATTTCATATTTATTGCTTGTCAGGAAATGAGACGGATGTGACAGTGAGAGAACTGGTGACTGGGAGACAATGATTTAGTTTAGCGCAGAATTGGTTGCGATCCCGTTCTAATTAGCTCTAGTTAGGATCCGAACCTCTCAGCACCACAGACTGTAAGTATAATTGCCATCACTGATTCTGTCCCGATAAAATGGCTCTGTTGGCAGAAGGTCATTAGTCTCTGGTCCGTTGCAGGGATCCAGGAAAAAAAAAAAAAACCTCTGCTGCTTGGATTTCGCTGTCCATCCATCTGTGTCTTCAGCATCTCCTGCACTAAAACTTCACAGCTAGTGATAGGGAAGAGTATCTGGCCTCCCCCTTCATATATGAGGATTTCTGTCTGTGTGTGTGTGTGTGCGTTTGTGTGCATTTATGCGTGTTTGATTACTTTTGAAAATGTGTTGCTGTGTCTGAGAGCAAGAGAGAGAGAGAGCGTGTGTGTGTGTGTGCGTGTTGTTTGTCTGTGCAAAAAGGTTAGAATAGCTATAATGCAGGTATTATTATATTGCCTAGAAACACAAAGCATTCATTTACATTTCACAGACTTTTCACAGACTTTCACAGAGTAAATGAAACAGATTAGACAATGATTAGTCATGTTGAGGAAGTCAGACAGAATCCAGTCTCACACTCTTTTGCTTAATTTAATTGATTTTTCTCCCATTAAATTTCACTTCTTTTTGTGCTTATGGAACAGAAAACAAGTTTAATTGAATGGCGAAAAAAAAGATTTATAAGATTTTTTTTCCCCTCCTGTTCGCCGAAACTGGTTGTGTTTAATGATAGAATTATCAAAAATAAATTGGAGGATCAATCAAATTTCATAGTTAAAAGACTAAAGCCTTCCATGTACCTGTCATAATGAAAGCACTATTTTATAATGACTGACATGCTTATTCATATATTTATTCATTTCTTGCTATTTACTTGAGCTTATCTTGAGCTTTTTCATTCCACTGTGAAGCACTTTGAGTTACTTGATTCTCTGTGTGAAAGGTACACTACAAATAAAGTTTGTAGACTACTGCAGTGCCATACTCTGCTAGCCCCGCCCACAGCTGTATCACTTTTTCTCCTGGTGGGAAGTATGCCAAAAATGTGACACAATACTATGCATACTTTGTGACACAACCACGGTTAGTTTAAACTGATGAACTGCAGGTTATATATATATATATATATATATTTGGCGGCCAAGATGAGGCACATACCCAATTCCCACCTGAATTTGAATGTACAATCATCTGTAACTGCAACCGTGGACCCCAATGCCGATTCATGAGAGAATCTTCTGATTCCCCTCTGAAACATGTGGTGGCGGCTGCTGTTCCTTCTCTACGCTGCAGATCGCGGCTACGGCATGCACAGAGCGAAGACGGGCGGAGTCCTTTTCACGGGCGGCTTTAGCGCGCAGTGCCCAGTCAGCCAGCAGGGGTCGCTAGATAGCGATGAAAAGGGGTGCCATAACCAAACTGAACTCTCCCATGACACGGGCACCACAGTCACCGGCTGCACGTGACCTTATGGAGCTACCGGCCATAGTCAGTAATGGCACGGCCCAGATTTTGTTCTGAGACCAAAGGGGTTCATCCATGGCCCACAGCCTGGTGCCATTACCACATGAGCCACCCAGCAGACCAGGATGTATTTTTGAGAGAGAAAGAGAACAGAGAGAGAAGAGAAGGAGAAGAGAGAGAGAGAGAGAGAGAGAGAACCCAGAAACAAATGATGGATTCGACCCTCACTGAAATGGGGTTAAAATTCATTGAGTCTGAGAGCAGAACACACAGACTGGAGAGTTCTTTTCCAGCCTGATCACGCCGCTGAAGAAAAAGGAAATGCCAGCATTCGGCTCTTGGGACCTGCTGCAAATTCCTCGCAAAGCTGAACGATAATCGTACATATCCTTACATTGGAACGAGCGGATTACAGGGCACTTTACTGCCTGCACTCTTAAAATCTTACAGGCACCTCCGCTTGCACCACACTCTGTATGGCCAGGGGCTCCATACCTATCCCAGCATGCACTGCGCCCAGGCCTTTAGCGAACATTAATAGTTGATGTGAAAAGAACAACAAATGTTACTTAAGGCACTCATGCAGTATTTACTGTACAAGTAAGGCAGGAGTGTGAATTGGGACCAGAGAGGCCTCTTTCACTTGCATACTCTTAACCATGGGTCACTGAGGAAGAAGATGAGAGAAAGTTTTCAGCTTCATTTATTTATTTAGTTGCTTTGGCCCTTTTCTCCTCTCTTGTTTTAATTGGTGCCTTTGAGAGATCTTGTTAATTTAAACTGAAGTCAACACGTGTAAGCTTTTTTTATTTTTCTTCCAGTTATGCAATAGGAAATTGCTCTCTCTCTCCCGTGGCGTTGGTAATGGCCGCCCCTGCGTCTCGGTTGCGCAACCTTTCTTTGGCTTTGCAGCAGCTATTTTTCTAAAAAAGCGATGAGCATCTTATGACAGCAATGCTTCTATCGATATCCACCCGGAGATCTTGGTGGGAATTGAATTTGTTTGTGTTATTACGGCCCGTTTTTATGGGTGAATAGTGAGGGCACGAGTCGTGCCGCAGATCTTTTTCGGAGGGGTTAATTACATCAGCGGAGTTAACATTTTCTGACCTGTCTTCCCCCTCAGACCGATTTAAAACGTAGGAGAGCCCTGTAGGTCCCCATTAACGGGAAATATGCCTAAATAACTATTCTGAATGTGCAGAAAAGGACACTTTGAGAAGGCTATTAGTCACCAAACCTCTCTCGACTCAAACGCCACACAGGCTATAATTACTTAGCGTAAAACAACCACAAATAAGTAGTGCGTGAATACCAAATTCAACGTAATTGATTGCTTAATTAATGAAATAACCCACGTTTTCATTTATCGCAGGCGTTTTTCAGTTTAATTGATGTGCTGCATGGTCCATTCCTCTTCTAGGTGGATGCAATAGATCTTGTTTTATCGCACTGTCTGTGCAAGTTATCAGGACAGGCAAAACCAATGGTTTCATTTGCTTAATCAACCAATGGAACACTCTCAATGTGGGGCTGATGGGCCACCTGGTTTCCTGCGTATTCAGTGCTAGTGGGGGAACATCAGGGACCAACACCTGACCTTTGTTGAACTTTGACCTTTGAAGTTACTGTTTGTGTTCTGCTCAGGAGCCTACACACACACACACATACACACACAGGCTGTGTCCATATCAGTATCCATTTTAAACCTGTGTACATTCAATGTATAGATATAGATGTATTTGTATGTACATATTCCATTTTTTTTTCTTATTTATTTTATCTCCCTAATCAGACATAAAGCTTTGGAATGAGAGATGAAATGGAACCATTGGCCCAGGGTGTTTCAGAGGCAGGCACTTCTTTTCAAAGTCCAAATGAATCAGGCCTAGGGCACAGACGTAAAAATTTTCAGACCTAGCGGGCATTAATACATGCCCCTTCCAAAGCGAGCCTTGCAGACTTTTCTTCTGACAGGGTTAACAATCTTCTCTGAAGTTCAGATGTGGATGCCATGTTCCCCATCCCCCCCAGCCCCAACCCGCCCGACCCCCCCACCCAGTAATCTCTTGCTCTGAGCACAGCCGCTGTCCATGTTGCTTGCATCCCATCTATTCACCAGGATCTATTCATACAGGCTTGCATGGCTTCTCTCGTTCATAGGGGATTCCACAAGTTTAGTTGTAGGCAATCATCCTGTTTTTTTTTTCTTTTTTTGGCCTTTGAACCAGATCAAAAGTTCCTCCCTGTAAGGGACTTGGATCCCCTCAGTGCTGCAAACAGAGCTGATTTATCTTCCTTTTTATATATTTCCAAAACCCTAGTTGAGAGGCCTATTCCACAGAATCACCAGAGCTTATGTGACAGGCCTCACCGGAGGCCATTTTGGGCCATAAGGCACCACAGAGACGGGGGAACCGAGCAGACCCAAAGCCGCTCGTGCCGGAGCTCGGCCGGCCAGCCGGATTTGTCTGAACGCAGTCGATCGTGACTGCACGTCACAACGATCCAAATGCTGCATCTGAATTTGGGATTACAGGCGGTAGCGTCATGGCATTCGGGAACGCAGAGAAAACAACTGCAGAGAGTCTGATCAGATCCATTTTTACAGACGAATCGAATGCGTTCGGTTTACAGAAGTTCTTCCAGATAAAACCTCAGGTTTATCCCCCGCCCAGTCCCTTGCAACCCACCCACCCCCCCCCCCCCCACCCCCACCCCCTGTCATCATCATTGTGCAAGCCTGAGGATAAACTCCTGAAAGTTCTAGAAGGGAAAGCCAGACTCAATGGAGTGTCCTCAGACAAATGAAGTCCCTTAAAGGATTTTCCTGTGTTCCCTCATACTTTTTTGGCTGAGGAATGAGAAAATACATTATATTTGGGAAGTCATAAAAATGATCTCAGCGTTGTGCTTAATAACACATTCTCTAAGGCAGGCTAGCACATTTTCACCCCGTCGTTCATTATAGCATACAGAAAAGCTGCAGAGTTCTAACGATGTTCTGGGTATCATTATTGTCAAAATCATGGCTGAACATAAAATGTGAGCGTCTATGCACCAATCCCCAGCAGAATATCTTTTATACAGCTTATGAACAGATAACTTAGATATTTGACATAGTTTCCAAAAAAAAAAAAACCTCTGAACTGCCCCAAAAAATAAATGTAAAAAAATGTAAAATCTTGTCATCGCAAATTTTGTGAAATCTAATTAAGGTGACAAGAAACGACCCTGACGTGTAATTCTGAGTGGTTTTACTTAATAATTTGTAGAAAAATGTGAGTGTAGTTCTAAATTGCATTAATGTTGGTTGGTGGGACCTGATGGTATGTTTGGTTCTCAGCATCAGGTGAAGCTGTCATCGGCAGCAAGTAAGAAGCTTCAATGGCCAGTTCTCAACATTGTGATTGTGTATCCCTGTGATTTCATGCTGTAATCATGCTCACATAGATGTGGACATCAAACAACCACATGTTCTAATTGCCTAGTAGCTGAAACGGTTGCCCTGTAACAAGTCCTCGTTTTAAAAGAGTGTGAAAATATGGGATTCACAGAGAAAATGGCACAGTGCTCTGGTTCAAAAGGTTAATCTAAAATAATTGCGCAAACAATTTCAAACTGCAGCCCCATCCCGGTGCGATCACATGACGAAGGTTTTCCGACCCTTGCGCAACACGTTTGGAGATTACAGTAGTGTAATGGCATTTAGAAAGCCTAATTGCTTTCAAATTAAAGCCAATTTCTTGATTCAACATTATGGGTTCAGGACAAGCAGCAATTAAGCAGCGATTATTTGTGTGCTGGGTTAGAGGAAGAACTCATTACACCTAGACCCTGTAGCTGAACGTGTGGGTGGGGCAGTGTGGGACGTTGGGTACTGGTGGGGGGAGGTGGGTGGGGGGATGAGGGTGGTGTGTCTCTGTACCCCATTTGTAAACGAGGGACACCGAATTATACCCTCTACCCTCGTCTCACTCACAGTCTTGTGAAGCAAGCCTCTGACTGTCTAATGGCTTACAATTTATGTGTAAGCTTTTTCCTCCGACTAATTTGTCGTTTAATATTGCACTGTGACAGTTATTGGGGCCAAGCGGAGATTCATTCATCCATTGTTGGTTGTTATGGAATATAAAAACCGTGCCCTCTGTATTAAGGCAGAAGGTTGACTGGAATATTTGAGTTGATTCTGGCTGAGTATGCTTCCGTAATTTAATGAAGGTAGCAGCCAGTGGACCTAATATGTATTTATCTATATATGTATGTGTGAGTAGGTAATAATGCCTTCCTAGAATTATAATGATTCAGAGATTGTTTTAGCTGGAAGTGAAGAACTAATGCTTGGCTCAGATATTCTCTAGATTTCTGAGATTGTTTGACTAGTACTGTGTGTGTGTTTGTGTGTTTGTGTGTGTGTGTGTGTGTGTGAGTGTGTGTGTGTGTTTCCCCAAAAGCATTGGCATATCTCCGGGATAATGATCCCAACTATACCTGAAATCAACAAAGAAAGGTTGAACTGACCAATCAAGATTTTTGTTATGCAATGGCCATTTCAGTCACCAGACTTAACCTGATCTCAGATGTGTGGTGTGACTGGAAGTGTAGTCCCCAAATATAGCACATAGGATCTGAATGAGATTTTGAAATATTCTGTAAGGAGGAATGGTTTTTCAGTGCCCAAAAATGGTCACTGTGGTTACCGTATATAATTAATTCTCCAGCCCCACTTTGGTCTATAAACCATCTTCAAGATCCACTTTATTTTAGCTTCAACAGTAGTAACAGTGTGTAAGGCAAGTATAGCTAAATGTAGGTGTAAGAAACCCCTCAAATTAATCAAACAGCAGAAGTATCTGAGTGGCCAAGGAACGTGTGTAGTCTTACACAGTGCTACTGGAAAGGGATAAATTTAAAGATACACTACATGGCCAAAAGTATGTGAATGCCTGACATCCAAAATCTATCCAAAATTAGGGGCACTAATATGGAGTTGGTCCACCCTTTACTGCTATAACAACCTCTACTCTTCTGGGAAGAATTTATACTAGATGTTGGAGCATTGCTGTAGGGATTTGCTTCCATTCAGCCAGAAGAGCATTAGTGAGGTCGAGCACTGATTGGGTAATTAGGCCTGGTTCGCAGTTGGCCTTCCAACTGATCCCAACGGTGCGGGATGGGATTGAGGTCAGGGCTCTGTGCAGGCCAGTCAAGTTCTTCCACACCGTTCTTGACAAAACCATTTCTATATGGACCTCGCTGTGTGCCCGGGGGCATTGTCATGCTGAAGCAGGACAGGGCCTTCACCACTGAATCATCTAGATTGTGATTGTATGCAGTAGCATTAAGTATTTCCTTCACTGGAACTAAGGGGTCAAGCCCAAACCATGAAAAATAGCCCCAGACCAAGGAGAGTCCAGATACCTTTGGTCATATAGTGCATCTCAGTTATCTGTCTCCAAAACAATGTTTTAACTTTCCCTCTGTGCTCACAGATTTACGCAGGAGACTTCCAATGACCTACCTGTAGTTTGGCTCTATATGGCTAGCTGTCTATCTTGGTAGATGTGGACGTGCGTCTGGCATGTGTAGCCTGCATAGATACAATTGTGTATCTTACTATGGCA
Organism: Anguilla anguilla; assembly: GCF_013347855.1. Lineage (NCBI taxonomy): Eukaryota > Metazoa > Chordata > Actinopteri > Anguilliformes > Anguillidae > Anguilla > Anguilla anguilla. Next base: position 8,609,500 of record NC_049203.1, read on the forward strand.
CCTGTGTATAGGCAAATGACTATGGGGTGCAGATATCCTGAGCTCTATGTTTATGTTAGGACCCTGAAACTGCTTGGTGAAAATGTGATTACACTGTATTATGGAGTTTACATAATGCTGATCCAGTAGGATGTTTTGCTGTGGAGCACTGTCGCTTTATCACCCCTGCTGGCTCCCTGTTAACGCAGTAAACACAGTCTGTTTTCCTTTGGGGGGTCTGATAAGGGGCACACCTCTGTAAACCACCATAAGTGCGCATCTTATAATACACAATAATGAAAAACACACCTGTCTGTGGAGATTTGGTACACATAATAAGCAAAACATAAACTCCGCTTCCAATTCACAAAAACATACACGTGCAGGAAACTGCTAATTAGAAGTGAACATGCGCATCCTTCCTAACATGCGTTATGGGCTAGCAAGCAAAAAAGTAAAATGCAAAAATAGCATTTATAGTATTGCAGTTAAAACAGGTGCAGCATACCCGTACGTTGAACGATCTTTCACTCACATATCACCCCTGAATTCATGCATGGGTGGCAGGCTGGAGTCATGCCTGCTCGTTGAGTAGGCACACACCCGGGTTGCATTGGAAAACCAGCCCGGGTCTGCCATGGTGAGACACTGAGACCGAGAACCCACATGCCCTGAGAGAGTCAGTCTGTGGGGAAAAAAGTGTCAGAGCACCTGAAAGCTGAAAAGCTAAGCACCTGGACAGCTGAAAAGCAGAAAGCTGAAAAGCTTTTGAGTGTTTGGTATGTATTTTTTTCTTTCCTATGTTGTCTTAGTCTATTATTTCTTCCCAGAAACCTTTGAGGGGAAAGGTGAAGATTTTCATTTATTTGTTTGTTTGTTTTTTTTGTAATGGACTCGCTCTCTCTTTCCAATAAAACGCCACTGAAAACCGGAATTGCCAATCTCCCTTTGACCAGTGATTTTTCTCCCAGCCAGACGTGTGACATCCTGTATGTACTTTATCTGCCAGATACTGTATTACAATACAGCAGAACGCAGAACGGATAAAACATTTCCCAATTTGCTTACCCACCACTTGCTACGTTAGGACTCTTCCTTCCTTTAGCTCTTGATGACTGGTAGACCTTCCAAGCAAGGAACACAAGGTCCTGACTATCTTGGCAATTTTGGACACATTATTATTAACTGTGTAATCTGGCTTGCAAAAACCTAGACGTCCCTGTGCCACAGTGTGGTGGGGAGTGTACAGGGCTCAGCACGAAAATATGGAAATGAGTTCACTCCTCCCACTCACATTTAACAGGATGTGCGTAGGTTCAAAATTCTCTGAAATATCACTTTTTCTTGCAGTGAAATGGGAGTTTACATTTTGGGCCCCTACCTCTATGGGCCATTTCCTGGTTGATGCAAATTCGGTTTTGGGTTATCTCAGCGGGTCATTATGAAGAAAACCTGTAATCCATTCTAGGGGAAATGGGGGGAAAAGCCAGCATTTTTCTCTGGCTTAGTTCTTAATAAAGCCGGCCTAATGTCACTGAATTCATTACATTTTCTAATGTTTAAATCAGTGTTCTGTGTGAAAATAGTAATTCGGATAGATTTTCCAGTCTTTTGAGATGCCTCCATTTTGTGATGTGGTAATTGAAGTCCACATCCTTCGGTAACAAATGCAAAGATGGCATATGTAGTGGAGTCCATAATTATTTGAACTGTGACACAACTCCAGCATGTGGGATTTGAAATAGCACAATCAATATGATGTTAAAGTGAAAACTGTCAGCTTTAATTTGAGGTCATTTAGATTCATTTCGGGTGATCTGTTCAATGCGTAGTTCCCCTGTTTTAGGGGACCAAAGGAAATTGCACAAATTAACCTAATCGTAACTGAAGTCATCATCTTTAGTACTTGGTAGCAGATTCTTTGCGTTTGATGACTGCCTGAAGTCTGTGACACATAGACATCACCACATGCTGGGTATCTTCGCTGGTGGTGCTCTGCCAGGCCTGTACTGCAGCCATCTTCAGTTCTTGTTTGTTTCCGGGGGCATTTTGCCACCAGTCTAGTCTTCAGTATGTGAAAGGCCTTGTTCAATTGGACTCAGGTCAGGTGAATGACTTGGCTAGTCAAGAATGTTCCACTTTCTGAATCAGAAAAACTTGGTTTCCTTAGCAGTATTTTTGGGGGCTCAAAATATAATAATAATAATTCATTGCATTTGTGTATATATATTGGATCTTTAATAACCACAGTGAGTCAGGTCCTTAGATTAGCGTCTCATCCGCAAGACAGCAACTCCTACGGCACAGTATCCCCATCATTGCACTGGGGTTCATTATGATATGCTTCCTGCTTTACTGGCGTTGGCACTTCTAAGGTCCTCATGTTGAGAAGAAACTGTCAAGCTTTTGTTAGACATTAGATTTCTTGCGCATGAGCTAATGATGTAATGACACACAGCTGGCTAAGAAATAGCTGAGTAAATTAGGGAAACTATCTATATGATTTTAATGTGACCATTATACATTCATGTGAAATATGTAAATACTTCAATAGGAACATAAGGCCCATAGGCAACTCTATTATAAAATCTATTATAACAGCTAACAGACTGGGAATTAGCTAATAATCAATTAGCAATTATTACCATTTATTTCTTTATTAATTTATTGTTTTTAAAGTAAAGCAAACCATCATACAATGGGAGAATGCCGATTTTTCAGATATGAAAGCTTGAAAACTTGAAACTTTATGAAAACTTAAAATCTGTATTTAAATCAAAGCGTATCAGACACAAATACGCACATGTGCACACACACACACAAACACAATCAGAGTCCATCAGCCTGCACATCTAAAATATAAGTCAAGCCTGAGAGTGCTTGAGCTCTCTGCCTGTTAACAGTCAGGAACAAATCTTTATTTAAATGTTGATGTCTGCCTTCATCGATTTGGAGCATTACCAGCCCCCCCACCCCCCAACCCCCCCCCCCCCCCCCCCGCCCCTCCTCAACCACTCCCCCTGCCGAAACTGTTACCTTGTCAAATTAGGTGCCCCCTCCGTCAAAATCAGATGGTCTCCTCAAGATAATTAGTCGTGATGGCTTCAGCACATGTTCTCGCTGCCACAGGTGCATTCTGGGAGGTGTAATTGGCTGACAGCTGTGACAGGGCCATCTGTGCCCGTCCGCTCTTTAGGCAGGCGATTTGAAGATGACAGGATGCCGTACACTGGGACAGGGATATGGGTGACGGGGGGGAGGGGGGTGGGGGGGAGGATTCAGCCTACCTCAGTTCCTGTACAACCACGGCGGGGGGAAACCTCAAATCTCAGGCTGACCAGCAGGGCAGAAATTTGTGATTTGATCCGTAGCTCCATGGGATATGACTAATGACTACTCAGTGAAATGACTCATTGAAATGAGAACCCCCATGCCCCCCCCCACCCCCCCACCCACCCCCATTGCTTCAGCTTCACCAGGGACCAGAACACGGTTATCCAGGCAGAGAGACGTCAATTAGCAGCTATAAAAATGTTGACTTTGGTGGGCTGCCGTCTTGCCCGTCCTGCTCGCGCTGACGCGGTGTACGGCTGAAGGCTTCGGCCTGGTGTGGAATCCAGGGTCGGCCGTGGCTGGAGCAAGGGTTGCCAGGTGCCCGGTTTTCGACCAGAATCTCAGGTTTTCAAATCATTTGCACAGGTCTGGTTTGTGGTCTTGACCGGATTATATAATGCCCGGTCTGACTAATTGATTAAAAAAATATTTTATAATAAATTATTTTCTCAACCTTGCACTGGTCCATGTTTCATTCCAATAGCTATACCCCTCTCCCCCATGGTTCGCAAAAAAAACTATTCCGACTGCTCCCCCCTCCCTTTTCGCGATTAAGCTTCCAGCCGAGCACGTTGTCCAGTTTTGACAAATTCTAAATCTGGCAACCCTGGCTGGAACCCCTCCCTGCAAGGCAGCTCATGACTGGCCACTGTGTTTCAAGAGGAAAGAGGGTCTGAGTGAGGGCAAGTGTCCTCGTCTCATTGCCCAAGAGCATCTCCTACTGCTGATCGCTGTTGATATCCTACGGTGCTTCCCTCATAGGTCTGACTGAGGCCATGGGACTAATGCTACTGTGATTGATGATGTAGAGCCCAGAGCATCTATTAAGGCCTCTCTGTCAAGTTCATTCACAAATCAAATCATCGTAAATGTAAGTGAAATATGACTAGTGCTCTCAGAAGCACATTTTAATTCAAATTGCACTACCAATTGAATGTACTGTATCTATTCATTTATCTAATATTTATAAATTTATTTAGCAGATGCCTCATCCAGAGCTGTTTGCATGGCTGTGATACTGGATAAAATTGCATGGTATTTGTATTTGTATTCCATATTTGGAATACTGGAGCAGAAACAAAGCGGATGACTTTGGGCATCAGGCTGAGGAAATCATGCATACTAAACAATAACAAAAAAAATACTAAATGTAATAAATATGAATAAGTGCCAAATATTATTCTGCAATTGCGAACCATCTGATTGTGATGTGAACCCCGAGCCTAAAAGTGATCTATGCGAGATAAAAAGCAACGGTGCCTTAAAGCGTGATCAAATCTAATGTGACCGAAGCAATTCTGCGGCGCTGAGCCTGCCGGTGTGCCCTCGCTAGCTTCTCGACATTAAGGACTCCTCTGGAACGCAGGGTGCCGATGTGATGCCCTTTCGGACTCCCTCATTCAAATACTGACCTCAGTTTAATTTCACAGCTCATTTAAAGCCTTCAGCTTTTTCCCATGGAAAATAGTCTACGATTCCATTCTTCCCTCACAGATATTTGTCCATCTCATGAATTAGATTTCTCACGTTTTCATTGTGTCTCTATTTTAGCGTGTGTAACCTTGTAGATGTGTTTTTTTTTTTTTTTTTTTTTTTTGGAAGTTCTGGATTTTGTTTGATGGTAAATTGAATGCAGTTATTTCCTGCGTTATGAGTCACCCCGTGGAAGGTGTTCTGTTAAATGGCAACATCAATAATAATTGCACCTTCAGAATAAACGGAAGAGTTGACAGAGGCGGACACATTTCGCAGTGCAAAGCTCTGAGGACGAGTGCGTCACCAACGGCTGACGAAAGTGTGAAAGTTTGCCCTGAAATATGTACAATCCTCTGGTCAGCCATTTTGGAGAAATGAGAACGCTGTAACAGACTTTCCTTCCTCCAGCCAGGAGTCTCAGATCTCAAATCTAAAATATTACAGTACAGAGCCAAATCAAGAAGAAGAAAAAAAAAAAAAGTCTTTGTCCCCAAACATTACAGAGCACGCTGTTCCCTGTCACTAACTGATGGGATAAGACTGACTCACTGGACATAGCTTTGACAAATCAAAGCTGAAGCACCATGTCTGGATGTCTCACAGAAGCATCACATCTGTCCCTGGCATTACAGAGCAGGTTATGGTCAAGTGCATCTTAATCAAAGCCTTATTTTATTTTTTTACATGGATCCCGTTTTTAAGTGACAATTAACCATCCATTTACAAGGACCATCTTCTATTCTGAAGAGCACGGCTTTCAAATACGGAGCAAGTGTGCTTGCCCTTCAAGCTTACTCACATACACACACACACACACACGTGCGCGCACAAGCACTCACACACACGCGCGCACACATGCACACACACACACACACACACACACCCAGGCACGCACAAGCGCACACACACACACACACACACATACTCACACAAACACGCACACACACACACACCCAGACACACGCACACAGACACACACACACTCACACACGCACACACACACACATGCACACACACCCAGTCACACACACACACACACACACACACGCCATTGTCCCTTCACACCTGCGCTCTTATCTCCTCACAATAGGCACGGAAATCGGACGAGCGGCCATGACGGCTCTCGGTGGGCTCCGCTGTGTCTGGGTGACCTCGCCGGCCCACGCAAACACAGCACAAAGCGACGGATGGCTGCGCGTTTCTGTCAGCCTTTGGGCTGCCTTTCTCCGCCATGCTGACCGTGTTTACGAGTGTTCATTTGCCTGCCAGGCGCGCTCATCCTCTGCTTCGGTCACAGGTGATGTTTTCCCACGTAGTACAAATATATGTCAAGAACATTTTATTAGTTTAATTTTTTTTTTTCCAGAAACTATGAAATTAACTATCTTGCTCAGAGGTGCAGTTCAGGAATGGAATGTATGGCGTTTGAGCTTGAAGCAAAGTTCTTTCACCTACTATACAACAGATGGTCAGGAGCATTCTATGCAAGAGGGAGATAGAAAGATAGAGAGAGAGAGAAAGAGAGAGAGGGCGGACAGAGAAGAGGGAATACACACACACACACACACATTGATGCCTATGTGCAGCTGGTTGTCTTATGATGATTACCCTGTGGTTGTACCTGTGCGTGCGTTGTACGTGCAAGTCTGCGCGCGTGCATGCATATGACCTGTCTCGACCCCATTTCGTGACCTATTAAAGGGGCCCGCTGGGGCCAGATTTGTCTCTCCGGGACCCGGGTCATGACCTCCCACCGTATAGATCAGCTTGAGCACACGCAAGGAGGGCAAGGCACCATTTTGGTTTCTGCTGACCAAACAGGAGTCTCCAATTACAAGCGGAAGTTTTTTTTTTTTTTCCCAAAATACAGGGCGCACGTCCCGCTTTCAGGTCTCGTCTGCACGTTTGCCTGTCATCCGTTTCCGTGAGCGACGGGGAACTTGTGAGAGGGCAAAGTGAGGCGGAGAGTCTCGCCTCCCCTAATCTCCCCTAACGGCAGGCGTATGGACGCGGGGCACATTAAAATGTCGGGGAGACGTAATATCTCACCAGGAGAGAGAGCCAACATGGCTGCCGCTCGGAATCGCCCGAGAGAAGAACAAGCTCTGGCAGCCTCGAAAATTGATGGAAGAATCTCCGTCTCGCAAAACGTATGGAACCTGTGATACATGCGTCCGTGTTGTGCCTTTGTTGTGGATGTGTGCGTGTGCGTGTCACGTTCCAAACTAATATATGGTACATATCCTTCTTCACACAGGAAGATACAGCACGATATCACTTGTTTTGACAGCACGTATATATTGGTTTAAATCAACCCTCCGCTTTTCTCCTCGAACCTTTGCATGAGTGTTATTTGTGCATAAGAGACATTTCGTCTTTACATGGTGTTGCTTTACGTCACAGGGCATTTCCTTTTCGAGAGAGGTGCTTCTGATCTCACTTGGAGGTGGGTAATTTGGGAGTGACAGTCTGTACGGTTGTGTACCCCCCTCCCTCCCTCCCCCAAGCACCCACTCCTTTCTGCCCTCTTCTGCTCCAGAGAACCCTCTCTCCACTCGATTTTGATGAAGGAAGAACATCAGTGGTCCGGGGATCAAACGGGACGCGTCCCCTCTGCCTCCCGGGCTTCCATAATCCGGGATTTGTTCCATTATTCCCTCTTCCATGCTGTCTGGGATCCAGCACATCCACACTCAGATCAAAGTGCCAGCATCCTGTGTGCGACTGTGTGCGTGTGCTTGTGTGTGAGAGTGTGTGTGTGTGTGTGAGTACGCGTGTGCTTGGGTGTGTGCGTGTGTAAATGTGTGTGGATGTGTATTCTTGTGTGTTTATGTGTGTGTGTGTGCATGTGCGTGCTTGGATGTGCGTATGCTTGGGTATGTGTAAGTGTGTGTAGTACGTGTATGCGTGTGTGTTTATGTGTGATTGTGGGTTTTGGCTGCAGTAGCAATCTGTCCAGCTGATACACAGGTTGAGCTAAATCCCTATATGTCTCAGACCTTCATGTCTGATCAATATCATAAACAAAACTAAGCAAACCACCAAAAATAAATAATATATGCACGTAAAGATTTACTGTCCTGACTCCTCAATTCACACGAGGCCTCTTTCCCTAAGCACTGATGCCTCTTCTGTTTCCTGTGGGTTTTATTAAAATAAAAGCCACACAATTCTTCTTTTTTCTTTTTGTTCCTTTTGTCTCTCCCCCCCCCCCCCCCCCCCACCCTCTATTTTTCTTTATTTTGTTGTTTTACTCAACAACATCCCAACCTTACATAATCTCAATGTTTGACATGCTGGAGACACCCATATAGCCCGGAGCTGTGTGTGTGTGTGTGTGTGGGGGGGGCCGGGGGGGGGGGGGGGGGGGGGGGGTGATATCCTGCTATATCTCCTCTACCCTCCCAGCATTCTAACTCCTGGGAGACTCAGCGATTCAGTATGATGTTGACAAGACTTTCCCAGATGAGAAGTCTGCATTCTCTGAATGCAAACAAGCAACCATTTGTTTGTGTGTGGGGGGGCCATAAAAAATACAATTGTGATGTTGCATGTTGTTCTTCATTTAATGGAGAAAAGAAAGAAATGTCTACTGTTTGTGAACTGTCCAAAAAATACTTTTTTGCTCTTTGTTTTGTTTTGTTCTGATATAAATTAGTGAGTTTACTTTCAATTGGATTAAATAAAGATGCTGAGGTTTCTTTTAATTAATGGCAGAAAACTACACCAGCCACTAAACAAGCATTTTCAGAAGGAAAAAAAAACAAGAATATATATACATGCAACTTTTTATTTGGATTTGATCCAGAAGACGAATATAATTGGAGTTTTTCAAATGGACCTTATACAATGGCTATTCAAATGGAGTGTATATGTCTACTGAGTCTATTTCTGAAGCTGTCAGAGAGCACTGCGTGTCCGGAGCTCGCGAAGCAAAGGTCAGCTCGACTGAAAGACTTAGTGACTGAACACGCTCCACATTTCCTCCTCTCTCTGAGGGAACGTCTCGGAACTGAGGAACCGCTGAAACGAGCCCTGTCGGTCCTCCACGGGTCCGACTCACCAGAATGTCATTAGACCTTGAAGAAGAAAAAAACAAAAAAAAAAACAGCTTTTCTCTCTCAACTTTTTGTTACGGTGATGAACCGGCAAAACTAATGAGCTTCTTTCAAGCTCTCGCTCAGACAGTGTAAGAATAGACCCTCCTACAGACTTGTTTGTTTCCCGGTGTGCTCTCAGTGTGGGAGGGGTCCAGCCAACCAAATGTCTCTCTCATTGAGTCTGTGTTCCAGGGACAATGCTCTTTAGAGTCAGTGGAAATTTTTGCACATCAGATGGCATATGACTGCTGTCCAGGCCATTGCTGCATAATTCATTATCACGGAGTTGTTGCACAGTCAAGCTTAATTACTGAGATGACTGTGGTGTCTGACTATTGGTATTTGGAGACTGAGTCGAGGATTTAGAGTATATATATATATAAGGGTTATATAACTATTATACTGCTGCTGTACAATTGCCAACACTAAATAATACCATAACATTACCTTTTGCTTTTAATAACACGACAGCTCTTTAACTGCGGTAAGATTAAGATGACTATTAATAAAAATGTAATTGCCTGTTGGGATATTGTCACAATAACAACTAATAATAGGAAAAACCTTACATCATAGCAGCATTACCAAGGATTTCCTGAAGCATGGAGGCCTTACCAGAACAATTCATCAAATATGATGAGAATGCAGATATGCATGATCTGGAATCAATTCAGATAAATAAAGGCTAATTGGGTCATTCTCATTCTCAGCTCATAGAATATCCAATGCGCCTCTGTGACCTAATATTGGTCCCAAAATCTGACAGTAACAAGATCCCCTTCTGAAATCCATACGGGCCTTTAATGGATTTGCATCTGCATTACACAAATGCACATTGCTCTTCCATTCTGAGGTCACGGTTGAGCTGTACTGGTCCCGTCACTTTTATTTTCCCATAAATCAGTGCACTTGTCTTCTTTAATGCCTTCTGAATTGTGCAGTATGTGCCCCATGTCAATTCTGTGAAAGCCCAAGATCCCTTGTGATGGCAACATTCAAACAACACTACCTGCTTTCCCAGCGATACCGTGAATCATTAGATATGAACAGAAGCACTCAACAAACTCTGATAATTCTATAGCGAAAAGTTCAAAAAATGAATAAATAAATGTATATGCTGAGAAAACTTAGAGTGCTGCTTTGATTGTGTAGTTTATACTGAAGTACAAAAGACTGGGAAAATCAGTCTCAGAAATGCAGAATTACTTTTGCTGGTAATTAGTTGCATCTTGCCATTTGCGCACATTGGAAGTATTCTCTGTGTAATTGTATAAATAATTCACACAGTTTGACAACATTGAAGCAGCGTTTGTTAGTAAAAGGGGAACAGGCAAACTAGTGAAGTGAGACGTAGCTGGAAGATTTGTTAATTTTGCGAGGAGCCCCTGGATCGACCCCAAAGGGCCCTAGGGCTTGAAGCCCCTTGGTTTGAAAGTGTTTGTCTGAAATCACAGCTATAACCTGACGAATTGACATTAATTAAAAGTGTGATGTTTGGTGATGTGAGACGTCAAGTCTCTCGTGTACGCTCGGAGTTGGGAACTGTGAGCTCGAAGATGACAATCGCGGATGCGTTGTGGAAATAAGTAGATGCTAAGGGTCAATTTGGTGGTGTCTGCCCAATCATGATTCCTACCTTCACGCCACACTGAGCCTTTGTTCCGAGGCCATTAATGAGAATGCCTCCAACAGGGTTATTTACCGATTCCCCACCATGCTCAGCGTCGAAGAAGTGAGAAAAACTTTCTCCCGACTCAGACTTTCGTGCGTTTTCCAACAATTTCAGCTGTCTTAGCAACCGCACATGCTTGTGAACCTGGCGTCCCCATTGGCGGGAGCAGTGGGGAGGAGCATCAACATGATTTCCGTCATCATCCTCACCCTCACGATCGTGTCCCTGAACTAGAAGTACCCTCGCCCCATTGGCATCTTTTTGAGATCCATTAGATTGCAATGAAGTACCTTTCAAGTACAGATTGCCCACATTCCAAGAGGGAGGCCACTAGATTTGGGGTGAGTTTACAGTACATTAACTCACTAAATGTTTGCCTGGTGGAAGTGTCACCCTTTCGTCCCTCTGCTCTCTCTTTCTCAGTCACAGTGTGACCAGTGGTCAGGAGCTGGGGTAGCATTGATGGTGCTTTCCAGAAGGACCCAACATTTCTATGGGGCAGAGTGACGGTTTGAGAATTGGCTGTGCCTTTGGAAAGGGTGGACATTTTTTAGCAAGTTTGACCCTGACATTTGCCAACTAGATTCATTAACTACGTGCAATCATTTTTTCCACATGATTATAAGGGCACTGAAGTAGACACTTGACGTGTGTTTACTAATAGTTTCATAGCACACTCTAATTTGAGTGATTTGATTTAATTTGAGACCAAGATTTTATTGACAGAGCCAAAAACGTGATTGGTACCCACGATTTAATGAGATATCAGCTTTTCTACAAATCATCTATGTGGACTGCGATAAATTGGCGTCCTCTCAAGGGTGTATTCTTGTTTCTTGTCGAATGCACTTTGGGATAGGCTCCAGCACCCTCCACAATCCTGCCCAGAATAAGTGAGTATAGATAATGGATGGATAAATCTATGTGGAATGAAGACATCTTATCATATGGGCTAGCGTGAGCTTAATTAATTAATTACATAGGAACATAAAATTTAACATTCAAAAATATCAAGTATTTAATCTTAATTTAGCCAAGAGGTTCCATGAGATCTTTTTCGTGCGAGACCTGGTCAAGATAGCAGCCATAAAATATGACAGGAAAAGTTTAAGCATCTGTTATGCACAGAAAAGCAAAAATATCACAAACACAAAATCATTTCCGTTGGACGTCCTTGTTCGTCAGGTTCAGCCCAGCGAACCCAGCCCGCCCTGTGTCTGGCGCACTGTTTCTTGTTTTAGCTGCAGCCGTGATCCTGGACGTGTCTTTTTTGTGCCCCAGCGGATGGAGCCGAGAGAAGCGTAGCCAAGGCCAACAGGACGGCTGATTCTTTTCATTTCTCTAATTGAAACGCTTGTGCTTTCAAAAGAAAAGTTTGAAAATGTTCATTAAAACAGAAGCCTCTTTTCTACTCGGTCGTCTTTTCTATTTTTTTTTCCGTTTTTTTTTTTTTTTTTAATTAGTCCTTTAAAGTGTCACAATGGAATGATGCAAATGGGTATTGAATACCTTGAATTTAATTTGGCGTCTCGGCTGCGTGGTGATGTTCCTCTGAACGCTGCTGAATACTGAGCAGGAGCAACGGCAACTTTTATTTTCACCTGAGTGCCTCCAAGGTTAAATCCTCTGCTAATGCATTCTGTGGGGGTGAGAACCCGGGACATTCTCTTCGTGCTGTCAATGCATTGTACATTAAAGGTGCTTATTATCAACCTTATCACTTTTATATATATATATATATATATATATATGTATAAAAAAAATCCTGAATATTAGTTATGATTATGTTTGTACCACATGTTCACACACCCATCACAACCATTATATATTTCCAATGCATGTATTTCTGACTAGAAACGCTAGAAACAGAAGTATTACACATGTGCGATATATGCTTTTCTCAACCGGTATGTTCACAACCGTTTCTTACTTCAACGGACAATGTTTGCATGTGAATGGGCTTGTTGTCCTGCGGTGGTATTGTTTAATATGCTGGAACAACGGTTACGTTCAATGTGTGTGTGGATGTACTGCAGTGCATGTGAAGTTACAGAGATGAGAAGTTTTAAGTACGCAAAGATCCCTTTAACACATCCACCATGAGTTCAGCTGCCCCACTTCCCAACTTACATCTGCCACAGATATTGGAAGGCAAGCAAAACTAAAATATAAAAAAACATTATAGAAATTATGAAACCTTTTTGGCATGGTAGGTAATGCATGGGTCAGTGATTAGAAAGCCGGTCTTGAGACTAGCAGGCTGCAGGTTCTAATCCCATTGGAGACACAGCAACTGTACCCTTGAACAATGTGTAAAAATGTTATCTGTGTAAGTCGTTGAGGATGAGAATAGGTTAAAGCCAAATAAATAATGATGTGTGTTGAGTGCACGAGTTTCCACTCCACTGAGCCCATGCAGACCATTAATGTGGACCTGAATGAAAGCATATTTGCTTTAACATTTGATATACTTTTTTTTTTTCTCCATGTCTTCTTTCCCTGAAATGCAGCACGAGTGTTCATAAATATTCATATGGAAAAAGACCATTGTGGAATATTCCGATGGGTCCACCCACATGATAACGTAACACCCTATAGGATGGCGTTGACCAAAGCCAACTTTAAACTGTCTATTTTTAAAACTGTCAATTTGGCTGAAAATATGCTTGTTTAGGACACTGTCAATTTAAGTGATTGGGGGTGGGGGGGAGTCATTCACAATAAAGCGATTGGCAGAGATGGACTTTTCTGCTACAAGATGGCCGCCGAGAGTGAGATAAGGGAAGGGATGTGTTTCTGTCACTCAGCTCGGAAGCCATGCAGTCCCCTGCATTACCTATTAACGAGGGATTGTAACATACTTTCACACCTTTATTTTATTAATTCATTTACCTTACTTTTTTGCATTATATATCTGTATATTGCATATCACATGTATATGCATGTGTGCGTGTGTCTGTATATATATATATGTGTGTGTGTGTGTGTGTGTATGAATGTATATGTGTGTGTCTTTGTGTCTGTGTGTACAGTATATGTAGCAGATTATTTTAGCAGTGTGCAAATATTTCATTGAAACCATTTCTTTTTCTTTTTTCTTCTTTTTTTTTTTGCTTTGTTGTGCAGTGGAGTAGGAGTATAGAGGCCTCAAGAATCTGACCCGTGCCTCAGTTGGATTTTCAGTGGCCAGTCAACTTTGAAATTTCTGTTCCCTTTTAAAATGTATGAGCTGCATTTCTTTGCTGTCTAACTAATCCAGTTCAATTTGTAGACTTTTCAATTGTTTAAGTCAGTTGAAAATTTGGGTTTTGGGGGGCATTGCACTCTCCTGTTGACTCTTCCTAAAGTCACATTTTAGAATAATCAAAGGACCTCCAACATTTTAGACAAAGATGTACTCAAAGCTAAGTCAAGCCCAAATTAAACCCAAAATATACGCCCTAACTTTGGTCAAAGAAAAGTCAAACCATAGGGGGGATTTGTTCTCTATCGTTTTGTTTTAATTAAAATGAATAATTTCGTGTGGGGGGGTGTGGGGGGGGGGGTCTCGTACCTCCCTCCTTTGCGCCGTCAGTCTCACCCCCCCCCCCACCCCCCACCCCCGGTCCCCTTATTAAAACAGCAGTCGCTCTCTCTCTCTCTCCACCGAGCTCATCCAGCTCCTGACAAACCCATCCATTATTTACCATCTCCTCCTCCACTGGACAAACAATCAATTATTTCAATGGGAATTATTCACAGGGGCGCCTGAATGGAAACGGCAAGAGAAAGCAGGAGGGAGGGAGGGAGGGAGGGAGACTAAGCGTGGACACGGCGTGTCAAGAGGAAGCTCTCGCTCCGCAGTGAATGTGAATGCTCCTCTGAGAGAGAGAGAGAGAGAAAGAGAAAGAGAGAGAGATGTGCTAAATATTTATTATTCATATTTGGGTGATAAATAATTAGATTGTGGATGATGAATGGTGAATAATGCATGAGGTTGTGATTGAGCCATGGGTTTGGGGTGGTGGTAGTGGCGGGCGGGCGGGGGGGGGGGGGGGGGCTTGAATGAGATGTGTGCAGGGAGGGGTGGGGTAACAGGGCCAATGCCATTATGGACTGATAGTTGGTGGGTTTGGTGAGGGGCTGGGGGGGGGGGGCGGGGGATGGGTCACCCACACCCCCGCACAAATGACCCAGCACACCTGCCGACAGCTCCCACTGCAAGACTCACTCAGGAACCCGTGCCGAAAAAAAAATGACAAGCATCAAAAAAAAAAAAAAAAAAACGCCAGCATGCTGGAATTTGCAGAAAATTGACAGGTGGGCGAGGACCTTCCTTGTTACCAAGAAAAAAGCAAAGGGAAAAAAAGCACATCGTAATGAATAATTGAAGGCATTATCTGGACCTTGACTGTGCATTGGCAGTCATGTGGCGGTCAAACACTTTTGTATTCACATTGCTACTGGCATCTGATTAGGATGGAGTGTTGCTTCATATGTATGGAGCAATGGACTGCCTCACTCTTTTCAGATAAAGCCGTGTCTTTGAAGAAACCTTGCAGATATAATGGAAAAACATATTGTTTAAGTGCAACGCACATGCACACACGCACACACGTACACACACACACACACATTCTCTCTCCCTCTCCCTCTCCCTCTCCCTCGCTCTCTCTCTCTCTCTCTCTCTCTCTATCTCTTGCTTTCTCCCACACACAGTTATTTAATAATTTAGACCACGGTGTGTCTTAATTGATCTGTATTCTGCGTAGGGCTTGACAGGATGACAGCGAAGCAGAGAACTGTTAATGTTGCCGAGCCGTGATTAAAAATCTGAAAGAAAAACAATCACTTAGTGGCAGATTAAAATGAAGGAAACTGCCACTCGGTATAATGGAGCGCAAAGTGGAAAACCCAGTCAGGTAGAGGCCTCCCGTGTCACCAGAGACGGATTTGTTACTCTCGCAAAGTGAATGTCCGGTGGAGGGAGAGGCTCACGCCGAAATCTTATCAGAGCAATTCAGTCGTCACCGAATTAGCTTAGCTTGGTTTTTTTGTCTAACCCGTCCCCGGCTTCCAGCAGTTTCATGGTCCCCGTCGAATGAGAGATTGGCACGTGCTGGCCCTCGCCTAAGGTACTGCTGGACAGATAAGCTCGAGTGGAGGAATCAGCCAAAGATTTGTTATTGGTTTGAAGAAAATGTTATAAACAAAAGTTAAGTTTAAATGTAATTGTGAATTATTACACAATCGAGTTAAATTAACCAAATGTACATTTAGTTTTTATTCATTTAAATAGTTGAAATGTTTTTTTTTTTTGCATTACGCTGGTAAGTTACCACTGTGGTTCGCTGCTTTAAATGTCTACGTAATGTGGTAGATGCCCATGGACCTCCTCTCTTCTGTGGACTATGTTGCCTGGACCAATACAAAGGGTATTAGGTGACATGATCATAAATATTAAAGGGACAATTGAACAAGTGTTAACATTCCAAAAACGTGTAATTGCTCCATATTCATTCTAAATAAGTACACACGTTAACAGTAAATGTGTCCTGTGTCCATTCAAACTAATAAAATGAAGATGCAAATGAATGTTTGATGGCAAGCCTCGGGTGTACGAAAATGAAGTGAAGCATGCGTAGTCCTTTCTCTGGATCTTTGCTTCCCCTTCCTGAGATTCACATTGTGGCCCAGCCAAACATCAAACATAGAATATTTCATTTGACCCTGAGGTAAATCGTGCTTTGAATTTATCAAATTGGTTCTTTTGCTCCATAGTAGGGCCTTGTGAATGTATTTCTGGGGCAGATTTTTTTCCTTCACTTATTTTGTTGTGATGATGGAAAATGTTGGATTTTTAAAAATGAAATAGCCATCAAAAGAACGGTTCTGTAGTTTGCCTTGGAACAGATATGCGTATGAATAGTTCAATATGACTACAGTATATGTTCGATATGGAATCAGTACAGAGCTGGCCCTAGAGTTTTGTGGGCCCTAAACATAAATATTTGGAGCTGAATACTGTGCAATTTGAAAAAAATGATATGATTTGTATGGCCCATGGATGGTTGTGAGCCTGGATGTTTGTGCAATATATTGTGAAATGTGTGATGATACATCAACCATTCACAGATTTAAAGATTAATGGATGTACAAATGTCCAATGCTTTCTATTGTTAATTCTGTCAAAATCACTTCAACACAGCATTGATGTTATTACTGATTTTCAATCAATTAATAAATGAGACGATTCAATTTTGGAGAAATTGTAGGCAATTCTGTTCACAAATCATCCCCATTGCAATTAAGCATGTGTATGGTAATGACATAGCCAAGCATTCGTTTTGATGGCTGGCTGGCTGACAGCCATTTTGCAGACACTTTTAGCTAAAGCAACTTACAAATGTGCATTTAACATAGTACTGACAGGAAGCTTTGAAAAGATGTAAAGAAGTTTTAGTGCACTTGGAGGCAATTCTTTATTGAAAGAAGTTTTTACAGTTCTGCCTTTTCAAACATGGAGGTTTGTGTGATGTTACGTGTGTTGGGGGAGGGGAGGGTGCTGGGTAACCCCTCGCTTAACGCTCTCACGTTCTCATGTTTGACCAGTTAGTAGGTGATGGAGAGGAGCCAGCAAAGAGGATTTTCAGTTCAGACGAACGGCTCTGCTGAGCATTTAATCGGTGCGTTATCGTGTTTGGTTAGCATTGTGCGCAGCGGCGTGTGAGGAAATCTGACGAAGCGATTCAGTGGATCACTTCAGTGCTCACTCGACTCAACACGCTCGGGTCTGGCCCCAGGAAAGATGATTATGCAAATGAAGAGAAACGCAATCAGTGTTTTTGTCTATGTTTGTGTGTGTGTATGCACGAGTGTGTGTGTGTGTGTATGTGTGTGTGTGTGATCAACGGTTATGATGATCTTCAAAGGCAACATCACTAAGTCAGCACTAAGAGTCCCCTCTGAAGAGATTTTATACTGCCTGTGTCTGTGCCTCCCTGTCTTTTTGCATGCATGCATGACAACCCTTATAAAGGGAATCTATTTTATATTCTTCCAATTTCTCAGTACATTTCAATTTGTATCTGATTTACCAAATGTTCCATCTATTGGAACCTTCATCAGTGGCAAGTTTCCTGCTTGAAATACAAATAATATTGCCAATTTATACAGCACAGCACAATGCAGCCTCTGAATCACGCAAATCAGTGAAAAATACAAACAAAACAACAGTAATTGGCATATTTTTAATGTATATATGCATTTCTGCCTAAATCATATATCACTTTCATTTAAGATTGCATGTCTAAAGAGATCATATTTTAGTAAAGGTAGGCCCAATGCTAAAAGAAAATACCAAGATCAAAGCCTTCTTGTGCATGTTTCTGATTTCTAGTGTCTTTTATTTTATTTATTTATTTTGAAAAGCAAACACAATTGGTGGAAGAGCAATGCTATTTTCAAATGAGGAAAGAATGCATAAAAATTAAGAAAAGCTTTACTCCACACCTTTCTTCACACCATACTGAAATGTGGTTCAATATGCACATGATATATCTTCTGGTATATTTTCAATTTCTCTCCTGTCCTTTCCTGTCTCATATGTTCTATTTTGGGTTAGAACGTTTGGCATTAATTGAGTATCATTTTGTATTGTAATCATGGCTCATGCAAAGACATTCAAAAGCTCTGGGAAATGCTTTCCAGTTGTATGGACTTCCATAACTCAGACCGTATGCAATACGCAATGCAACACTCGTATTGCAATTATTATTATATTTACAAAAAACTACTTTAAACTTGGCGAACAATAAACTAAGATGGGCTGAAGGTCCTATTCTTGTCAGTAAAATTGTCTTGTATTCATACAAAATATTGTCTCTTGAGATTTTAAATTGTTTAAATTCACCATCCATATTGCTCATTGGAGTTGTATGAATTGCCGGACTATTATTATCTATGGTTCATGGTCAATGTCTCATGAGCAAACCCACAGTGAAGCTGACAATTTTTTGTCAAGAGAATGAATGTTCAAGAATGAGAATGATGCTACGTTTATGTCCTTCAACGAAGCATAGATGCACTGCATTGCCTAAAGTATGTGGACACCTGACATCCAACATCTCATCTAAAATTATGGATATTAATATGGAGTTGGTCCACACTTTTCTGCTATAACAACCTCCACTCTTCTGGAGCATTGCTGCAGGGATTTGCTTCAGCCAGAAGAGCATTAGTGAGGTCACTGATTGGACGACAAGGCCTGGTTCACAAATGGCTTTCCGATTGATCCCAAAGGTGTTGGATGGGGCCTCTGTGCTGCAGGCCAGTCAATGTCTTCCACACCGTTCTTGATAAAACCATTTCTATATGGACCTTGCTGTGTGCCTGCGAGCATTGTCATGCTGAAACAGGACAGGGCCTTACTCAAAATGTTGGGGAAGCACAGAATTGTCTTAGAATGTGATTGTATGCTGTAGCATTAAGATTTGCCTTCCCTGGAACCTTGCCCAAATCATGAAAAACAGACCCCAGGTGTCCAGATACTCTTGGTCATATAGTGTACATCCTCAACTGTGCATTGGGTTATCCAGAAATACAATTTGTGAGCATAATGTATTCCAAAGAACAAAACATTTACAATATAAATTATACAAATACATAAATACCAGTCTATTGGAATTGTTAGTGTTGTGCTGCATATATCTTTCAATCTGTTTATCTTCAAAACATACAAATCTATGAAAGTGAAATGAAAGAGCCTGATCTTTCTGGACTGTGTAGCTTTTTGAAGGCAGTTCAGGGGAAACTTCAGGTCAGGATTCAGTACCCATCATAAATATGTATAAAACATTAAAACACTTTCTCAGATTTATACTGCAGTGGAAGAGGAAGTCAAAAACATGACAAAGCATATTATTTTTTAAAAATTATTTATTTTCTTTAATTTTAATATTTTAGGACAGATGTTAGGTGCGCAAATCCAGGGATAGAGGACGTGTTATTTTGTGAGTCATAATTCATTGCGCGCAAATAAATAAAGTTGATGGTATTTTAATTGTGTGGTGAAACTCCCCCCGGGCTCTCTTGTTAGCATTAGCACAGTATTAATCAGCGCTGTGCGGTATTGCTGATCCACGTGGTCGGCTGTCGTGCTAGCCACTCGTTCATTATGGTGAGCGCGCGCGCAAATGATGGCTTGTCAGACAATGCGCGAAGACTCATTTCTCTGCGGGGTGGAAATATGGCTGTCCTTGGATGACTGTGCGCTGAGAGCTGCTCGGATGGAGCGTCGGTGAGCTCCGTACAGCAGTTTTTGAAGATGCCAGGCCGTTGCTTAAAGGCGCAATAAAATACATCTGTGGCCAACATTCACGTACCTGCTAAATATAACATTCACTTATGCGCGTGGGTGTGTGCTTGTGTGTTTGTCTGTGTGTCCGTTTGCATGCGTGTGTGTGTCTGTGTGTGCGTGTCTGTATGCTTGTGTGTGTGTCTGTGTGTGTGTGTGTGTGTCTCTCTGTTCTGCTTCCATTGTCGTCCGCCTACATCGCAGTGTTCATCATTTTGCGTGATTTGGCAGAGGTGCATGTTTTCGGGAGGCTGTAGCCCATGACACAGATCCATTTTGGGCCCGCAAGGCACGTGAACAGAGCCAGCGCTTCTAAAAAAGCAGTGAGGATACCGCCTTAGCTTGGTTATGCTGGCTATTGAAGGTTTTCAGAAGGCGTACCAGTATGTATACAGTAATCAGCCGAAGCTGTTTGTTTTTCAGTCGCGGATAACTGTGCTTTTATATCCGAACTCTCCGTGCAGAACTCAGGCCCAGCGTAATGGCAGTGCTGAACTAGGTCACCCATGCCGTTGCAGGACTCCATTTTCCTGACCCACCAATCAGGATTTTAGAAGCGCTGGATTTTCTGTTCACGTGGCTCGAGGGCCCAAATCTCTCCTGCTCTCAGCCCCGTGATAGACAAATAACCAGAGGCAGGGTTTTCGCAGGAGAACACTTAAGTCTGATTAATCAAGCCATTTTTTAAAATTCTGCCTGCACACATAAGCCACATCAGGGGCCCGAATAACACAAGTCTTAATTTACATAAATTACATTGTACTCCTATCACTGTTTTCTAAGTATTTGAGTCCCCCCCCCCCCTCCTCGTCCCCTTCTCCTTCCCCTTTTGAGCTTTATAAGGTTTGCTGTAGGCTGCTTCCACTATGATTTGAGCAAAATACATCAGTTCAGCCTATGGGAAGCATTGAACAATGTTGAGTTCGGTACCTTCACCCCTCCATAAACATGTTGATTTCATACCGCATAGTCTCTGCATCAGACCAAACGTAATGTTGACTTTCTAACCTGGTGCTGGGAGAAGGAGTAAGAACTACAGGTGGGGTAATTGCTTCTCCGTGGATAACATAAGATTACAATGATTATAAAGCCTCTGGTTCAATTCCTACCAGACGGCTTATTGCTGTGGATTATTTAATTATTTTAACAGGGGGAGGTGGGGTGGGGGGGGGGGGGGTGGATGAGGATTCAGTGAAGTTTGGACAATATCAATACATGTGTAAAATCGGACAGATCTTAACATCAAAGCAGTGCACTCCAGTACCTCTCTCTCTCTTGAACAGAGTTGTGTGATCGCGTACGGAAGGATCCTTTTTTTTTTTTTTTTCCTTTTTTCATGGAATTGAATCCCTTCAGGGAACAATAAATTGAAATCTCTTTTTTATAAGTAAAAAGCTGATTAGTAATGACACCCTAGGGATGCCATAATTAAATTACGCGTCGCGACTGCCGCAACTTGACAGTGATTTGAAGAATATCTAATAATTGGCATCCACGAGCCGGAAGATTAAAGCCACAAGCCAGACACACTGATGGTTCACAGATAGTGGGTGTGAGCACCGAGCGTCCGTCGCGACTCCGAGATTCTCCGCTCGCCAGTTCTCATCACATTTTTTCTTCTTCTTCTTCTTCCATCCCACGTAGCCGACTCAGAGCTTATACATTCTTGGCGGCCATTTTCCACAAGTCTCGATTCCAGGCCTTCATTTCCTGGGTTGACAGAGAAGCTGGACACACGATGAAAATGCCGCATTCTGCTTCTCACAAGTCATTTTCTACGCAGTGTGTTCAGATCAGTAAAGCTGTTTCATTTTATTAAAAAAAAAAAAAAAAAAAGATTTTATTATTTATTCAAACTCAATTATTGCTCATTCCTAATTCTCGAGGTCATAGATGTAATGTTCCTAACTGGCAGTCTAATGAAATTGGTTACATGAGAACGGAGTTCTCTGGTCAGAGTCTCGAACAGTCGGTCAAAGTGCGGCATTTATGTGAAGGTGATGAGTCTTGATCAACTCAAACAAACAAAAGGGCCACTCATCCATCAGAGGTCAAAGTTTATAGCTATTGAGGATTTTTTTAAATTCCACCTTTGTCTTTGTTCATTTACTGGGTCAAATTTCGCATATGCTTGGTTTACTCCCTGTGGTGTACACTCTGAGGCTTGTTTAGCATTATCTGGAATTTTGAGCTATAATGGGACCTTTAGTGACCCTAGTAAATCAGGGCCTGGGTTTAGCATTCTGAGTTATCTCCTGCAGCACTGTGTCCCTTTTACTGCAATGGGGAATTTTTTTTATTTTTTACTCACAGGCTTCCTCCTTGACCCGCATCCACCAATTCCATCTGAGGCCTGGCCTCATGAGAGAAACAATTCACATAATGAAACTAAAAAATCAATATATATATTAAACTATGTAACAATACATACCATAAAAAAATCAAACCAATTATGGAGACATACGATAAGGGCATCTTATCATGTGTACTCATGTCCACAATGGTGCTCTAACAAGATAATTTACCTTTTTTTATTATTTTGATGATTGATAAGAAAAAAATCCATACTTGTGTTTGGGCATGTTTGGAGGACGTTTATAAACCTTAATTGTATTCATAATTGGTTTTATCTTCCAGTATCATTTAATTACACCTGTACTCATTGCTTGCTAGGGTATCATAAATTACAATCATAAAAAAGGGGGTTTAGGAACCACATATCTTATTTTAGGACGTGGAAGATAATACCGAACCTTATCATCCAGAGGTTCCACGTGGAAAGGAAGAAAGGAAAAATAAATATCATGGAAAATGGCGCGCTGCTATTCTGACAAGCGTGTGGAGCCTCTCCTCTGCTTTATTACTTCATCAAATCTCTTGTCTACAGCCATTTTGCTGCAATCTTTATCGAGGCGTCAGGCCGCTCCCTGACCTGCTTTTCGCATCAGCACTTCAAAAAAGATTGCGCTCTATTGGGTGTATTGGGTTGGGCTTGTTATCGCGAAAAATACATGATGACACTTGGCTATATTCTGCAATCACGTAATCAATCAAAAATGGATCCACCGAATTTATGCGACACACACACAAAAAAAATAATAATAATCTTATCGGTCTATATTTTGAAATGGCTGAGAAAATCCACAGTGTGAAAGCATGTGCCAAGAAATGACAATGTATACAAAGTTAAAACTGTCAAACCTACACACTTGGGGTTGTTCAAGGAAAGGCATCTCTATCAGCAGGAAATATAATTTAACAGTAGGGCTTCTCTCCTGTCAATATTCTCTCTCTCTCTCTCTCTCTCTCTCTCTCTCTCATTCTCTGAGGAACTGTATTCATTATTTTTATGTGTACAGAGGGCTCTCTAACTGTGACAAATAAAGGGTCTCAGTCTTAGACCGGCACTCCATCCACTTAATGAGAGGTTATTAGGGGGTCAGTCTATTATGTTGCAAGCTGACCCCTGGTAGTATAATGCCCCTGTAATTTTTGAGATAGTAGCCCGGCTGGCATTTTCATTTTTACAGGAATGACACAATAATATTGATCAGGGAAAGATAAATATACGCACTGCCATCTTTATGGAGTGTGTGGTATGCTGTATGCTTCTTTAATAACAACTACTCAAAGGCTTTATAATGCTTTGTGGAGATTTGTGGTTGCCGTGACAGCGCTAGCTTTTATACCCGCTAGAAGGGGCATCGGCGGGAAACATAGCGGGGCGAACTTAGACCAGTTTCTCCGGGGAATTCCGCCACTTTGAGCCGCGGTCGTAAATCCTGGCGTGTTTCAGAGCCTTCCTCGTCACGCGTCTCTGATGGAAAGGTTTTTTTTTTTACTCAGGGTGCGAGACAGTCACAGCCAGGTGAGATGTGGAAAGCAAGCTTTCTCAGGGTGAGGCTGTGGAGTCGGCTCATCTCAGAAGCGATGTTTGGGTGAGCGTAGGCCGTTCTCTTAAAACATCAATCGATCAGTTTCGAGTCTGCATGCTGCCTTTTACACCATGGTGTCAAACAGTTAAAAAACTTTTGACAAGATACAAATCACAGACCAGTCAGTGATATACTGTAGTTTCAAAAAAAAAAAAAACACGATCAAAAGAATACCATTGTACGAAGGATCTCAGTCCTGCTCGTTCATTTATTTATGAAAAAGGAGAGCAGACAGTTCACCCACTTTATGTATTATTTCACATGTATTTTAGATGGGGAAAGTAGAGAGTAACAGACAGAGAGGAAACCGCGGTACAGAAGGTGCTGTGGCAGGGACCCGATAACTGGGCGGAGACTCTGCCAGCCTACCCACAGTGCAACACTGTCTCCAAGGCCTTCTGTCTTCAGCCGATGCAGTAAATTTGCACCTCTAGTTTGTTGATAAAAGCAAGAATCTAACTGGCAAACAAGGTACTAAAAACTGAAATATACGAGAGCTTTTTTCCCCCGTTTATGCTCCGTTTTATGTGCAATCAACGCACTGTTTAAAGTGAAGCTTCAGAGAAACGGGGTAAAAGCAATAGGTGTGGTATCACGTGAACCAGAATGAGGAGCTATGCAGTTCTCTTAAGCAGGGTAAAATAATGAGCAGTATTCTATTTTAAGAGAGGGTGAAGGCTGAACTATTACAGACAGTTCAGAAAGAACATTAATCAATTTCAACATTTTAACCAATTCATTTTACGCAAATCTGATATCATGAATAACTTAACGTTTGCCGTATCAGAAAAAAAGGATTGTGAAGCATGATAACACTGGCTAGCGATATTTTATTCATCCACAAAAGCCAGTCATCAGAGCAGACAGACTTCCTCATTAAGCTGGAAGATATCCTTTCTGAGATACTGGTTTCAGGTTGACTTCATATTAAAAACTGTGAGAGAAATGTATTCACCGACCAAGGGAAAATTAGAATTTAACAAGCACCTATTCCTTTAGTAGCTTTAAGGCTTTATGCTAATTGGAACTGTGGAGGTGACAGATGTGGCGTACTTTAATTAAAGACTATGCCCACCACTCCGCGAGACCTCTCCATACTTCTATATGTTTAATGTCTCTGATTCATCGCTGGGCAGCGAAAGAGCTGAAGACTGTTTTCGCTGCGGTGCGCAGTGTGTGTGTGTGTATGAGGTGCACTACTACAATTATGCGCTGTTGTGTGTTCTCAATCGCCTAATTTGCCAAATAGTTTGTTTGAGTACAAGAGTGAATGTGTGTGAGGCTTTGGGAAACTTTCTAGCGGTGGGACTTGCAGTGTTACACTGCCGAAATGAGAAGCATGCGTACAGATATGCCACGGCATCAGGATTACACTAGCACTGTCTCTGTCCTGAGATGAGATACAATCTGCAGGGTTCTTCAGAAATAAATTGCCGCATAGTGCAGATATTTTTCCCTCATATTGGAGTTTTTTGCCCATTCAAAAGTAATTAATCGGCATCACACATAGATATACATAACCGCTGCGCACAGACAGAGGAACTGGGGGTATTGCAAATACGTCAAGAAAACGGACCAGCACTTGAGAAAATCAGGGCTTGATGACAGTGACTGTCCATTTTGTGGGGTTTTCCACCTGGCGAAAATCAAACACAATGTTTAACCTAAGCGAACCCGCACTCTGATTCCAGCTAAACATTAGCTGCGATTAGTAAAACACCAATCAGCGCTCTGCTATTAGAGCTACCTATGAAAGGTCAAAACAGTGCCAGGGCAGTGTTGGAATTGTTAATCAGATAGATCAGGTTTCTGGGGAAATTTGTTTTGCCCTAGAAATGACTGATAGGTTGATAGCTTGCTATTTAAAATGTGATAGTTGAAATCTTTGCTCGGGCAGTTCAGCAGGACATATACACGTTAGAGTACACTTTCTGGAGTATGCTGATAGAACTACAGATGTGAGAACATGCAAGCAATTTTCTTGCAGGCGGCAGTGTGTGGATTCAGGGTTGAACACAAGTAAAAAATGTGGTTCTTATGTGTCTCATTCATGCATAAAGGATGTTTTTTTAATGTTTTAAATACCCCAATGGAACATCTATAAGGTTATTGTCTTGATGGTGTGAGTAATGTGTCCTCAGATGTTTCTCAGATGTGCAAACAAAACGAGGGGCATTAACAATACATGACAAAATATCTTTATTCCTGTCTTCAAATCAAACAGTAAAATATGCAAACGGATTATGCTAACAGTACATTGACAGTAGCACACTGCCAATGACATCTGCAGGAAATGAGCCAAGCAGCATGAACTGTAGGAGACGTGTGTACCGTGTCACAGGGGACTCACACATTTAACAGACGTTCTGCACATGTGCAGTGACAAAGAATAGCCTGGTATGTACGGTGTCAGGGAGGAACATGTCCACAAGTACAGTCTCAGAGCGGAGCCTCACTTTCAGTATCAGGGAATATCCCCTTCATGCTTACAGTAACATATGGGAATGTTACATACTGAAACGCACCGAATGCAATATGCTATCGATGTATCGCAATACTTCAGCGTATGCAAATATGCAAATTATTTCCACAATCAGATATTGCAACTAGTCTCTCTCTCTCTCTCTCTCATATATATATATGTATATAAATATAATAAACTGCTGGGAAATATATTTATTATATTTTCAAAGTATTTCCTGTTATTTCAATATGTCACGGTGTATTCAATTTCCTGATGGGCTCTCACGATGTCAAAGAAGTAGCTCTTCACATGCGCAGTGTTGAAGAGAAGATTTGCACATGTAATGTGTCAGGGAAGTGAAGTACTCCCAGATAAAGCCCCACTTCTAGCCTGATCTGTGTTTCCCAAAGTGACAGCCTCCCTGTACCTGTCTCGGCTGTCAGCCTGCGAATCTTACCCACTGAACCCGACCCGACAGGAAGGAGACGCCGTGACATTAAACATTACGTTATTATTATTTTTAAAGGAGCGCTATCCGATGTAGGAGTTCCGCTTTTGACGCGACGCATCAGGTGTTGGGCTGTTCGAGAGGCCCTTAGCAGACAGGCAAGGCAGCGCAAATGATCCGAAAAAAAAATGAATAAGCCGGCGGTCCAGGGGGTCGGTTCTGGTGCCATCAGTACAGGCGGTCATTCAAACCGATGGCCCATGGCCGCTTGTTTATTTGGGCTGCATGTGGATCTTAATGAATTCCGAATCGCGCTCTCTCTGAAAGACCGCAGAGCGCAAATTGCAAGTAATTTATTCAAATAGCTCCTAATAGTTCAATGCAGCAGCCGGTGGAGAAATATAGGGCCATTAAAATCCACAGCATATTAAACTGATTGTTTGTTAGTTCGCCACAGTCATTTTATGCTTTGACACATCACGCAGCCGAGCCGACTTATAAAAACATTCATAATGCGCTTCTGTTTACTCTCTTTTTTTTAATTTTTTTTTTTAATAAGGACGCGCGCACTGCACAAGCACGTAATAAAGCCGGCATGGATTATGTGTCTGAGATAATTCTCTCCACCCTGGGTTCACGCATTACCTTGATACTCCTCAGTCTGTTGTATGAGTGTTTTTTTTTCTTCTTCTTCTTCTTCTCCTCCCCTCCGGTGCAACACATTCCAAATACAATCATTTCTTCCCTCCCTCTCTGGACAGTTTACAGGCTAATTCCGGGAGAGGGATAAGATAAGCAGCGCTGGGGTGTTTTCGCGACTTAATTTATCCCATCTTTTTTTCCCCCCGCCTGAAGATGTTCAACTCTTGTACATTATCTGCTCCGCAATAAAAATGTTTTTGAAAGTGTAACAAATTGCTTTTTTTTTTTTCTAATAGGATTATTGGGGGAAGTCTTACACAATGCAGTCTTTAGCAATGCCTTTATTTTACTCTCTCATCCACAGTCTAATTTGACGTGATTAAAAAGGCAGTGTGTGTCAAGACAACTGAACTAGTTTTAATTTTTATTTATTTATTTGTACTTATTACAAGGAATGCATTCCTCAAGATGGAAAGTGCATTAGGAGATGCTTTGCTGTTACCCTTGAAAATGTATTATTGGGTATGTTTAATTATTAGGTTTTTTAAAAAAAAATATTTGGGACAGCGTTCCATCACAACATGTCAACACATTTTGAAATTGTTTTTAGATTCGCACCATCATTACCATCTTCTCTGTCGCATTCGCACGCACATCGTCAAAAACACATGCAGTCAGCCATGATCGCATTCCAGTCGAGGGCATGATGCTACTTCAGAGAACTGCGCCCATTACTTAGCTGGTAAAGGCGGTCTACGGTGGTCAACAAGGGTGCCCATAGACTGCCTGTCAAAGCCGCATGCGACAGGTCTTCCTCCAGCTCCACTCGAGCTTGGCTATAGCCTGCAGTGTGACAAGAGGAACACCCCTTGTCTCGAAGGAGGATTGCGGATGTCTAGACTCTCCTGAGTTTGCTCTGTGGGGTTCACGGATGAACACGGTTGCGGTTGCAGATAATTGGACAATTAGCAGCCTTATGTTGGGTGCCAAAATAAAAAAAAATAAAAAACATGACTTCCCTGTGTGATGCTATGGTCAATTTTATCCACCAACCACGGGAAGCATTACCATGGTCAGGATATGTTTCTATACTATAAAATGTGTCATTGGTCAAAGACTAGGGCCTAGACTGAAGCCACATTCATTCTTCTCTTTGGCTCATGACCACATGCACGTTTCCTTGTCTATACAAACGCAGTCTGGCAAGCAAATTCCCAAAATGTACTCACCAAACTGCTTTTGTGAGGAATAAACCTGGCAATTGCATTTAATTCAATGAGTCAAATTTAAGCACAAATGCCGACTGAACCTAGATGTGGGTCTTTAACAGGATGCGCCACCTGGGATGTCCCACATACTAATCTGAAATGAGATTAAACTATGAGATTCCCATATAAGGAATATTATCATTACCACGGGAATGGAGACACTGAACCAGGAATGTATTCATTAAAAAGGAAACCGATTCTTTCAGCGCCTGTGAATTAACATGTGCAATATTGCCATGGCTATAACGGTAATAGAGCAATTGTAGTCTCAAAACAGAAGGCGTGAGGTTAAAAGAAAGACCTCAAAGGCACGACTGTTCAGAGCGTAAAACGTTAAGGGGCGGAATGGCTCCAGTCCCCCAGCGGCCACGGAATCAGAGCTAACAAACGATGCAGTCAGCAGGTGCAGTCCCGCCACTCTCAAGTAATCAACAAACAGTTATCGGCTGAGTCGCAGTGGAATCAAGTATAATTCGTAATTTGCGATCGGAATGATTAGAGTTGGTGACCTTTGATTTCTGAGGAGAGGGAGGAAGTTTATGGTTAATTATGGTGAAGTGGGGGTTGGGGGTTGGGGGGTTGGGGGGGGGGCGGTAAGGGTCTTATTGAAACACAGCTTTTCTATGTTGTACATATGACCAACGCCGTTGACTGTTTATCATGCCAGCTCCAGAATGCCGTCTGATTGGTTAAACTAGCGGACAGTGCCTGTACAGCACTGGGGGAATTTGAATGCGGGTGCAGCCATCGTTTTACTGATGAGCTGATGCCCAGACAGCTTTTAAAAATCAAGTCCAGGCACCTAACCATTCAATAATAATACGAGTTACGAGTTGAGAGAGTCACCCATTTGACTTTGCCTTTTAAAAGCCTTTTTATGAGCAACTGTAGCTAAAGAGCGGGATTATTTACATATCTAGTACTATTAATCTACTCTGTGAATACATCAGCTCTTTCTAGAATGAAAAAATGTAGACTAAATGTGAATACCTAAAAGAGCCAAAAATGTTAATAAACCAAAACAAAGCTAGAAGAAATATCATTACAGGAAACATACAAACATGCATTTACATTTATAAACACACCGGAACAACAAACATATCTGAATAGCATTCAAGCAACGGTATTCACCATAGCCGTGCCAAATTCAATTATGAGTTAGCTTGTAAAAAGCAAACTCAAACCGTGTTAGTATTGCAAGCACTGCTTCCTTGATAGCCATAGCATCATCACACAACTTTCCCTCTTGTTCTGATTTGTGAAACTTGAGGATCAAAACCGGTCATGGTTATGACAGCTCTGGGAGCCACAGCCAACTGCTTAATACCGGCAAATGCTAGCCCGAGCCATCAACGGGGGCAAAACAAATGGAATCCTCTATTCTATGCGAGTCCTCCAGGCGCTGCTGTATTGAATTTGCTAACCATGTTGCTGGATGCATTGCAATCGTATGTGAAACCTGAAGGTCTCCTGTTCGCTTGAGAAGCGGGGGGGGGGGGGTTTGTTTGTCAGCCCTGAGGATGGGGACTGAGCCTCAGGCATTCAGAGACGTGCCCCGAACTACGTGTCCCATAAGTCCTCCAGCACAATCGATAATTTTACTTTTCAAACCGCAGGTGTTCCAAACCCCTCCGTCTCCAAGAGTCCCCCACCTCCTCACCCCCCGCACGCGTTCCTTCGCATGAGGTTCGCCCCTTAGGGCCGGGCTACCGCTCCGGCACCTGCCCGCTCTCCATCACCTAAATAATGAGACAGTGCATCCCTGAACCACCGGCGACACGTGCCTCACGGAAAGCGGCTCGCACAGCGAAAACTACGGTGGAGACCAGAGTGGAGGCGCAGGGCTGGAACACAGGGTTTCCTCTAACATAAAACTCTCCCCTCTCTGTAACCTCTGGAGATAGGTACTAAATCCCATAGGAAGGAGAGAGAGAAAGAGAGAGAGAGAGAGAGAGAGAGAGAGATGGAGAGGGGGGTGCAAAAAATTCATAAAAAGAAGGTACAAAGGTTAAAAAAATAAAAATAAAGTTGTAAATGCTCTTCGATGCACGCCAGTGTATTTAAGTGAAAAGTTACGCAGGATAAATTTAAAAAGAATAAATATTAAAATAGAAAGCGTTATTTCACCCACAGGAGCCCAAGCCTGTAGCTCCTAAACAGACAACCATGCATAAGCCATTTTAAAGCCCTAATCTCCTAATACGATTATAAAAAGTGGAAATGTGTTTATGCATTACTACAGATAATTACATGTCTTGTCATATACAAGGGGTCTATAAATATGCCTAAATCCACAATCTATAATATTAAGTTGAATTTATGAAAAACATGCATAATGGGTTTCAGAGTGCATGTCAAATTGAAAACCACTAAAAACAAAAAAAACATTTTATTGTATTTTTATTATTTTTATTACTATTTTTTATAAGTTGTTTTCTTTCACTCCAGCAGAGATAAAACTGGACAACGTTTATGGCGGATATTAAAATAATTGTGTCTGCATTAAGACTTTCACAATATCCCCAATATTGATATGGCTGTATATTACAACATATTAATGCTTCCAGCTCCTAGTTTCAGTTGCATGGTTTCTTGGTTTAATCTACAAAGTCCCCATGGTCACCTTCTTACTGTATATCCCTCCTACCTATATCTGCTTGGTGGCGAAATAAGCTTCCCACTGCAGTCAGAAGAGCAGAAACCCTGCCCTTCTTCAGACACGAGCTAAAGACCTCTTCAGATTCCACCATGGCTCCCCGGGCCTTCTGTGCCTTCTTGGTGATATCCCAGTAATATTCCTGGGACTTACACTGATGTTCTGCACTTTCGAACATCACTCTGTTTCAGAGTGTCTGCTAAGTGACTGTAATGTAATATAATGCAATGGGGCAATGCCATAATTCAGCCACTCATAGTGACAGAATGATGTCATTATACTGACACTTGGAGATAAAGTGATGCGTTAAGTCCCTTTCAAGGTCTTCATATTTTGGCAAAACCACTTGCTTGGAAACATACCACGCTTGAACTTGAGCACGAAAAGACTCACGACCAGCTTTAGTGTTCAGTGCGAAGAGTCTGGAGTTGATTATAGTACTATACCCTGACTAATTTTTGTGCATGTAGTTCGAAAGCAGCAGAAGCTGATACTGATTTATATACGTCATTCTCATTCCGTATATTTGTGTTGACTGAGGTGGTAGTGGTTTTGTCGTCCTCATCCCCCTCCAGTTCTTCGAGAAGCACTAGTAGGCCTGTGTAATTTATAGTGCTCTCTTCCAGCCCTTGCTCATCCCTCTCTTTCTTCCCCTTTACGCATTTTTCAGGAAGTATGCTGACCTTTGCTGGAGAGTGCAGTCTCTGTCAGTGACTCCTGTGAATTATTCCCTCTGAATTCTAATGCGGCTCCATGCACATCTACAGCTCCAAGAGCCCATCTCCCTTTTTCTTTTTTTTTCTTTTTTTTTTTTTTTGGGTAGGAATTTTTGAATATTTGTTGAACTGCAGCTGAACTGCTCTTCCGGCGCACTTGTTTATCTACATGCGGTGTTCATTGATGAGTCAACTGCTCTCGCGAGGACCGGACGTCACCTGAACAAAATAGCTCCACTTCTTCTGCTTCTTCTCAACTGTTCAGAAAGCTTGAGAAAGCCATCATTGCCACAACAATGTTAGGCCTTACTCTTGCTATGTTTTTTTTAAAGGTTCTTGCCTCAGTGCAATGTAATTCAAAAGACATTCACGCAATACATTTTTCTTTAATTGACAGGTTGAATATTTAGAGTATACCCTCCGTATATTGTAATATATTAACCGAACCTTTTTTTTTTTTAATGTACTCTTTCTTTGACAGCAGCTGCAAATTTTCCTACGTGTGTGTGTGTGTGTGAAGGGGCAGGGTGTGGCTATGCAGAGAGCGAAGCTGAACGAAGCCCTCGGAAGGCTCGCCCAGGCGGGGGATTATCTGCGGAGAGGTGCGGAGCGAGGAAGGGCTCTGCCGGGGGGGGAGACGGAGCGCGGCTGCACAAGCCCCCGCGCGGCTCTGTAATCTCACGGCGGAAAGCGCCGGATCATCGGCGATCCCCCTCGGCTGGATTAAGGAGTCAGGTAGCGCGCGCGCGCTGCCTCAGTCCCTGGCCGGCTGTCCTCCTCCTCCTCGAGCTCCGGTTCGGCGTTCGCCGTTCTGTTTTTTGTTTTTTGTTTTGTTTTGTTTTGAGTTTTCAGACGACGGGGCAGACTGCGGAATTTTGCGGACCGCCGCGGCGGAACTGGCCCAGCGCGAGAGGACGGCGTCCGTCTGACAGGAGTCAGAGGGGAACGTGGACTCAATTGAGATCCGCGACGAGTTTTACAGTGCGGCGAGGGAGCGCAGGGTTGACTGGAGCGTGGAAACACGCTTCTCACACACTTCTTTTCTCCTGCACACGCACACACACAGACACAAATATCAAATATCTGTATAGAATGTTGATGGAACTTGATGGAACAACATTTTTTGTTGGAGAAGAAGAATTTTAAATGTTTTTCAAAAATATGGTGGACTTTATTGGTCCTTGAGGTAAATTTGATTGGCATGAGCCAGGGAATCTTAGTTAAAAATAAAAAATAAAAATAATGACAATAGGCAAAACAGTTCAAAGGTTTTTAACCTAAAGAAAGTAGCTTCTTCCTATAGGGCCCCCATCTGGCCAATCTAGGTACGTTTTGTACTGGGTTAGAATGGGAACCTACCTACCGACCAAATTTGGTTGTTCTGTGATGTACAGGTTTTGCAGTGCAAACACTTTTAGGGCATAAAAATAAATATAAAAATCAGAACAATCCCAATAGGTTTCCAGCACCTGCGGTGCTTGGACCCCTAAATATAAGGAGTGAGTATACAATACCAGCAGCCTGGCTTGCAATATTACAAATGGCAGACATTTTGTTCTAGGCTAATTCCTCATTCCTAAATGTATTCCATAAATCACTTGGAAATAACAGCTTGTATTATTAGTAACTTTGTTCCAGATCATTATTTCATTCTCTCCTTTTTGATTAACCATCTTTTTGTGTGGTGGTCAGCTTACCCACTAGGGAATGGTCTACCTAATGCTAAAAGTTAAACCGGCATTTAATGTTGATGCAATTTTCCCTCCTTAAACACCCATTCAAAGAAGCTGTAGGCAATTTTCCAATGGTTTCAGACAGACTGAATTCAAAACATTGCAAAATAAAGAGCTCCACTTACTAAACAGGTTCCAGCTGGTTCTTTGCTCCTGTTGTTTAACTGAACTTCACATCTCCCTCTACCAATTAACAGGCTCTGCCCACCTTGCTCCAAAAATACCCAGCATCCCACAATGACTTATCTGTTCATACAGCGAGTTTTGTATCTGGTAATATCTCCACAGCGATGGAACAGAATCTGTGAATTTTCTTCATTTTTTTTTTTAACGGAAGCTTTTTTTATTATTTCCAACTTGAGGAATTTTGTGATCTTTTATTTTTGTCTTTGTTTTGCAGGCTTTGTCACTTCTGTTTTATTATTCATTCCACTCTTGTGGCAAGGAATGAGTGGATGGGGAGAGGGGGTATACTGTGTAATCATAAAACATGTCAGTATAAATACACAAATTCATTTACATTGCAAAAGAAGAGTCTCTGCTAATATTTACTCTGCCAGGGTGACATTCCCAGACACTCATTAGTTTATAATGACTAAATAGACCAGCCTTTTGGGCTCAATATTTTGACCAGAAGGCCCTTTCGGTAAAGAAGGCAATGAGCTCCCGTCAGTTGTTTTAAAGATAACATCATTCAGGCCGCTCTAAAGACGAGTTTAATTTGGGGCTGATTTAACCAACAATGATGTGTTGCCTTGCAGAGGTATTGAGATATGGAAATTCTGTGAGTGCCGGTGAAGAAATTGCTGTCAGCTGCATAATGTTGTTTGGTGAATATTTCCAGCATATTGCAGAATGTTGGCTTGCGTCGTCTAAGTGTTGCTTTCAGAGTGTTATTGTTCATCTTGTAAAGGAAGCGGAAATTCGCAGATGGTGAGAAGATCGTATTTCAGTGCCATCTGCAGTTGTTGTCTATCGCCTTGTATACATAAAATGTGCGCACTCCACATGTACAGCAGTCTGCTATTATGCGATGGTAAATGTGGCTGCTCGAGGACACGTTTGAGAACCTACCCGAAAAGAAATCTTAAAATACATTCCAGGCAAGAGACTATGTCTTAAGTGACAGTAAAAGAAGATAATGCTAAAAAAATTTTTTTATCAAAATTGAAACAAGAATGTCACAACACTCTTGCTTGACCTTTTGCAATAGCAGTGCTTTTCAACACACAGTGCTTTTCAAAAGGTACTGCACCTTACAGGGTTTCATTTCAGGCAAAATGTGCCCAACACTTCAGAGGTCACTAGGGCTTTTTCGAGGATTCAAACATTCTCTGAAACAGCATTAAATATCATCCTAAGAGCTTGTTATTACAGTAATACATCTGAGCAGGCCATGATCACAATTACACCCCTGAAAATGGAACAAAGGGAATATATTTTTTTAAGGGAGGCCTTAATATGTTTTTCAGTGAAGTAGGCCTCACACAGTCCCAAAAGGGAATTTATACCATCAACCAGCTGCATATACAGTATATCATATAGCTATATATCATATTGACATATCTGCTTTAATAAGTAAAAATCTGAAAACTAGATCAGAAATGTGTAATCATGTACCTATATGGTGGCAGGGTGGTGTGCCCCATAATGCAATAAGAGTTTGGTGCTTTTTTAGGCTTTCCACAGAAATTACTGTACCATAATGACAACAGGCTCTCCCCCAAAAACATTAATTTCTGTTCCCAAGGGACGCATGTAAACACAGATTTTGGATATACCATCTCACAGCCATGCGATAAAGCCCTTAACATAATTGTGTTTCTTCTTCTTTTCTTCCACTTCTTCTCCTGCTTCGTCATCTTTTGCTTTTTCTTCTTAATTACCTTTCCAATTACATGCTCCAGTCGTCCAATTATTAATTCTTCATGTTCTTGCTTTTAAGGACATGTTCTTGGTTTTTGACTATTAAATGTATTACTGTCATTGCTTTTAGGAATATATAATTTGGTGCAGTTTTCATTATTTCTTCATTATTATTTATTTATTTATTTTAATTATACTTAAGCATTGACTTTAAATTATTTCTTGAAGTATCTAGCAATCTCTTCTACTAACATGGGTGGCCACCAGCCAGGCCCATGTAGGCAAGACCAATACTTCAGCTGAGATATTTCTTCTTCTTCTTCTTCTTCTTCGTCTTCTTATACTACTACTACTAATAATAATAATAATAATAGGCTAGTCTTATATGTTTTAGTCCTGAAACACAGAAGTGAGTTTGCATTTTTGAGCCATGGGTTTCCTCAGCAAATTTCCAATGCTTTTTCTCCCCAGAGGGATTTTGTTTTCTGCAGAAA
The DNA here is from genome assembly GCF_013347855.1 of Anguilla anguilla. NCBI lineage: Eukaryota > Metazoa > Chordata > Actinopteri > Anguilliformes > Anguillidae > Anguilla > Anguilla anguilla. The sequence continues at coordinate 8,645,616 of NC_049203.1, forward strand.
ATAAGGCCTGTGATTCACGTATGCATAAGAGAGTTTCATGTTTAGTTCAACGATATTAATTACACCCATTACACACAGGTGAGAGAAAACCTATGCTTCAAAATTGCCTTTAACATACTGTAGCAACTATCTGAATGTCTTGTTATAAGCACCCGATAATAATATAGAATTTAAAAATCCACAATTTTTGTCACCAGTGGAGAGTCTGCAGAAGATGACAGATGAATAAAGGCCATATCATTGCATATCATCACAAATATGTTACCTCAATGCTCAAGGTAACAGATGTAGCTGAAAGGGTTAGAAATAATTCAGTCGATATATTGTCCTATATTGTTGAGCGCTGACAATTCTAGTGTCCTGGAATGTCTGGTTAGTCTTCTGCAATAACAGTGTTCGCACGAATGTCTGAAAATCTTCTGGAATGGAATACAGCGACAGAATTTATCACCGGGTTTAGAGGAAACCGCCAATTTATCGGATATGCATATCATCCTGGCTCACAATCATAAATAGCACTGAGAATAGAAAAGCCCGTAATATTGAGATGGGTTTGAGTTCTGCTTCAGGCTCTTTCTCGAGCGTGCGAATATGGAACTTCGGCTTGTGTCAACTGATCGTCGTCGCCAAAAATTGGTTGTGGTCATAAAGCAGTCAATTGAATGTGTGAAGGTGATGCCTTGTCTGTGCTGTACAGGGCCTGCATTTCTGCTCTGTACTGGTTATGGATTGGGTCAAACATCCATAAAGATTTCTGCAGTGCATTTTATAGGCAACGGCAGAAGACGCGAAATGGCGCCTAATTTAAAGTTTCCTTTTACGACTGGAAATGCGTGAATCATTTACCGAACGCCAACCCCGGCGGCCAAATGTTCAGACGCCGTCCCTGTTTGCTCAACACGCATTTCCATCCGGGATGAGATCGCGAATAATGTATGCGGTGTCACGTTAAGTAGACGCCGGCGCTGGATTGAGGCAGGAGCGCGCGCGGGAAGAATTCCCACATCAAATCAAATCAACGGAAACATCAGGTCCGCACTTGAGATTCGGATCCCCCCCCCCCCCCCCCCCCCCCCCGTCCTTGTGCATGAATCCGTTCCCCTCTGCTTGTTGATACCGAATCAATCACGTCGGACACACACGATCCCCCCGGACGGCGCCGGCGCATAATTGAGGGAGTCTTCTGGATACCTGCCTGTCCGTCTGCAGGTCTTGTTATAACTGCCAGGAGAGTTAGCCGGCCATACATATTTCAAAGTCTGAGCCAGACAAATCAATCGCAGCGCCGTCCAAACGTAAAACTCTGCCGGCGAGTTATACGGAGAGCAGCAAGTTAAAAATAGAAACAGCCCATCTGGCCATCGAGACAGAACACTTTGGAAGTGCGAGTTTTAAAAAAATCATTTAATCTATGCGAGTCTTAAGAGCAGTTTTGCATTTCGCCTTGCTGGAAAAACAGCTGTTGTTTGTTTGATCCCGCCAGTGTGAACAGTCAGGAACGTGACGCGCATCAACTGGCATTTACAGCAAAATAATCCGCTTTTTTTAGCCGTCAATATCCCCCAGAAAATAAATGGCTGGCTACTTCAGTCTGTCGGTTCAAGTGTCTGTTCTTTTCGGAGTCTCGAACGTGCATTCGCCACCGAATGCGTCGGGTAATACACAGATTTCTTCGAATGAAGGAAGGGCACGCGCGCACGATGTTTCTGCATTTCGCGAGCGTGTTTTGCCACATATTGCTTACTGCTGATGCTGAGCTACTCCTGGGAATTGTCTGCGCTGTCAGATACAATAAGAGGTGTGAAGTGATCTCACAAAAATGCAAATGTTTGTAACCAAGGAAACAGAGTAACACCTCTCATTTTGTTCTTGAGTGGCACAGTTTAATGTGAGCTTTTCTTTCTTTTCTTTTTTTTTTTTACTGTCTTCGCATTTTCCTGACTTTTGCGAAAATTTGTTTTGACGACATTGATGTGGAATAGACAGTGATTAAAGCACGGTGCATTGTTCTCAGCTGTATAGCAGTAGCTTTGCTACAGTGCATGTCTGATACGTTTATACAGTTTGACAGTTCAATCAAGCTGTCTTGTTTGACTTTGTATTTATTGAAAGTAGGTGCGACAAAAACTGCCACAGGGTAGACTTTAGTTATTTTAGCAGTCTACCGTCAAGTGGCCAAGGTTTTGCATGCATTTGTACAGTACATACGCTTGCAAATACTGCACAAGGAAATGTTTCATGTACTTTGATTATGCTAAAATGGTGCTCAGAATGGTACTGAAAATTCAGTTTGAGAGTAGCTGACATGAGGCCATTTTCGGGTTATTATTCTGTGGTTTTCATGGACAGGACGAGCTCTGGCCCAGTGGAAAATTACTTTTTAAAACCCATCTATGTGTTTTGTATGTGCAGGGAAGAAAATTCACAGAAAAAAATGATTGATTTCGATTACACTGGTCTGGTATGTTTAAAAGGGCAGAAAGACAAATATCCTAATTAAGAGTGTTTTTAATGCATGAAGAAATTATTTATTCATGAAAATTAATAATGGTTCACTTCAGCCGAAAGTTCTCTCATAGTCATTGTATAGAACGCCTTATCTGGTGAATATTTCATCGGAACGAATCAGTTGGCTGCCCCCGAAAAACACCATTATGCATGCTCAGTTAATTAAAAGCATTTTGATCACACTTGAAGTGTATATTTTAGCATGTATTTCCTGTTGATTGGTGCAGGTTGATGATGTTATTTTTGGCTGGGACGGGTCATGCTGTGTGCTCTCCCGGTCCCCAGTACCCCTCCCAATCCCCATCTAATAAGCACTAGTGCTCCTTTTAAAGATCACAGTTCTCCCAAAACACACAAACGTTCCCATGGCAAGTTTTCATCCGTGAGCACTAATGAATATTAACGCAGGGTGGAGGCTTCAAAATAATTATTGTTATTCTTTATTATTGTTTTTGAGTAATTACACTATTTGCGTTTGTATAAAACATGGTTTGATTCCGCAGTTCATTAGCATTCTTGTTTTTTAATTAACGTTTGACGCTCAGGCGGCATTACTTTGCTAATGCTCCTGTGTTATTTACTGAGAAGTCATTTCTGCTGAGAGCGCCGGGGTCCTTGATTGCTTTGCTCCGGGATAAGGGTCGGCTCCTGAAGACGTAGTGGGGAGGCTGCGCGTTTTATATCCTGTTCTTACGTGATTGATAACGCCGTCGGAGTTCTGCATTTGGGCCGAGTCACGTGACCCCGGGGCCTCTGCCAAGCATTCATCCTTATGAAGCTGCGGAGGGTGTCCGCGGTGGGACGGGGAAGCGGGAGAGGCAGCGGCCTATTAGGAGCGGCGGTGTTTGTCGTTTATATCCGGGCCCGCGGTAAATCTGGGTACCCCGTGACAGGTTGTGATTTTGTCTTTGTGTTCCTTGACACAGAGAAGCAATGTGCCGTGGTCTGCTGGGAATTTATAGCGCAGGAATATGCAGTCCATTACCTCACTTCCCCAGGTATTGCACTGTTCATGAGATTCACCGGCGTATCGCAGCAAATCACCCCCCCTGTCTGGACAGGTCCTGAATCAGCACCTGGTTTATGTAGACCTGATTTCTGAAAGTTGTGAACTTGGTAAGCATTTGACAGCAGAGTTTACACCAGTTATTTCTGTATCCTCTGACATGCAGCATGCTGATTACTGTGCTGTTCCTTTTTTTGTCTTGCATTTGTATTGCAAAATGAATGCACAAATGCTGTTAGATATTGTGTGTGTGTGTGTGTGTGTGTGTGTGTGCGTGCGTGTGTGACAAATAAAAGCTTTAGCTTTTGGGGCCTTCATTCCATGGTGGTGGTGCAATACTCTTGCAATAGAGTACGGAGTGACCAAAGCACAGTTTTTTTTTTAAACAATTATTTTTACAATATACTCTTCACTGCCTGATGAAAGCAGTGTGTTAATAGAGTTTTAGACTTCCTGCTCCAGTTACAAGTCTTCCGGGTGATGTATTGTCACAGTTCGGGTTTAAAAAAAGTAAATATAAATTTAATATCAATCATATATTAATGAGAGAGTTTTTTTGGTTTGTTTTTGTGAAGTTTGAAACAGTAAGTGGGTGAAATGTTTTCTGTTTGTGAAATTTCATGTAGGAAGTGTATAAACAGATTTCTGTGATGGAGGAGGGGCCAAAGTACAGGTGTATTTTTTAATGTCTCATAATTAAGGCTCCCTCTAGGTATTTTCTCTCTCACACACACACATACACATATGCGCACACCGCAAAATGGTCCCCGTTGTTTTTGCAATGCTCAACAGCCCTTGCAAACGTGATGGGAAAAACTCAAGAGAGAAGGGCTGGATTAGACACATGCCCAAATCTCTGAAGACTGTGGGAGGGGGGGAGGGGGTGATGGGGGGCTGATGGTTTTCTGGGGAGGGGTGGGGCCGCAGAATTCCACCGAGATGCTCGTCGCACCGCAGACGGGTTTTTCCGGGAAACCGAGCTCGGGAAATTAAGCCGTTTAGCTGGGAAGCATGTTTTTTTTCTCTTTTTTTTTAATATGGGGGAGCCATCTGTTTTTGCGCGCACCTCTGATCTGCCTGCTCTTCCCCCCCGGTTGGGACGCTGAGCCCCGCGCCATGTTTACAGTCCCGTCATCCTCCGGCAGATGCTAACATGATCCGCTAACGCGGGGGGTTTCAAATTAGGCAGGGAGAGGCTTGCCTCGCCGCGGGGGGGTTTCTCTCGTCTTCCGCTGTAACACGCTCCGGATCCGAGCGGCACCGCCGCCGCCGCCGCCGCCAACGTTCCCCTCGCTGTTGCCACGGGAGCGCGTCCTGAAAGAGAGGCTCACGCCTGTCACCGAACGGAGACCGCGCGGCGGGCGACGGCAGAGAGAGGGGTGATTATTTACCGAGGGTTCGACTGCATCAAACTCGCAAACCGCCATTTATAAACGTATGGGCTGGTGTTGTGCTGTCACCCGCCGCTGTCTCAATTTTAAGTTCAGGAAAACACGGTGCCCGAAGAGAATATTCCGGGGCCGTGTTCTCTGGGTGCCTTCACAGAACATGACGGGTAACCGACTGGTCGGATTAATAATATATAATAATTAATAATAGAATAAGGAGAGAAAGACAAAGACGGAGACAGTGTACTGTAACAGCGTGTTCCTCCAGTGGCTGGGTCTGATTCCATTCAGAATGTCGACGTGCAGCAGCACTGCAGCTTGTGGAATATGTTTGAGAGCGCCGTAGAAAGAAACAAGAGTTGTTTTTGTTTGGTTTTTTTTTTGGCCTTTGGGAAGGTTTGAGGGCAGACAAGATGGTGGCAAACCAGACCTTCTGATACGTTTGCCGTAATGCGGGGCTACGGCGGACCAGGAAATGAAGTCACACAACCGGATGGCGTCCTGCGCTGCGTGCCGCCCGCCACCTCGAACGCAGAAGCGTATCAGAAAGCGTTTGTGATGATCGCGATAAACTGGCGGCTGAAGAGAGCGCATTATCAGGCCGTGTGCTCTTTTGTCTGCGGAGAAGAGCAGGCATCGAGTTTAATTGCCACTCTAATTATTATTTTGTATAATTGGCTGAACATCCAGAATATTGTGTTTCTCGCGGGCATAATTGGCTAAATTGACAGACGCGGGGACGATGGCGACGCCCCGGTTTAGCGGGTGAATCGCCCCGCGATTAAACAGCCGCCGTCTCCCCGCGCCTTCGTCTCTGACCCCATCACCGAGTCTTCTGTGGATTCCACCTCCAGTTCAATTACCAGCCAGCCGACTGGAAACTGAGGGCGGGGGGGGAGGAGTGGGATGGGGGGAGGAGAGGAGAGGAGAGGGGCGGGGGGGGTGTGGTAGCGCGCGTGCGATAGCATCTTCTGGAGCGGCAGCTGTCCCTTGGGCCGCTCGGCGCCATATGTTTTCACTTAGTCAATCGTGTAGACACTTCCAGCAGCCTGCTTTCGGGCGACCCGCGACTGCCACTTGCCTCTTCACTCCGCATTCGCCATCAGAGCCGCCTCGTAAACAAGACTTCATTTCCCTTCCGTCGGTTCCGGGAAACGGGCGGCGCCCCGCGGAGAGAGGCGGCCGCTCCCTGCCCTGTCGAGGGGCTGGCACACGCGTCCGACGCCCCCGGCATCCCCCCCCCCCGCACCATGGCAACGGACTGCCTCCATCCGCATCTGATGATCGAGGTTAAGTGGGACGCACGGGGGGGGGGGGGGGGTTCAGCCGCATCCAAAGGCGGGTTTCGAACCCACGCCATCCTGGCCGTGCTCCAAGCCCTCGCTGTCCCGCTCCTTATTTTAACCCTTGAAGAAGCTTTAATTGTGCGAATGGAAATAAGCTCATTTTTAACTGGATGGCTGAAGTTTCTGCGTCGTTCCCTGGGGTATGCTATGTGTGCTGCCTCAGCCTCTAATTAGTCAGGTGGTACCGAGCTGTCGATTCAATAATGGCAGTTTACCCCAGTGATTGCTTTGTGTTCGCGTGCAGATATGGTGCGAGCGGAGTGTTTGCTAACAGAAATATATAATTAAATGTGTTTATTGTACCACAGTGATGCCGGATGGCTATTAAAATATCAAGTCTTATGAGTTATCTATCTCAGAGGTGGATGCACGGCTTTTCTCCAATAACGAGGTACCAGTTCACAAGCAGCACAAACTATTAGTGGAGTGTTCAGCAGGAAACAACCGATACTTTTGTTTGGAGTAATTTCTAATCCATAGAACCCACATAAATGCAATACAGAGACAATGTAATTTTTAACACAAAACCTTAATTTGCAACTTATACAGTGTAAAACTGAAATTTGATGTCAAACTCACCAGTATTGTCCATAGTGCTTCATAATAAATCTTTTTAAGATTAAGTTTCTATTTCTTTGAAGCATTTGTAGAGACATTACTGTTATTAAAAGCATGTTAAAAATATTCATCCCTGAGATGTAACTTATATTAGATTTACCTAATATTTTCATGCGTCTTAACACCTTATTAAACACATGAAAATTAGAACTTCATTCTTTTTTTACTATTTTTCCCCACAGAAGGCCGATGCATCCTTAAAACTTTTTTTTTTTTTTTTTCGTATGAAGCAGAGAGCTGGAAACAGGGCTGAGAATAAGACGTGCATCTTTACTAAGAGTGGTCGACGTTTTCAAATTTCACGCAAACGGATTTTTAATTTGCAGGCATTCAAACGCAGAAAAGAATGTGTGACTAGAGGATAATGCGTCGGGTCAAAAGCTGTTTTGTGTTCAGCTTGAGAGGTGCATTTTTATTAACACATGCTTTCTAATTATTCCGGCAAATTCCGCATTCTCTCCTTTTTTTAAAGGCTACAATATCCTCAAAGCGAAGGCTGGGGAATGAGATTTGGAAAGTGGCAAAAAAAAAGGAAAAAAAAAAGTTTTTGCCTGGTGATTAGTTGTTCTAAGCATCAAACACCCTGCTTCTGCATTCTTCAATGGCTGCACTAGTCTGAAATCATAAAACATATTAAAAAAATTTCTACACTTCTTCCTATACTTTCTAATGTCACAGTGTGCATTTTTAGAATAACTATCTATTTGGAGGGAGTACTTCAGGGAAGAGTGGTTTCATAAGCATGATGACCCACAGTTAATGTGCTGAGATGCTGATGCATCAGGCCAAATTAAATCCACTGTCTCTCTCTCTCTTTTCCATGACAACCGAAAGCAAAATAAATAAATAAATAAAAAACCTCAGACTGGACCATCTGAAAGGCCAGAGCTTCGCAGGAATAGGTGACTGATTGCAGTTATTAGCTCGTAATTATAACAGAGTGCCACTGGTCTGTCTTCCTCAACATGGTGTCTGGTATTACGGTTTTTATATATGAGTGTGTTTTGGGCCGGTGGTATAGCTTTTCTCCTAGCAAGCTCTATCCTCTACCACTTAATTAGAAACAGCCTGCCACAATTAAGTGAGATCCATTTGCCTTTGCTGTGTCCATAGAGCACTGGAAGAGCGATGGCTCCATCACCAGCAGAAAACACAGCCTCTGTCCCGAGCGTTCCCCCAGAGAACACAGCCTCCCTCCTGTATGTTTCCCCAGAGAACCAAGCCTCTTTGTGGAGCTTTTTGCACTGGGAGTACTTCTGTTAGCACCAGAAACACAGGCTGTGTCCAGGGCTGTTTGCCAGGAAACGGCCTCTTTATATAGCATAACCACAGGAAACACAGCATCCTTCTAGGGCAGTACCACAGATAACAGCATCTCTATGAGGCAGTGGTAACCAACCCTGTTTCTGGAGATGGACCATCCTGTAGTTTTTCACTCTGACCCAAGCAAAGCACATTTCATTCACAATCACAATGAGCTGCTAATTAGTAGAGTCAGGTGTGCCCAATTAGGGTTGAAATGAAAACCTATAGGATGGTAGATCTCTAGACGTTGGTTACCACTGCTATAGAGCATTAGGACAGGGAACACATGCTACGTGTGGGGCAAGAAGAAAGGAAACTGCGTCTTTATGTAGAATTAGCACAGGAAACAGCCTCCTTGTAGAGTCGGCACAAGAAAAACAGCCTCTCTCCAGAGTAGTGCTATAAAGATCATGGCCTTTATCCCAAGAATTTGCACATGAAACACAGGCTCTGTCTAGAGCAGTTGCGCACGTACACACACACACACACACACACACACGCATAGCCACTCAGTGAACCAAGATCTCAATTGCACAGATGAAACCACTGTCACAATCAATCTCTCCTTCCTTCCGCAGATATCCCCATAGCCCATGGATTTTAAATGTCACCCCTGGAAAAGAAAAGGAGAGGAAGAAAAAAAAAAGAGAAGAGAGAACGGCGTTTCGGACCATTTGCATTGCGAGATAACTACTGACAGGACGGCGGGAGATAATAGAAGATCTCAATCAATGGAGAGCGAATTGCTTTTATTAAGGGCTAGTTGGCTGGCTAATGAGTGCCAAATACATTGTCACTCAAAGGTCAATCTCGATGGCGTGGAGCGCGATTTGAGCCCTGTTTAGTCTCGCTCGGCCGAGCGGGGGCCGGCGGGGGCCGGGCGGGGGCCGGCGGGGGCCGAGCGGGGGCCGGGCGGGGGGCCGAGCGGCTCGGGGGCTCTAATTGGGAGCGCCCGGGCTGGAGAACGCCGCTCTGGAATCGGAGGACCGCCCTCTCTCCCCCCCTCCCCTCTGTTCCTACCCCTTCGGCCAGAGCTCGCTCCTTTTCCATTAGGGTTTGTCACAGGGCTTTAGCGGGCAAACAACTCAACGTCGTCCCGGTTAAAAGAAGCGATCGTCCTATTTGTTCCCCGGTCAATTATCTATTCGAGTTCAGCGAGAGTGCCCGCGAGATCTTGGGAAAACATCAACTCGGTGAGTCAGTGAGTGTCAGGCACCCAGAAAAACTACGCGAGGATACGTCCCATTCATTTGTGTCTTTATTGAAGGCCTAATGCCATGAGCTAGGATAATGCGAGTTCATTTGAAGAATGTTGTTGAATCATTAGCTGATGACCTTTTAATAGCCCTGGACAGGATAAAAGCTTGTCCTAATTGTATAATTAAAAAAAAAAGAAAAAAAATTTCATCTTGAATTTCTCCTTGAAGGTGGTTGCTTTTAAAATTTTTAGGCTTGTTTTTTTTCTCTTTTGTTGTTATTATCATTTATTGATTCATCTGATTCACTCGTAGCCCTTTAGGGCATTTTCTCACCCGCACAATCAGTTTGTAGCTGCTGTTGTCTCTGGCTGTTCGTATGTTTTCCTTGTGCGAATAATTAAAACAAAAAAAAATAATAATAATACACTGTCTATACTGGATTTCTTCTCGCTCTCTCACCCTCTCTCTCACACACACACACACGTGCACGCACACTGACACACAGCACGCTCGGTTGAGAAAGGTTCCAGTCATTGAAGTGTGTATGATGAGCCATTAGTACAGTAAATACAGCATGTCTATCAGTCAGTAATGCCCTTTATGCTGATTGGCCCTGCGTAGAGTGTGTGGGGAGGGGGGGGGCGGGCAGAAAGTTGAACCTCAGCTCACTGCTCACCCAGTTCCCCGGGGTATTATCACGTTACCCCCTTGATGCAGAACCGCGAGAGAGAGTTATAGAACAGAGCTGTGGAACCGAAAGACCGTCGAGACAGATGTTGCATTTTGTCTGCACGCGTGTTTTCTTGGAGGTACTGTCAGGTGTAGCCATATCGTTTGCATTTAGATCTTTGTTTCTTTGCTTGTCTTTGACTTTGTGCATCAACTTCAGTGTCACCCATGCAGTTTGTGTGTATATATAGTACACATTTTTGTTTCTGTCGATAGTGTGTGCGGTATACTGGGGAAGCAGACAATTCTGAGGCAATTTATTATTATTAATTGTAAAATGCCCATAAAGTTCATCAAAACACATTTCCTGAATGGCCTGAATTGAAATGGAATTGACCCAAACTATGTTACACTTTTTACTGCAATATATTTAGGCTTTTTAAAAATATTATTATAATTAGGAATGCATTTTTTTCTGCTGGTACAGCAATGGTTCCAAAACCCTGTTCCAGAAGATCTTTGGTCCTGTGGGTTTTCATTTCAACCATAATGTGGCACACCTGATTCTGCTAGTTAGCAGCTCAAGGAGATCTCTAGCTGTTGAATGAGGTGCGCTTTGTTAGAGACGGAGTGAAAACCTACTGGACTGTAGATCTCCAGGAACTGGGTTGAGATCAATATGGGGCGTTGCTGTTACGTGTGTACTCTTTGCTATGGTACACAGTGCGCCAGCCCTGGGATCAGCGCGTAGCTGAATTTTGTGCCTGAATCCGTTCCTCTTTGGCGATCGGAAGCCTGACATCCGCGCCTCCTGCTTTGGGCCTCCGTCCTGTTTGAGAACACAGAGCACACCTCCATCCTGCCAGACTCCATTACACCTCTCCTCAATTTCTATTTGCGAGTGACAGCGCAGCCTGGCTCCGGGGCATGAATCGCTGTTGTTTTTTTTGGACAGTCACAGCGCGTGTGTGTGTGTGTGTGTTGGGGGGGGGGGGGTGCATACAGCAGCCTGCCTGCTTTAGCCGCCAATGCGCTGCACAGCAGAAGCAGGAGAAAACAAATCTGCCTTCAGGATTCAGGACCCAAGCCTGATGCCCCGATGGTCCCCCCCCTCGTGGTCTCCGTGTAACAGCTCCTGCAGAGCCCCCCGCCCTGGCCGCCTGGCCCTTTCTCCTCTTCAGATATCACCCTCTCCAGACATCGCCCGGGTTTTTGCGAAACACCGGGGAAGCTCGTGAAGCGGAGGAAAAGATGGATGAGAGGAGGTCGTCTCTGGGAGACCCGGGACCAGCGGACGATGGTTTCGGGCCGGCCGAGTGGAGCCAGGCTGTCCTCAAAGAGCGCCACCCCCCCCCCCCCCCTACCGTGGCGCCCCTGCCCCGGCCTTCTCCAGCCGGCGCCACACCGGTGGCTAGTCAGCGGCCCCCGCCGGCCTCCCCACCCGCCACGCCGGCGATGAGTCAGCGGCTCCCCGCACGACCGAACGCTCCCGCCATCGCGCCTTATCGCCGCGGAGCAGCCCCCGCGCCTCGGTGCCCCGCCTTGGTGCCCCGCCGGGCCCCGGGTCCCGACTCAAGCGCACCCGGGCTCCACGTTTTTAATAAGGCTAATTTCTGCGGTCTCGGGCCGTCTGCTTCCCCGCCGGCCGCGTCACATGTGCCTGGAGTCCCAATTAAGGGCTATTTTTCAGAGGGCGAACTGTGCACCGGCGCCCAGTAGGAGAGCGAGCCGAGGATCCTTTGTTAAGTGCTTTCAAATGCCAAGGAGGGACATGAAAAGGGCCTTCTAGACAGAGCGGGTCTTCCGGCTTCAGCCCAGACTTCAGAAACGCCCCACAGGCTCCGGGCAAGGCGCAGCACGGCGGTCAGAGACGCGCCACGCTCGTTCGTACGCCCGCGCGTACGGGTAATGTGTGCGCCGCACGCGTGCGCGATCACCGAGCTGATCAACAACCCTTCCCGACCGTCGACGGTTCTGCGGCAGTCATGTGGCCCCCCGAGGGAAGTCCCGCCTTCTCTCTGTTCTCAAAGCCGCGGCCACCGTCCCACGCCGTGCCGCCGTCCTCCTCTAGGGGGCAGCGGCGCTCATTAGCAACGCCTGATCACAGGACCCGAGCTCTACCTCTTTCCTCAAAAGGATCTCCTCCTTCGAGCCTACACCAGGGGAAATGTAGGATGTGCGGTGTGCAAAGATATTTGGTTAATTGGAGGGAACAGCTGTAGAAAAGAACTGGCAGGTTAAATGTATCTTTAAACAGGGTGTGAATGGAAGATGAAAGAACCATCTGCAGGCACTCATACATTATGTATACCATAACCATATACCTATTTCAAATACCATAGCTGTATGCCTCTTTCACTTGCACATTATGTGTACAACAGATCCATTACCTTTGTGTGCCGGTTGTCTTGTATACCCTAGGTTTCGAATACCTCTATCACACATACTACATTATGTTTCCTTATGAATGCCTTATGTATTTACCTCTGTCACATATGCATGTGTGTCATTGATATCATTGTCCCTATTGCTTATACCTCGCATATACCATCAATAAAGTGGCTTTAATGTGCAAGCATACATGCTGTTTAATCTGGTGTTTGTTACCGTTAATCTCTTGATCAGTGGTGAAAACACGCATTTTAGTATCACTATCATTTTGTTTTTTCTTCTCTTCTTCTTAAAATTATTTTTACACATGTAGGTAATTTGTTGCAATTTTCTTTGTCATAGAACTTCAGAAACCAGATGGCCGTGTTTTCTGCGGTTAGACCCTCTCTGATTTCTCCCGTCAGTCTACAATTGAATCAATTAAAAAATGTGCCTCTTTCTGAAGCAAGGTTGTCAAACTCCAGTCCTGGAGGGCCACGGTGTCTGCGGGTAGTTATGGTTTTCTTTCAATCAGCAGTCAACTAAGGCCTTGAGAATGAGACGTGTGGACTCTTCAGCCAATCACTGACTGACTGACTGGTCACTCATGCTGAAGCAAATCAAAAACTAGAAGATACTGTGGCCTTCCAAGACTGGAGTTTGACACCCCTGTTTTTGAGGAATCATTTTGTATATTATATAACACATTTTAAAAATGAAAGCATTAGCTGAACTGACTAATTAAAAATCCTCAGATGTGAATTTGAGATATAAATTTTTCATCGCAAGCAAAGTATTTTTTTTGTCGTCGGAATGTGACTTGGTATGTCAACTGAGTATATCTGAAGTATATTGAATTAATCTGTTGGAAATTATTGTTGAAAATATATGAAATTATAGTACATACCATTTCAACTATATCCACACATACATTTGTAGAATAACAAAATGCAATCGTATTTATGTGCGAATCACTGAAACGCAGCGTCCGTTTTTCAGAAATAAAGTGATACGCAGAAAATCTGAGCCAATCATGGCCAGGCGTTACGAGGCACGTCTCCGGCCTTCTGTGGCCCCAGAGAAGTCTGGGTAAGCTTCGGGGGCCGCCAGACTAATCCAGATACCCACGATGCACCAGCAGCCAGCGCGGTGGAGAGCAGTGAGGAAGGAGGAGCTGACAACCAAAATATTTCCCAAATGATCCCACAACTGATCACAGCCACACTGCCTCTGCAGAAGCAGTACCAGGCCCGTTCATTCATTTGGAAGTATGGTTCAAAGATGTTTCTTTCAGAATTATTAACTAAATTCCACTATGTGACTCCCCCCCTCTCTCTCTCTCTCTCTCTCTCTGGCTCTCTCTCACTCTCTCTCTCTCTCTCTCTCTCTCTCTCAGCTCAGCATGTATTGACAGCGTGCCTCTCTCTCTCTCGCTCTGTCTCTCTCTTTCTCTCTCTCTCTCTCCCCCTCTCAGCGCAGCATGTATTGACAGCATGCCTCTCTCTCTCTCTCCCTCTCTCTCTCTCTCTTCCTCTCTGCTCAGCATGTATTGACAGCGTGTCTCTGTCTCTCTCTCTCTCCCCCCCCCCTCTCTCTCCATCTCTCTCTCTCTCTCTCTGTCTCTCCCCCTCTCTCTCTTTCTCTCTCTCTTCCTCTCTTCCTCTCAGCTCAGCATGTATTGACAGCATGCCTCTCTCTCTCTCTCTCTCTCTCTCGTTACTGACTCCTGATATCCCGCGCCGGTCGGACACTTCACGCACGTTCTAATTGGAGGATTTATGTGCTTAAGGAGGAGGTTGCCGTCATTCCATATTTTATGAAAAAAGTAATGAATCAAAGGGGGAATATTAGCGCACTGATGCGCCTCTCTTCTGGAAACCCCTGGCTTGTTATTAGGAGTCTCATTGAAATATTAAACGCAGCGTAAAGAAGCAATCCAGGGCTTTTGCATATTTGTTTCCGCTGTTCATCAGGGAAATGGTTTGGTGCTTAATGAGCAGGGCCAAGACGGAATGAAGTTTAAAAAAAGTTTGTCTACAGTATGTGCGCATTCAAAGTGTGTTTGAATGCATCCGTGTGCGAGTATGTGTGCTTGAGGACCTACTCAAGCGCATATATATATGTGTGCTTAAGTACGAAAGTATATAAGTGTACTTTAACAATCAGTGCTTCAGCAAATGCTGCAGTATGGAAAGTGTTCAAATTGATTGCCTGCGTAATGTGATTTGGAAGCAGAGGGTTAAATATCAATCAATCACAGTCGCGGTCCCTGATCCAAAACTGTCATGTTAACGTAAGGAGCTCCTGCTGATATCTGTCTCCGCTGTCACCCGCTGGGGGGGGGGGGGGTGTTTGCTTACAAAGGTTACATTGGAGGGAAAATTGAGTCACTAGTCAATGAGACTGATCAGTACGGTTCTGCCAATTACCTTCTTATCGCGCCATCTGCAAAGATCAGGCACAGAAGCGGAAAGATTCTCTAGCTGTACAGTGGAAATGCACTTCACTTTTTCATACTCTTGAGTGTATTTGTGCATTTGTGTTTTGCACCTTTGCGTTTTGTGTGCATGTATGTGTGTGCGTGTGTGTGTGCATGCTTTTGTGCAAGCATGTATGTGCATGCGTTTGCATGCGTGTGTGTGTGCGTGCGTGTGTCCGTGTGTGCGTGCGTGCGTGCATACGTGTGTGTGCGTGCGTGCGTGCGTGCATACGTGTGTGTGCGTGCGTGCGTGTGTTTGTGTGCATTGCACAGTTAGAAAGGGCCCTCTAGAGTAGTTGATTGAATATTTGTAGAGAAGAGAGAGTGGGAGCAGGACCCGTGTGCCAGAGACACATTACCATTTTTATTACTGCAGCTGTGCAAAAAGAAACATTCAATTGAATTCCATAACAGTGTATGAAACTATCATAATGTTCTTTAAACGCAGGGCCCCAAAAAGTCACACACACACACACACACACACACACACACACACCCACGTGTACACACACACATACACACACAACACAAATGCACAAACAAATGCACCAACCAAGCCACTTTAGCTTGATTGATCAACGGTGATGCCCATAGCCATGAAGCGAACAATCCGAGCGTTTGCTCTCACGATTACATGAAACTGGAAGCGTGTCCTAAACAAATACAGTTGGTTAAAAATAACAAACAACAAGGACAGGATGGCTGTTAGAATGGGGTTAGCAACCTGTAATCTCGGTGTAGGAGTGTATATTAAAGTCACAAATCACAGCTTTGCAGGAGAAAAAACACGCGCCTTTCTTGGCAAACAGGGGTGATGCTAAAAAGTCATTTTCAAATTTTTCTCGTTTTCACGCAACAGCAGATGCAGTCAGCCGATTATCAGTTTCTTGAGAGTATGTTGAAATAACTCATTAGCGTGATAGGATAATTACGATATCTCGCTGTTCGGCATGTATATGCCAAAATTGCGCATGTATGTAGACAAACCCTACACGACGCCAGAATTTCAGCTATTCAAACCAGACATCGGAATGTTCTGGATTCAGTCTTTGCAAGTGAATGAGTCTTTGTGTAATTATATGCTTTGGAATAATCCTGGAAAAAAAAATTGGCCAGCCTGAATTTGATCATTTGCAAAGAAAAACGATACCCTGAAATGAAGGAAGATATCTGACACCAGAAACTTGATCCTCGCTCCTTCAGGGCCAGCATACCGCTAGTCAGTGTTAAATCAGGGTGAAAATCTATCAGCGCTGGAATGATATGTAATGAAAGTAGGGCTTGTGTGTCGGTCAATATGATGAAAGAGAAGGCGTTTCTTCTCTGAAAGATTGATTACCATATTACTACCTTTGTAACACCCTCCTGGGTTTGCGGTAATGTGTGTGTATTTGTGTGTCTGTGTGTACATGAGACTTTGGGGTGCGACTATAGTAAAATGTGTATGAGAGTGTGTGAGCATGAATAATTTTGGTTTTGAGGGTGTGCATGTGTGTGTGCATGCACGTGTCTAAAGCTTATGTATATGTGTGAGTATGTGAAACTATATGTATATGTGCACGAGACTGTCCACATGGCATGTGTGTGTGTGTTTGTTTGTGTCTGTGTGTGCATGTGCGTGTAGGTGTGTGTCTGTCTATGTGTGCGTGTGTGTGCATGTGTACGGGTGTGTGTGAGTGTGTGTGTGTGTGTGCGCATGTGTGTGTGCGTGTGTGTGAGTGTGTGTGTCTGTGTGTGCATGTGCGTGTAGGTGTGTGTCTGTCTATGTGTGTGTGTGTGTGTGTGTGCATGTGTACGGGTGTGTGTGTGTGTGTGTGTGTGTGTGCATGTGTACGGGTGTGTGTGAGTGTGTGTGTGTGTGCATGTGTACGGGTGTGTGTGTGTGTGTGTGTGTGCGCATGTGCGTGTGCGTGTGTGTGAGTGTGTGTGTGCCCATGTGTGTGTGCGCATGTGTACGGGTGTGTGTGCGTGTGTGTGTGTGTGTGTGTGTGTGTGTGTGTGTGCGTGTGTGTGTGTGTGTGTGTGTGCATGTGTACGGGTGTGTGTGTGTGTGTGTGTGCGTGTGCGTGTGTGTGAGTGTGTGTGTGCCCATGTGTGTGCGCGCATGTGTGTGTGTGTTCGTGTGTGTCTGTCTATGTGTGTGAGCGTGTGTGTGTTCGTGTGTGCCCATGTGTGTGCGCGCATGTGTGTGTGAGACAGAGAGCGAGAGTCTGTGTGCGGTGACAGGTTTCACTTTAAGAGCGCGTGGCATGCCTGTCACTGAAAGGTCTCTCTGTAGTAAAGAACATGATCTGTGCTCTCCCTCTGACGGGCCGGAGGAAGCGGCTCCTTCGCTGGGACTTTAATTGGCTCGCTGGCGCGCTCCCCTGTTTTAGCGAATGTCAGATCGCACCTTTCATCCCTGCCCTCTCCTGTCACTCCTCTGTAATGCTATTACCGGCCACATTTTAATAATTCTGTTCCAGGGCAAGCGGATGACTGCGAACCCGAGTCGGCGGCGCGCTCCGTCTCCGGTTCAGACGAACGTCTGCGGAAGGATTTCTCTCGGGCTTGTGCTGCGGCTGGAAACGACCCGTTCATGTCCGGTGTGGTCCGTTCTGTCCTAACGGGGAATGGGAACAATTAAACCACGTGACTGCGATTGGTCATTTTTCATCAAAAATGAGCACTGGCAAAATGTATCATGTACCTACTATCTCATAATAATAATAATAATAATAATAATAATAATAATACATTTATTACTATTAATAATAATAATAATAATAATTTGATGTATGCATTCATAAGAAAAAAGTGTAATTGACATTTATATTACATGCTACAATGTGTCCACATTGAATATAGAGTGACTGTGGTCAGGAGTGTTGCCCATGGAGAGAGGATTTCAGTCAGCCTCACTGCTGAATAACCATCCCACTGATTACTTAGGTACCCATAATGCACCTGTTCAGCTGTGTCAGAGCCTGCAGATCTCAGATGCAGAGTGAAAAAAATACACTGCTGCATGTGTTTCAAAGGACACATGCTTGTGCGTACCACCCAAGGACAAGGACAATGGGATCACCAACAATAAATGATTAGGCATACAAAGAGTGATTCACTCTGGGGAATAATCTGTGTGTGTGTGTGTGCGTGTGTGTGAGCGAGAGAGAGAGAGAAAGAGAGAGAGGGGGAGGGAGTTGGGAGTGTGTTTCTTTATAATAGCATGTTTGCATGTGTGTGTGTGTGTGTGTGTGTGTGAGAGAGAGAGAGAGAGAGAGAGAGAGAGAGGTTTTGTAAAGTCTGGGGAGTGTGTTTCTTTATGATAGCATGTTTGCATGTGAAGAGGGAGAGGAAGACCGAGTGAAATAGTGAGAATGTGACTGGGGTGGGGGGGGAGAGCAGGAGAGACGCAGTGCTATCTCTGTACTCATTAATCACATCTCCGCATTTGGACTGAAAGTGTGTTTTAGATGCTGGCTAAGCAGAAAGCAGCTGCCACGATGACAATAAAAGGAAATTAAAAACATTTATTTATAGTTGCTATATCTGTCCTGGGGAAAATCTGACTAAATAATGACCTACCTCACTCTTCTGAGTGTAAATATAATTATTTATTTTTTCTCTTCAGTTCATTGCACACGTTGCTGTCTGTTGGTACTTCGTACCATATTTCTATTTATATTCCATCAGATGCTTGTGCCCCAAATGGATTGTTTATTTTTATATCATACAACGCCATGGAGCTTCAAGGAAAATTCAAACAGTCCAAGGGGATGCATGCTTATGTTGTAGGTCAGGTGGATGAAAGGGTCACATGACAGGCCATTGCCGGCGCATTATGTTACTTAAACTATGACTCTAAGATTGCTGTGCGCCTCTTAGTATTGACAGTATTTGCTTGCATCACAGTTTTAGAATTAAGGGGAATTATTAACGTTCTGTCACGCTACGGTGTATGCCGTTAGACGAATGAGACTCCAGGGCTGGTCCTCGGACGAGCGTCAGCAGGATCCGCGGCGATCGTGGTGCTCGTTTTCTTTTTGCCACGCCCTGCGTTTGTCACGCTCCCCTCAAAGTCCGTCCAGTTCGGAAGCGCCCCAGCCAGGTGGGGGGGCGGGGGGGGGGGGGGGGGGGGGGGGGGCGGTTTGCCGGTGGAGAAAATGGCCGTGAGGTGACCTGCTAATGAGAACGCGCGTCGATAAGGGCGCCGTTCGACTGGGCCTCTCCCCGACACGGGCGACTTTAAGAGAGTCTGAATCCCATCTCCCGTCACCTCGACAGGACACCTGAGGTTATATCAACAGGGCGGCGGCGGCTATCAGAGCCTGGGCGCACAGCGGGAGCACTTCACTCGAAGAACACAAAGGCTAATCTCGGAGCTTGACTCAGAACTGCCTGACAGTTCAGACCTGATTTCCTTCTCTCCCTCTCTCTGATATTTTTCTCTCTCCCTCTCTGTTTCTCTCCCTTTCAATCGTTCTCTCTCTCTCTCTCCCCCACTCCCTGTTCCTCTGTCCTTCCCCCTCTGTCTGAGACTCAATCCCCTGCTTCACATGGTCTTTATCTCTCACAATCTCACACGCAAACACACCATCTTGAATATGCATGCACCTCGCACATCTCTCTCTCTCTTTCTCTTTCCCTATCTCTCTGTCACTATCACGCACACGTACAGACTGACACACATTCACATGCATACGCAGACTTACACACACACACACACACCCACGCAGTCACACACACTCCTCTATCTATATCCTCTCCCTTCTGCACTCTCTAGCCCTTATCTCTCTCCTTCTCTTCCCCTTCACAGTCTCCTCTCTGCTGGCTCCCTCTCTCTGTTAGCAGTCGATTTTCTGAGAGGAGAGGAGAGGAGAGGAAGAGGAGGGGAGGGGAGTAGAGCGTGCGTACTCTCTCTCTCTCTCTCTCTCTCAGCTCCAGTGTTCCCAGCATGCAGTCACCTGCGGGGCGATAAGCACCTGACTGTGGGTGTGCGCGCTCTTCGGTGAGGGGATCCGATTGGAGCAGAGCCCGCGGAGCGAAAACACGCCAATCAATTTGTCATTACAAGCTCAGATAATTAGTCCGCTCGCTTCCAGCAGAGTTTTCCTCCGCTTTGTTTTACAGGTGTTGCCTCGCAAACTGACGATGTTATGACAACTAGGAGATTACGACGGCGCGGCCGACGAGCGAAAATAAAGCGCGCTTTTGAGTCCGGTCAGCTGTCTGCAGAGAAGCCTTCGCCCCACGGGCCGAGCCAGCTCAACGGTAACGAGACTGGCGGAGTGACTAGGCAACAAGACGCTGTCTGCGGAATCCTCGCTGAAACTAATTAGGCAAATTCTCGTGCCTGTTCGTTACGTGCGGCCGCAGCAGTCAGTCTCAGTCGCTACCGTCACGCGACGGCGAGCCTTCTCGTCTCCGGGAGAGAGAGTCGGCCCGCCCCCGACAGGAAGCGAGCCGACGGCTCCTCGCGCCCGCGGAAACGGGTTTTTTCGGGTTTCTCAGCCCGCGCGTCGCAGATTGATGCCTGCGCTCTCCGGCGCCACCTGCCTGCTGTCACGCCGGGCATTAATCAAAGCCGCCCGAAGCTACGCCCAACGCCGCTCTGCGCCGCGCGAGCGCGCCGCGCCGAGAGCCCGTCCCTAAACCCCCCTCCAGGAGCGCGCCGTTTAAAAGATTGCCTCTCGTTACGACGATCTTCCCGAAATCAAAATGAGGGCCGCTCGCGATGAGGTATCGAACGGCGGAGGTGGCTGATAAATGTCGTCCTCCAGACGCCGCCCTCTCCAGACTTTCACAGCCGAAGCGTAGGCGCAGCAAACGAAGAAAAGGATCTTGGGATAGCGCGGGTTATTCGAGGTTATAAGTTACATTCGGGACATCCTCAAATTTGACTACTGCCATGGGCGATTGCGCAAATCTAAATAGCAGGATTTGGGCGGAATGGTTTACGGGCCGGTTCTGAACTCGTCAGCTGTGTGTTCTGTTATTTCAGCACCACCTCCACAGACAGCTACAGTGTCTGCCCCCCCCCCCCCCCCCCCCTTCTCTAGCTGCTCCTTATGCACAGCTATTTCAGGACCAAGGACAGTTCTACTTTCTTAGCTCAAGCTGCTTTCTTGCAAGAATGTTGGACTTGGACGGTGTTTTAGAATGTGTTTTTCCGAAAAGGACTTTCTATACCTGTGTAATGCATTTCAAAAGCTAAACCTGCAGTCATTATTTATCCCCAATAAAGTCTTGTTCAAATACAAACATCATTATCATCAGGTGCAGCAGGAAGGTGTGAGTCATAATTAAAATGAAGCAGCCAAATCATTGTGCCTTTTGTTTGTCTTGAAAATGAATGTCTTGTTAATTGCACTTAATTACTGTTGATTTGAGACCCTTTGAAACATATGTTTTATTTTTCTTGTTTCATTTCTTGCACGGTTTGTCATCTTGCTAGGGCTGAGAAGAGCACCAAAACAGAACTCCGCACAATAGAAATAGTTGCTGTGTTCATTTTTCAGCCCACCGTGCATTGACTTCGTCTTTCTTTTTCCCTTTGTCCTTTTCACTTTTTTTTTTTTTTGTTCCACCATTCGAAGCAGCGTTTCTCGAATGTCTTCTTCCTGGAACCTTCCAGAAAAGGATTTTCTACAGGTTTTCCGCTTATCAAGGAAACAATCCATTGTCTGTACATCTGCTTACATCTACATATTGTCTGCAAACTGCTTACAGGAAAATGCCACAAAAGAGTGCACAGATAATTATCCATGTGCACAAGGCAACTGGCTTCTTTTACATTTGTGCGTAATGGATTTGCTGTAGTGTAGACCCCATTGTAAGAGTCCTGGTTACAGTCTCCGCCCCCTCCATATTATGATCATACCACTGGGATGGTATTTCAAATGCAGGGCTCATTATACAGAGAACAGATGCCACCTCTAATTTGTTTCATTTTGCCAATGTGATTTGGTTTCCGTGTGTTTGGCAGACATGTTTAGTTTTCTTTTTTAAAAACATCTAGTTTCAAAGTTTTTTACATATTGATTTGTACATATTATTTCTTCCGTCCTCCGCCATTCATCTTTTTCAGAGGAAGATAATCTGCACATTCAGTGCAGGTTGCTGACCTACCTTCTGTACTACCTGTTTTTATTGTCCTCGAGCAATACCAGCTTGTTCATGCGAAATCTACAAGGACTCGTTCATTATACTATATTGCTAGGTTAGGTTACTGTCGGTTCTTTGCTTGTTCGTTTTTTTTCTCCTTTTTTTAATGACGCACTGCAGAAGCTTATGCTTTTCATTTCACAGTGTTGTAAAAGCTTGAGAATTCTGCTCTGCAGTATTGAAAAGCTCTAACAGTCAGCTCTGTGGGATTGAAAAGCTTCCGGGTGCAGCTCTGCAGTGTTGAAAAGATCCAGGGGTTAGCCTTGCAGTGTTGTAAAAGCTTCATGGAGCAGTCTCGCAGAGGAGTAAAAGCTTCAGGGATCAGCTTCACAGTGCCATAAAAGCTTCAGGGATCAGCTATGCAGTGTTGTAAACGCTTCAGGAATCAGCTTTGCAGTGCTGTAAAAGCTTCAGGAATCAGCTTCCCAGTGCTGTAAAAGCTTCAGGAATCAGCTTTGCAGTGCTGTAAAAGCTTCAGGGATCAGCTTTGCAGTGCAGTAAAAGCTTCAGGGATCAGCGTTGCAGTGCTGTAAAAGCTTCAGGGATCAGCTTTGCAGTGCAGTAAAAGCTTCAGGGATCAGCGTTGCAGTGCTGTAAAAGCTTCAGGGATCAGCTTTGCAGTGCAGTAAAAGCTTCAGGGATCAGCGTTGCAGTGCTGTGAAAGCTTCAGGAATCAGCTTTGCAGTGCTGTGAAAGCTTCAGGAATCAGCTTTGCAGTGCTGTAAAAGCTTCAGGGATCAGCTTTGCAGTGCTGTAAAAGCTTCAGGAATCAGCTTTGCAGTGCTGTGAAAGCTTCAGGGATCAGCTTTGCAGTGCTGTGAAAGCTTCAGGGATCAGCTTTGCTGCAGGACCTGATGCTCAGCTGCACAGGGGTGCACTTATCTTGTCCCAGGGCACACTTGAGGACTCAGTAATGAAACACAGTTCAATGTAAAAAAAAATCAAAGAAAATAAAAAAATGATTTAATAATGAATGATTAAATATTTTAATTTAAATGAACTTCAATTTAAACTCCAACTGTTATTTAAATAATACCAAGCATGGCTTATGTCCCACTATAGGCCAAAAGGTTGTCATAAAGATGACTGGGTATTACATTAAGTTTCAGCAACTGGTGGAAAAAAATGTCTGAGTCCTCTATGTCATGGAGTGCAGTTCATGAGCCTTAAGCAGGTTTGTTTTATTTGACTAAGTCAAATCTTCAGTAGGGCGCCCAGCTACTGGCAGACTGACAGGCAAACGAGGCGTGGAATCTCACTTTGCGTCTCCAACCGCACATTCTGTATCTACATATTAAAATCCGAATTCTACACATGCTTAAGTTGTCTGCAGATAGTCTTTATACGTCCGTAACCTCGACTGTAAACATGGGCTTTGGATTAATAATTTCATATTTCAATTAGCCTGTGTTTGCGTCCCCTTTTGTTGTGGGGGTTTTGTGTATATTTTTCTTTTTTTCCCCCTCTTATCTAGTTCCACACATTCCCCTGTGTGTCTAATCCTTTGTAATAGCATTTGTGCATTGTTTTAGTTGTCGGTAGGGTTGTCTGTGTCATTCGCGTGCATGTTGTTGGAGGACTCAGAGTCGGGGGGTGGGGGACTATAGTTTGCATTTGGCTGCTGCTGGCGTGGATTCTGAACCTTTTACCTCTGTGTGAAGGTTGTACTTCCCATGCCGTGTTTCTTATTTGCAATCCCCCCCCCCCCCCAATCCCCCCCTCACCCCACCCAGATCCCCTCTACATCTCTGTCTAACACATGCATGTCAACACGTGCTGGTTTAATTCCGTTGATATCAAATATAAAGCCATTTTTTCCCCCAGCCATGTATTGTGGGTGTTTGATTATTCTAAGCGTACCAACGAGGGCTCAAGTTGTCACATGCATGAATGAACAGATCCCACCTTTATTTCCGCTGCACGATGATATTTGCATGAAACTTTGCCCAATTATTTTCCTGGCAACTCAAACGGCATGAGCTTTACACTTGGCTAGTTAGGAGGTGTCAGAATTCTCTCTTGTCATCGGGGGCCACTGGTTTGCAGGCCTGTCTGTTAGGGGTGAGGGTGGAAGCGGGGTGGGGTGTAGGGGGTGGGGGGGTTTCTGTGACACTACAGGGTCACCTTTTGGGACAACTCTTTTTGTTTCTTCTTCTTCTTCTTCTTCTTTTTTTCAACCAAAGCCCAAACTAACTGCCACAGCTCGCTTCCACAGCGGAGGAGAAGAAAAAAAATGGCGTTCATGAAACAGTTTTCTACCGGTAAAGGTAATTAGGCTCATTAGGAGAGAAATGAGATGAATTTTAATATTCTCTCTGTGCAGTTAGTGTCTGTCAGATTTATTGATGGTGAATAATGTGATGCTGGCAACGCGCAATTATGTGGGAACGTGCGTCCCTCAGACGCGCCTCTTACATCCGTTTATGACGCGGGCACAGAAAACATATTTTACACCTCATTTGAATGCGAAGACATCGTGACTCATAAAAACACTGCAATTACGTAAAGCGTGCCCCCTCTTCCGATTCCCGGTGAGCCGTCCGGAGCGCACCTCTCAAACTTCACCCCTCCGGTGGGTTAAACCGAGTAGAGTCCGGCTACTGTTCCACAACCGGGCGACCGCGCATCACGCAACGCAGCGCAACGTTACAGACCGTCAAATTAGCGCCTAGCGCGGCCCAGTAAACGTCTCACGGCAGCGGTTCACCCTCAGCCTTTAATGTATTCGCTGGCGTGAGACAGCAGTCTTGAGCTGCTGCTGAAAGAAAATGGTCGTTATGCTGTTCACTCGATGACATCCTCGCAGGCCTCACGAGCAGCCGTGATTGGCCCGTGACAGGCAGATGAAAATGACTGGCAGAGGTGAGTGCGTCAAACCAGACAGGAAGTCAGCGCGAGAAGGAGAGCCGTGTCAGAGCTGTGACCTGGCAGACAGGAATGTTGTACTGTTGTTCTGCTCGTGTTCACCTTAATAAAAGAAAACATTATTTTTAGTTTCGCGCACACACCCACGCTCTTTCTCTCACTCTCTCTCGCTCTTTCTCTCTCTCTCTCTCTCTCTCTCTCTCTCTCACACACACACACACACACACACACACAAAATACATTCCATGGGTAAATGTGCCACCATAAACTTGATTATCTTGCGTTACATTAGGGTGAGTTGGTGATAAACAAAGCAAAAATAGAGAATAGAGAATCAAAGGGAGAAGGAGATTAGAGTCACGTACTCTTCCTAAATAAAGCAGACCTGAGAATGCAGGTAAATCAGAACATTCAAAAGAAAGACTTCTCTTGACTGCTTAACCTACTGCTCTTTTACTGTTCTTACTATGATAGTCAGATAATGACATAATGCTGCATGAATAATATTCAGTATGTCTATACAGTATATGAAAATCTAATAAAATGTGTATAAGACAAAAGTATCAAGTATTAAAAATGCATTACCTAATAGCCTAATGGCTGATAGCCTGCTAATGTCCACATATACCGCCAACCACCCACCCCCTTGGAAAATTTCCACTGTGAATCAGTGTGTGACTTCCCGATTTAAAAGAAAATGGCATTAAATAAAATAAATATCAATTGGCAAATTGATTGACTGATTAATTCATTCATTCATTGAATTCCTAAGCTAATGTTTACTAAGCTTTTACAGAATATCATAAATATTATGGTTCATGATATTGCTAGTTAATGAGCTGGGAGCTGGTAAGACATAGCAGCCAAAATACATTTCACAATCTGTGTAGCTGGAAAACTTGTTGAAATGGCTGAGACGATATCGCGTGAAAACAGAATTTGACTGTCTGGTTCATTACTGTGCATCACATAATAACAAGTTGTTTACACTCCTCCACAGACTTAATGTTCTGCCCATTAATAACAGCGCATAGCTGAAGAGGTCAGCTGTGCCGGATATCATGCATCAGTTCCTTTGCGCGTTAGAAATCCGACTTAGATGCAACTCCGGCGCAAGGTCGTGTAGCATTCTTTTGTTGCTGAACAGATACGGGCGGACAGGTGAGTCTCAGCAGAGACCTCATAACACACTTGCGCTGCAGCTGAGCTGAAGGCAGTGGTGGAGATATTGTAGGTCCATTGACACCTCCCAGATGTAACACAAGCCTGCAGAGATCCCTGGCCTAGGCCCTACAGTGACCTGCCAGTGCTACGAGCCTAAATACGCAGTCTGTTCACATCCATTTAAAATGGGACCATTTTTTTTTGGGGGGGACTCAGCGGACAGAGGACTGACACGCTCGACCCCCCCCCCCCCCCCCCCCCCCCCCCCCACGAGCTGGCCTGTCCCGCACAGCGAGAAGGCCGTGGCGCGGTCCCCCCGTCGGAGCGACCCGGGTCGCCGTCGCGTTCCCGCTCGGACCTAGAGCGTCCCGCCGAGGGGTGCAATCGGCCGACGCCTTCCCGCGCGGAGCTCCCGGCACCGCTGGGAAACGCCGTAAAAAAAAGTTTTTTTTCTTTTTTTCTTTTTTAAAGGGCCGGCGCGGGGAGGCGTCCACACCATTTACCGTGATGAGTGTGTTTACTCGCGGTAATGGAGGCACCCGGCCTATCTGCGTACAGAATGGGCGGAGCGGGGCTCGTTTTCGGAGCTGGGGGCCCCGTAGGCTTTTTTTCGGGGGGGGGGGGGGGGGGCGGGGGATGGTGCTCCGGCGCGACGCGCTCAGGAGTGCACTTGCCGTGAGAGATATGGGCCCCGCGGTGGAGAGCGCCGCGCTGTTATCTCTAACGACTCCTACCTGGAGGCGCTGTTTTTTCGGCACAGGAAGTTGTTGGATCACCCTCCAAAAAAAAAAAAAAAAAGTCACTTTTGTGCAAAGAGGAGTCGCTGGGGGTTTTCCGTACCGTATTTTCTTTTGTCTCTTCTCTTGATTTATGTTTTTTTTTTTTGTTAAATGTGTCATAAGCTAGCACTTTTATTATTTTTATTTTTCATACTTGCTAGACATGTTCATTGCTGCCAAATGTCTCAATTTGAGTGCCACTTTGTTCCATCAACACAGTCTCTATATTCGTCGATATTGCCTGAAGCTATTCCGCTGTGTTTTTCGCAGTGCTCCTGGGATCAGCTGAAAGGGGGGAAGGTGGGGGTCACACCGAGTACTTCCCTTCAAAATAAGAGAACGGTTTAAAGCAGTAAAATCCGAGTGGGAGGATCAGTGTTTCTCTACAGTTGTTGTCAGGGATTTGACAGTAAACAGAAACGGGATGAGGAGAGTGAAGAGGATTTTATGTGAAGGTAAAAGTGGGAGGGGCAACAGCAGATGTAGGAGTGGCTTTGGGAGAAGAATTGAAAAGACACACATTCTTAATAATGAATGACATCGTTGAGGTTCCCTCGAATCTAGAATCATAAAACTTGTGAAAGTGTTGTTATTATAAAAATGATCTGCATTATTCATTAAACACATAACATTTTCAGTTGCTTTTAATGGGTCACGTACAATGAATCTTTTCTACTTTTTCAAAAAAGTAAATGAAAAAATTATTTTTGTTGAAGAGTCCTTTCTAATCTAATGTTGGAATGGGTGGATGGTTCCAGAAAGAAAAGAAAATCAGTAACTGTGCAAAAAAAAAGAAATCATGCCTCAAAGCTGTTTCTGTCGTCTGCTGGAATTTTCTTCTCTTTTTGGGCGATATTTTTTTTTTTTCTCCAGCTTTGTCAAGCATCCCACAATGAGTTCTGGTAGACAGCCAAAGGTGGCAGGGCTTAGAAAGCTATGGATTTTCCCCTGTAGTTTGGAACAAAAAGGGCCTTTTTTTCTCAGAGGCCTCACAGAAGCCGCACCAATTTGTGTTCTCTGTTCCCAGCGATGTCAGTTTGGCCCAGGTTTGGCAGCCCGCAATGCCAGCCTGAGCTCACGGCATCTCACCATCTGGCTAGCGACTGCTGACTTCCGATGCTAAATGAAACTAATGGACGAGCCCGCTAATAGGGCTGCTACGTCCTCAGACGTGCTGATGCTGGATATTTTTTTTATTTTTTTGAACTCGTTCACCTCTTTCAACAGTTTGCGAAATAGCTGAAGCTTCTAACGCCGCTCTCCCCGCGATAACAATTCTATTAGCGGCGCCAGAAATCCTCCCAGCAATCAACACCTAAATGCTAAGCATTCCAGAAGGGCTAATTCCCATATCTCACCACACAGTCAGGTAGCACTCTGCTGTTATTTGGAGTGTACCTGCTGCAATGTAAAAAAATAGATCATAATTACACTGAAGGTCTCAGGCTCAAGGTCTTATGTAACTATTTCAATCAAACGCATCCGAAATTTATGCGTGACTCCACGTCCCATCAACCCCCACGACACTGGCGCGTCCTAATTTCATGGAAAGCGCAACACCGTGACCGTGATTATGGGCATCGGGAAATCGACCAGTCGAGCGTGCCTTCCTGCGGCCAGGGTCACGGAGAAAAAGTGCCATTAGCAGTTCGCCACACGCGTGGGCTGTCCTGAGCCAGAGGCAGATGCTTCAGCAGGCCTGACCCCCACTCCCCGACCCCCTGCAACCCTAACCAGCCCCCACCGCACCACCCCCGGCCCCTACCCTCAGATTGGATGGGCACCTCATGGCTGTCCACCAGCACAAACATTTTTCATCCAATAATCTGTCCATTAAACAAGGAAAGGCCTCCCACTGCAGCCGCATAACTGAGAATCTACTGCACTTCTGCAGAACACTTAGTTTCCATGTGATGAAATGCTCTGTAATGTTAAATCAGTCAAACAGTAGCTTCTGTAAAATAAGGGGCCTCTTTTTTGCTCTTCCTCTCTGTTGTCCTCTCCTTAGTCTTATCTTTCTATTTTCTTTATTCACTATAATAATAATAATAATAATAATAATAATAATAATAATAATAATAATAATTTTATTAGAACTTTCTCTCTACAATCTCTCGTATGATTTGTTCTTTCTCAAGGACAAAATCTCTTACAGAGAGTGTTACCTATTGTTCCCCAATGTAGTTCATCAAATATATGTATGAATATGTATATCAAAATCAGAAACAGTTCAAATATGTTTTTGGCGTCCATATCTTCCACAGACTGGATAAATCCAGAATATAAAAATGATGATATGATGTCAGGATATAAAAATATGAGAAACTCACTCACGGGGGACTGATGACGCATTTGTGAATGATGTTTTATTTTTTAATTGTTTTATATTTAAAATGTGTCATGCTGTCATCCTGAAATAAATCTGTCCTCTAAAGGGAGGGTTAAATGATAATTATAATTATAATTATAATTATCATCATCATCATCATCATCATTTCAAAATACAGAGAAAAGTTCCTTTAAGGTCATATTTAAATCAGTCGCATGGTGAACCTGAGCTGCACTGAGCTGACACTTTGCTGTGAGTGTGACAGAGGTGTTAAAAGTGTACCTGGTAGGACAGACTGTGCTAATTAGAGGTTTTTTTTTCAGTAGCCTGGAGTAGTAGAGGCCCAGGATCCTGACAGAACAGGGGCTCTGTGACAGATGTTGAGAGGTGGGTGACATTGGGACAAGCCACCCTCCACCCTCCACCCTCCGCCCAATAATCTGTAAATAGCTTACCTGCCGTTAATACCTTCCCGGTCACTTTTAGGGTAATTGCTACTATTTTGAAGTTGAACAAAATTAGCTAATTAAACAAAGTGCACATTAAAAAACTCTCATATCTCTTAGCATTGGACTTTAAAAATGCTATAATAATAATAATAATAATAATAATAATAATAATAATAATAATAATAATAATAATAATAATAATGAATAGACTGTGGATAAGAGCTGATGGTGTCTAAAGGCAAATGAAAGAAACTGTGCAGTGCCCAAATATAGCACCTAAGGGGCCCCATTCCTTATGTTCAGCATGCTGCTCGGAATGAAATATTTGTGTGGGGAGAAGGAGAGTTTAAATAATATCTTGCCAAAGACTAAACACAATAAACTTCGTCTTGCAGGGCTCACAGTGACCCTTTGGAATTGTGTGCTAATGAGTTACTTATTTTCATAAAGCCGTTTAGCTCGATGCCAAAATTGCTCCCAGATTGTTTCGCTCACAGACTTTGCCTGAGATTCCAGAAGCCTACAGCGTGCAGTGGACTGCACCTCATTACCATCAATTAACCTGCGTTCGTTATAAGCTGGCAAAAAGTTAACTATTTAACAGCCGCCATACTAGTCAGAGATAAGGCGTCACGAAAGAGTTGTGAAATTATCGGGAGAACAAACAAGAACCTGTATATCTGTCAGTCGTACGCATTGGGTTGAGTCGCCACGTCCACACACCCATCGCATCTTGCTTTTGTTTATTCTGCCGTCGTGGAACCCGAACGCCCTGGCAGTGTTCTCCGCATTCGCTGTGGTGCCCGGCGTACCCTCTCCAAAGCTCTGAAAGTGGATAGTTCTGAATTTACGGGCGGAAATGTGGATGATGGTGGGAGTTTACGAACGACAAGAGTGCGCACAAGCACGACGTGAGTGGCTTTCCAAAGGCCAGCGGAAACCAGACGCCGGACGCCGATACAGAGACAAGCACACGACTGAGAAAGTGACACTGGCCGAAAGGATGTTTAGATAATCAACTAGTAAAATAAAATAGAGTTTTTCTTTCTCCGAAAATTACCATGTAACGGCTCTGTGATTTATTCCAATGAAGAATAAATATGGACAGAAATGACTGGGTGCGAATCATTAATGCTTTAGTGATGCCATCGTTTAATAAGGATGTTTTCTACAGGGGCTGTCAGTGTGCTTTGAAGGGGAAAAAAGGTGTTGTGATACAATGCAAGGAACCATATCAATTAAAATAATTGCGCCGGTTTTGCTCAAAATTGGGGTCACCTGCTAAACTCTTGACAGGAATCCGTTGGAATCTGCTTGACTCATTAGCCCAATCTCCAAACAGAACCGGCGGGGGGGGGGGGGGGGGGGGGGGGGGGGGCAGGTAACGGCGACAATATTTCCAGTGTTTACCATCTCTAGAAAACAATAATAAAATGTAATTAGATTTTCACTCCCTCTCTCTTTTTGCTGTATGTATATATATATATATATATATTGAGCACCACAATGTTCGGGACAAAGGCATTTTTTTTCTTGATTCAGCTCTGTACTTATACATAATTGTACTTGTACATAAGTAATTATGTAGTAATCAAACAGTTCATATGTGTTTAAAGAGCATTCTCAGCTTTTATTAAAGGGTACTTTAATACATTTTGGTTGAAATGTAGAAATTATAGCATTTTTTTATACACAGCCCCCCTATATCACAGCGTCATGATATTTGGGACAAATGGTTTCACGGGTGTTTCTGATGAGTCAAGTGTGTTTAATTGCTTCTTTACTGCAAGTATAAGAGAGCTTTCAGTATTTCGCTGAACTGCAAGAGGTCTGCAGTTCTTTGGATGTTCTTCTGGAATCTTGTGTGACTCGCCACACAAGATTCACCACTGTTCCAAGTGTTCTCCCCCAGAGTGATATTTTTCTCATCTCTTCTGGAATTTCCTTTGATCGTGGCATAGTATGCTTGTAGAAAATCTGGTGACTACTTCACTCTGATGGTAAGGGTCAATATGAGCGAGGCTTAAATTCAACAGGGCTGGCTGCAATCAAGCCTGGCTGTGTTCAATCAGCTGAAACTACCAATTAAATTTGGCAGATTGGTTTATTGAGTAACTGAAGGGGCAATTATTTTTTCACAGTGGTGTTTTATTCATTAAATTCAACTTTTTTCATTAAATAAAAAAGTTGAATTTAATTAATTTAATGTTTACTCAGTTTCCTTTTGTCTAATATTACATTTTTTCTAAAGATAGGAAACCATTCAGTGTGACAAATATGCAATAACAGAGGAAATCAGGAAGGGGGCAGGTACACACACACACACACACATATATATATCTGTGTGTGTGTGAGAGAGAGAGAGAGAGAGAATATGCTTTTCACTGAATCATTCTGTAGTCTGTCCCCATTTCTAAATTGCTGCTCAGTATTGTTGAGTCACTGCACCTATAGGGCTGAATCCTTGCTGTGCTGTAGTCCTGTCTCCCTGGTGACTGTGCATCCCAGTGTCCTTTAGTAAACTCGAAAAGTCCTCTCGTTACGATTAGTGTTCACCCCTCTGTCCTCTTTCGCACTTTCTGTGTCCTTGGTCACTGTGAATTTGTGTCAGTACATCCCGGGGGTCTTTTCAGGGTTACCCCTTGAACTCTGTTGCCCCCTCCCGCCCCCCCCCCAAAAAAACCCCAAAAAAACCCCAAAAAAAAACACATTGAGTGGAATCATGCTGTGATTCTATTTGCAGCTTGTTAGACTGCAAGTTCAGGACAGAAATATTTCAAAATAAAAGTACCCTAAATATTTCTGTCAACACCCCACCGGTCAACAGTCCAACTCCTGTATACATATATGGCTTTTGGTCCCCCTGTCCTTGTTCCTCTAGCAGAAAGTTAGTGCCAGCTGGCTCTAGTGAGGTTCCTGCCCGCCTCCCAGCAGCAGAGGCACCTGATGAATTACACCGTGGAAAAGCCTCCGTGTCAGATGACCAATCATCCGTCTCATCGGACACACGTTGAGTGGGCGAGGCCCACGGGCTGTCCAGCTGGTGCCAGGTGCCCGCGTCCTCACCGCACAAAGGCCGTGGTTCGCTAAAAGCAGAGCGTGGCACGCAAACTCAGGTACTGCATCAGACACTAACCCCTGGACATTACTGAACACTAAGTCTGACACTGCCCTGAACATTTAGCTAAGATGCAATTGCTGAAAGATTTGCTTAATTGGTCTGTTTAACAACAGATCTATAAGATGACATCACTACCACTCATGCTGTGTAATATTAGATAAAATGTTGACACTGTTCATAAAGGCTCCATCTGTTTTGGTTTTTTCTTTTTGTTTTTTTTTTTTTTGCAAAAAGGGACTTTTGCTCATAATGTGCCTGTGATATTATTTCTGTTCTAGTGTATGTTTTTGATTGGTCCAGATGGTTTTTGTGTTCAGTGAAGGATGTTATGTTTTCTGACAATCTGCTAGCTTTCTCGGCTGATTTTCTGATTCCTTACTTGCTTTAAACCACAGACCCCTAAATGCCCTATAGCAGCCAATGTAAAGCCGAAAGATTGTCAGAAAGTCCTGTAAATATCTAAAATACCCTTCATAGCACACAAAAACTGTCTGGGCCCATTTAAAAAAAAACTGAAGTAACATCAGAAAATCCCAGAAAAGTGAACAATCCCTTCAAAGCTTGTGAATAGCCCTCGGATTGGTCAGCTGCACACAATACAGCTGCCATTTGCTGGAATGAATGCGGGAGCAAACTGATCTTGCAGTAAAAATTGAAAGTGAGTCAGAAAATACCAGCGCAGAAAATGAACTCAGAAAAAGTCATTACATGAAAGAGTCGTGCGGTTTTGTGCTGTGGCTCCTGAGACAAAAGAGAGAAGTGTGTCTGTGTGTGTGTGTGTGTCTGTGTGTGTGTGTGTGTGTGTGTGTGTGTGTGTGTGTGTGTGTGTGTTCATGTGTGTATGTGTGCGTGTCTGGGCGGGGGGGGGGGGGAGGGTGCTAATTCATCCATGAAGAAAATGCTCACCGCCTGAAGCGCATTTATAGTTGCATTACGAGGAGCCGTTTTCCCAGTCCAGTCCATCTTCCCCCCTTGATGTGCAGGCTGAGGCATGCTCCTCCTGTGAGATGGGGGACCGGGAGGGTCCCCTTCAGCACAGAGGAACGCGGGAGCTTCACAGCCGGAAAACGCGGCGCGCCGCGTCCCCCGGACCCAAAAACATGGAAACTCAATCAAAAAGGGGAAGCGCGCATCAGGAAGACAATGGCTGGAAATGGAGTCTGAAACTCTGGAGGATCGGCCTGCTGCTGTGAGCTGTGGAGAGAAGTCCTTCAAGGGCCCAGGCAGCGGCTCAGCCCTAAGGCATGCACATGCAAATGCAAGCATGCATGGACATACATGCATGAACATGCACGCGCATGTACACCCACACACACACATACGTACACACAGACACAGACACACACACCCACGTACACCCACTGACACACACACACACACACACACACGTACACACAGACACACACGCCCACATACACCCACTGACACACACACACACACGTAAGCCCACTCACACACACGTACACACACACACAAACAGACACACACACTTGCACACGTACATACACACGCCACACACATACACACACTTGTTCACAGCAATGGGCAGTGCATAAACACATGTACTTCTGTATTACACTTCTGTCACTGTGAAATCTGCAGAAATTGATGGGTGGGAAATGAATTGCAATTTCAGGCAGATCCCTGGGGGTAATTGCATCTCTTTTGGTCTTTACCACCAATGATTCTTTCAACTATTCCATGCTGGTCTTTTTCAAAGGATCACTCCTTTCATGGTAAAAAAACGAAAATAAATAAATAAATGAATAAAAACACGACAGGTTTTAACTAGGCTCGGCAGAATTATTCTTGCTGTTGAATCTGCAAAGATCACGCACCCCTGGAAATCATCCTCGTGCTCAACAGTGGCAGATGCTGAAAATCTGTTCAGTCTGCTCATACAGAACTCAGAATCAACTTCTCAAAAAGTTTACCTCGGCTTTCCTCGTCCGTGTTCCTGCAAACGTCTGGAGCTCAGCACGCAGCCGTTGAGCCAGCTGATCACAACAGCACCACGGAACAAGCTTATTTAACCCAGACGCTGGCCGGCCATGTGGAGGTTCTGCCATTGCCCTGTCGATCCGTCCGTCCTTTTTCTGTCTGCGATCACAGAGAGGAATTCCTTGGTGTGGAATTTATGAATGGACTTTGAAGCTTGGTCTGAAACGATTCGATTTTAGGTCTCGGGTTTATCGTAAATGATCGATCCAAGTTGTTTAATGCACGGACCCAAGCATCGATCCACTCAGGAGGAAATGGGCTAGCGTGCGTTTTTGTCCTGGTCAACAGCCGTTGTTTAGCCTTGCATTAATGTGGTCTTATGTGGATGGGTCTAGGGATGGTCCCGAGCTGGCTTGGGGTATCTCCCACTCCGTGAGGAACGTGGCCTGACGCTGGCTTGTTATTTTGCTGAAAATGCAAATTGGGCGGTGAGAGCCATCCCTCTCCAAACGCATTTAGGATGGGCAGATGGAGGGGTCCCCCGAGACCCAAGTTGCAAATAACTGGCACCACATCTTTTGAACATTTATTAAAACTCTGATTGCCAAAAGGCATCTGGACATCCATGCCCGGAATGCATTTTCATAATTAATACAAAATATGCTTCGACTGCGCTTTGCATATAGGCGCCGACTATTAAAATGTAAATTTATACGCGCAATTCATAAAGTTGAAAATAGCACGCGGAATCAAAAAAGGGACGTTTATCGGGGTAACCCGTATCGATAAATATGCAATCCGACGCAATGACTGATGAATGCAGTCGGCCGCTTTCATCAACGTGAATATTTCGGTGGTGAAAGGTTGTGCGTTTCGTTCGTTATTGACTTTACGATCGGACGGCACAGGACGCGTTCCAGGACGACGAGCCGGTTTAAAGTGTTGTTGGGCGTGAGAAGCCGTGCCTTTCTCGTCTGGCGAAGCCGGAGCCTTCTCCTCCCGGTGCCTACCTGTTTTGGACGGCTCACGCAGGGAAATGCGCCGGGCTGTTTTGGAACAGATGCACAGGCGTTTAGAGAGAGGAAGTTGTTTTTTTTTTCGTCGGCGCAGGGCGGTAACGAGGCGGGCCCGGCGGCGGCGGCGGTCGCTGGCACCGCCGCGCGCCCGCTCACGCCGCGGAGAGGGGGGGGGGGGCTGACGGAGAGCAGATCTGTCCGCTCCGCGGCCGCCCGTTTATCCGCCATCTGGGAAGCCGCGGACGCTGGCTGGCGACATCACCTGTCCGACGGAGACCTGAGGCGTCGCTGGGAAACAACCGCTCTGCGGAGAGTGCAGGCGGGGGAAGAGAACGCTCCGGAACTCTTCTCCCAACCACCCCCCCCCCCTCCCCCACTCCCCCACTTTGGCTTTAGCCTGCCGCAGTTCCGTTCAAACTGAAAAAAAAAAAGAAATTTTACTCTCGCTCGGCCTCGGACAACAGAACGTGCTCGTTCTTGTGTACATCTGTGTGGAGCAGATTGGATTTATTGACAGGAAATTGCCGCAAATGGCACATAATCTCTCAATGGCATGCGAGTGCCTTATTCTGGAGTCGAATGTTAGTGCCGTACCATTTTTTTTTCTTAATTTTTTTTTCCGTCCGACCACTCAGTGTGTGTGTGTGTGTGTGTGTGTGTATGTGTGTGTGCATGCATGCGCGTGTGTGGGTGAATGTGTGTGTGTGGTATGTGTGTGTGCATGTGTGTGTCAGTGTGCTTGTGTATGTGCATACATGCGCATGTGTGGGTGAATGTGTGTGTGTATGTGTGTGTGGGTGTGTGTGCTAGCGTGCGTGTGTGTCTTCGCGTGGAGGTGGGTTCACTTGAGGAGCACTGCTGTCCCTTTGAGAATGTCATGTACCACTGTACCGTACGTGCCCCTGTTATTCACCAGCTAATTAAGGCTGCCCCATTACTGGTGAGGTATCAGAGATCAATACCGGCTCCAGGGACAGCCATTCTGTCTCACGAGCGGCGAGGGGGAGAGCTCTCCTTTATCGGATTCCCGCCATCTCCACAGCCTGGTGCTTAGCACAGCCACAGAGCCCCGCGTTACCCCAGGACACTCACAGCAAGGGCCCGAAAGTAGGCTTCCAATTGTGCGCCGCCGAAAGGAGAGGGGAGGGCGCTTGGAAATCGGTGAGGGGTTCGAAATTCCCTGCACCCCCAGTAGGTGAGCGAGGCTGTCTTGCAGCTACGGGCTGACACCCGTCTTGCAGCGTGTGACCACTCCGTTGGGGGAACTGTGAGTACTGTGAGTCCAGTTAATTGTTGTCGCTTGTGCTCAAGCCGAGCATGAACACTTCATCTCCCAGCATGCCCACACCCATCGGTCCAGCAGTCCAAATCCTTCCCCCTAACTCTGCTCCCTCTGGTCTGGCTAAAAAACTTTCACTTTTCAACTATATGTAGACAGGTTTTCACCTGAATGGCTGGATGGCATTTAACCGACAACAATGTTCACTGAGGTGTGTGTTTGTGTGTGAGAGAGAGAAAGAGAGAGAAAGAGTAAGAAGGAGAAGGAGTGAATGAATAACGTTGCACGTATCTCTGCAGCATAATCGAATATCCAATTGCCCATTACCCTAAAGCATTTGTATTGAATGTTCCTGAAAAGGTCAATGCTTTTAAATCTCACTCGGTTGGTCAGGACTGAGTTCGGGAGGAACATTTTGTCAAGTCAACATGCAAACGTGCGTCAGGGACACCACCTCAGCCACTCCCACCACCGGACGTTCCCACCGCCCGATGTGCCGGGA
This sequence comes from Anguilla anguilla, assembly GCF_013347855.1. Lineage (NCBI taxonomy): Eukaryota > Metazoa > Chordata > Actinopteri > Anguilliformes > Anguillidae > Anguilla > Anguilla anguilla. Next base: position 8,683,095 of record NC_049203.1, read on the forward strand.
TCTGACTGACGCGTCCTCCATCACTTCCTGTCTGCGGGAGTAATTCCCACGCCGACCCGGCTGTCACGTGCGGGCCCTCCGTGTTTTATTTATGAATGCTTTATGAATAAATGTCCTCGGCACTCCTGGCTCTCATAAATCGCCCCCGCACAGAGTTATGGAGCACCAGGCTACCGTTCCTCTGGCCTCTTAAATCGTGGCAGGCAGAGCAGGGTATTCACCGGCAAGCGTTCACACAGCTGCTCCAACTGCAACAGGAAGTGACATCAAATAAACTACTAAGCTACTGCAGGGGTTTCCCCCGTTCTTCAAAAATGAAAAAATAAAAAAAAATAAAAACGATACACACTCGTGGCATTTTGCCGCTGTTCAGGCTGAGTTTAGTGTCTTGACCTCCCATTTCTCGGGCTACAATTTCGACTTTTTTCATTTAGACAAATATTGTTTCTCGGAGTTCAACTCAATCTGTGCTGATGATGTCTGCAAACAGCCAGTGCTCCAGGTCGAAGGTGAACACATTTTTCATTGCCTTTGAAAAGTCTCGGCATCACACATTACAGACTCAAGATTAAATTGTATTATTTTCCGTTAGAAGAAAACTTTAAAAGAAAAAGAAAATCGATTTCAGACAATTCAAATTGATTGATTTAAGTGTCCCAGACAATGTCAGGATAGCAGATGATTATAGAAAGAATTCCTGTTGCATTTTTGTAGAAATTTTATTATTTGTATATTATTTATTTATCATTATTTTGAACAGAGCTGTGCTTTTGAGGGTGCAGCATTTAGCTTCGGAAATATGACCAAAAAAAATGGTTCATGTATTGATTTGCAAAGATAAATATTTCCTCCTCTGTTCATTGTAAACATAGGCAATATTCATTCCATGTATGAATTCCGGTGCTGACTGAAAATGTGGTGGTGATTTTAAGATAAGATCAATAAAATTATGACTAATATTTACTCGTATTTCTATTGTTGCTTTTTTTTTTTTTAAGAAAAAAGGTTCTATTGTCATCTCTAAAACATTTTTTCCCTCCCCACTGAAAGCTACTTTATCAATGTTTGTTTTGAATAACAACTCATACATAATTTAAAGCTGTCAACAAATAATGTGTTTAAAGGATTCATTCCACTGCGATGTGTGCTGTCTGTTTGCGTTCAACTTCAAAAATGGAGTCGAGATTTTTCGCTTTAGGATCTTCAGTTTTCTTGTGTTTTATATTGTTGTCTTCTTCCCCGGGTTTCATATCTATTCTAGCCAAAGGGCTTGCGTGCGCCAGATCAATCTCCACTCTTCCGCATGCAAACACTGCCCAGACTTTTCAGAGCAGTAATTCACATCCCGTCTTCCTTTTCTTTTGTTTCTCTGAGGCTTTGATTTTATTACGATTATTCTTCTTCTTTTTTGTTTTTTTTTTATTTTTTATTTTTATTCGGGAAATGGCGGAGGCGCTCCGAATCGGCCGGGGACTCCGAGCGGGAGCGAGCGCGCCCGGTTTCCGGTTCAGAGCGCCGGACAGGCGGCGGGGAAAGGGGAACGGCGCGGGGACTGCAGGCCATAATCATCCTGTTTGTTCACAGCCCAACGCGTTTTATTATTTAAATCTCTTTAGGCAGGAGAGGCAGAGAGCGCCTCGTTTTCCCATTTCCCTGTCATGTTAGGTTTGTCACCGTAAACGCTCCGCACTGTAATTTTATCTTCTTTTTTTTGTTTCTTTCCCTTTCAAGAAAGGGGTTGGGGGAATGGGGGGGGTGGGTGTGGGTGTGGAGTGGGGGGTGGAAAGGGGATGCTGTGGGTGGGTGATGGGGGTTCCTGCCACCGAAAGGGGAAGAAGCAGTTCTCCGCCCCCTGGAAGATTATCATTTCAAGGAGTTGCCCACCAGCATTGCATCCTGGGTATCAATATGACAGGAAATGTATCATGTGGAGTCTAAATATACAAGCAATTAATTATGCATCAGGGGTTTTATTTAACAGCAAACCCAAAGCATCCAATAAAGAGTCCCCTTTTTCCATAAAAAAAAAGAAAACAAAAAAGCATTTATATATTAGCTATGAATTCCTCAGTGTATAAAAGTGAAAAGTGTGGACCTAAGAGTTCAATGAGTTGAAACCATGTGATCTCAAAGCAATGACCTCAGTTTAGGTAGGAGCACCCAGGCAGCTCGGTAGGAGCCTGTAATCCTGATTACACAGGACCCACTGGCTTCCCCCTTCAGGAAACTGGCAGAAAAAGAGGGACACAGTCTTTGCCGAGCCTTAAAATAAAAGTTAGCTGAATGACATCTTTTCTCATATTTCCTTGTACAATCGGGACATCAGCATAATATCGCATCACTTTGACTCTCATTGTATTACACAATGACAGCCCTTGCACTTCTGTGTAAAGGGCAAATTTTGAGTCATTAGCATACTTGAATATAATTGGACAGGGAGGGATGACACGTCTGGTCATGAGTTGATGTAGATTCATATGTCTCTAATGCAGATCTGTTGGGGTGTAGTGTGTGTGTGTCCATGATTGGACGAAGCTTGTTGTGCAGGTGATCATGAAAGTACTAGGTTTTGTGTACAGGATTGGGCAGTCAACTGATACTTATCACGATTGGTTTGGGCCCAGTGAAGGTTTAGTGTGCACCATATGTGATCATATTTTCCTAGGGCTCTGATCGTAGCTGGATGGAGTTTGTAGAATGTTTGGTTGGGATCTGATTGAGTTCTGCATATATTTGATCATTATTTGACAGAGTGACAATGACAGATTATTGGTGTGTGCTCTTACCCGCACATTGAACCTCAAAAGTGAGCTTCTGCCAGCCCCTAAAGCCAACTTTGACCGCGGTGCGCAACAGCAAAGATTCCCCACCATCTCTAATGCACTGAAGCAGTGATTATGGGTAACGATCCTACAGTGGCATGCTGTCCTGTCCTGGCAGGTAGCTGCGCCTTGATTGCCTTCTTAGCGAAGAAACTTGGACCAACTCTGTACTTACGGGCAGGGCCAGGCTTTCAAACAAGCCCCTCACCGCCATTTTGTTTCACGTAATCTCTGTCCTCACTCGTTTTTTTTTTTTTTTCCCCCTGCTTATCTTTCGAGGCTTTAATTGGTTTGAATATTTACACGGATTTAAAAAGGTGTGTCTAGCTGCACTGTTTGGTGCCTGCCGTCAGGGCGGTAGAATGGCTGGGTCTCGCAAATGTAGTTATGAAAGTGTGTGTGGCAAGGTGCTAACCCCAGGGCTCATGCAGGGACATTCATTATTAGATATTCGTTATTTTGGCTTTTTCACTTCCACTGAAACAGCTGGCAGTGCGAGACTCGGTTTCCAGGATGACAGACGTCCTGTTTTCTCACCGCTGTTAAGAAAGGGACTCTTTTTTATTTTTGGTGGCTTTCTCGTGTATAATCACAAACACCCACCGTGGGAGAAACAGTTGAGTATTCACATCGTCCTGCTCCAAAGACCCGACTTGAGTAAAGTGTATGTCGCAGATACGGAAAGGGGGGGTGGGGTCCCCGAAATGTCAAAGAAATAAATTCTTTAAGCCCCTTTAGGGCGCAGACGAAAGCGGTGAGGAAGAGCGCCCAGTGTGTGTGCGCACATATACGTTCTGTTCCAGACTGTTAAGCGTCAGACTCCCGGTGGCAGGAGCTAAAGAGGAAAAAACAGTCGCATATGGGGCGCCAGCGTGAGAGACATAACGCGGGGCGCTGCCAGCGAGAGGCAAACGTCCCGAGCATCTGTAGCGGGGCGGGCGCTGGAGGAAAAGGGGGCGGGCGTGTGCTCGGACTCGTAAAAGCGGAGGCGGCGTGGCGGCCTGCGCGGCCCCGCCGAAACCTAGGAGGCCGGTCGGCGTGGCGTCGGCGCGTCGGCGGGGCGTGGCACGCGCTAATCGCCCCTCTCGCGGTTCCGGCGGCGTCGGTTTTACGCCCCCCTCCTTCGCCCCGCCGAGCCGTCCGTCGCGGGCCAGAAAAGCGCACCTGTTTCGCCGCGGCGGTCTTCGTGCCGCCGGAGTTCGTTTTTTTGGGGGTTTTTTTTTTCAGCGATTCCTGTGCGTTTGATTATTAATTCCGTTCTCGCAGCGCGCGTCGCCCTGGGCAATCTGCAGAATGGCGGTGGACACCTGGCTTAGAAAAAAGGCACACACACACACACACACACACACACACACAAAAAAAGATTCATTTTACAATTTTACACGGGGTTCAGGAAACAAGCACAGGTTTCGCAATTTGTCACAAGCGACACTGGAAAGGTGCCAATTAGAAAATTTAGGGCCCCGGTCGGATGGTACACTGGGGCCTATCAGTGGTCTATTTGGCTGCAAAAAGAATTACTTTTGGGAGAGGGATTAGGTAGCAAACAGGCACAAAGCATTTGGGAACACAGGAAGGCGGAAACAGGCCTCTGAGGGGGCGGGTGTTTGTGTGTGTGTGTGTGTGTGTGGAGGGGGCGGGTGTTTGTGTGTTTGTGGGTGTGTGTGTGGAGGGGGCGGGGGGGGGGGGGGGCCTTTGTGTGTGTGTGGAGGGGGCGGGGGCCTTTGTGTGTGTGTGGAGGGCGGGGGGGGGGTGGGGGAGGACGTTGCTGCGGGTTCAAGCAGAATCTTTAACTGCGCAGCTTTGAAGAAACTCTCTGCTCCCAGGTGCTATACGCAACCCCCAGCTCTAGATAAACAGATAAATATGTAATATTCTAAAAAAAAAAAAAAAACTGATATAATTTTGCAGGAGTCAATAAGATGGAGGGCTCTGTGGACCGCCCCCCCCCCCCCCCCCCCCCCCCCCCCCCCCCCCACCCCACTCCCCAATGCTGATACGCCTCTCCATACTGACCGCAGGACTATTAGTGCAAAATTGCCCTCCGATTGTTTTCTGTGCTTCTCACAGCCTTGTTCCATTGGCTCCCCTGCAATCATAACACAAAGAGAGGGAGGGGGAGAGGGAAGCACGCCCTGGGGAAATAAAGAGGGGGATGGCTGAAGGATGGAAATGGAGGAGTGGGCTAATTTTCCGCTTTCCGTGCCAGACCCCGGCGTGCCCCGCACTCCGCAGAATTTGTTCGTGCCGCACTCGTCCGCGCGGACGCGGTTTCCGCGGCGACGCAAGAGCCGTTCTGGGGATGGGGTCCGTGTGTTGGGGTGGAGGTCGACTGCTGGAATGCGTGGGTTCAGTATGCATGGGGTCTGGTGGAGATTAGGGGTGTGTGTGTGTGTGTCTGTGTGTGTGTCTGTGTGTGTGTGGGGGGGTTGGGTAGAGATTAGGGGTGTATGTTTTATGTGTGTGTGCGTGAGAGGGATCGGTGGAGATTAGGGTTGTGTGTGAGGGGTTGGGTGAGATTTGGGGCGTGTGTGTGAGGGGTCAGGTGGAAATTAGGTGTAGAGTTTGGTGGTGGGGGTACAGTGGTGGGGTCCTATGCCGTGTGTCAGGTGGAGGCTGAGTAAGAAGGGGTCCGAGCGTGTCGGTGGGGTAGAGGTGCAGTGTGGAATTGGGGTGCGGACATGGAGACAGGAGGAGAAGGCTAGGAGATCGCACTCCCTCCCTGCCTCCCTCCCTCCCTCCTTCCCTCCCTCTGTCTGTCTCTGCTTTACTCTGAGGGCTTTTCATATGTATGACCAGCTGTGAATTCAGATCCCATCACGTTTCCCAGGGGTCAAGAGCGTGAGAGCATTGCTATTCCCACAATGCACCTCCACCAGACCCCAGAGGGAGAGCGAGTGGGATGGAGAGCGAAAGGGAGGAAGAGGCATACCGATGGGTGGAGGGAGTACAAAGAGAGAGTACATAGTGAGATAGGGAGGGAGGGAGAGAGGGAGGAAAACAGAGTGATAGAAAGATACAGAGGGTGAGAAAAGAAGAGGGAGGGAGTGGGAGGAGAGGGGAAGGAAGCAGATATGAAGGGAGTCGGAAAGAAAGACAAAATAGGGGAAAAGAGATGCACACAAAAAAAGGAAGGGACAAGAGTACAGACGGCGAAAAAAGGACTGTGTGCAGTGTAATGGGGAGGTGCAGAGGGATACAGTCACAGGCAGCTTGTGAGTGAAAGAGTTTGAAACTCAGATCAATAGACAGTAAAGTAAGGAAAGGAAAAAAGAAAGAAAAAAGATTGAGACAGGGAGAGGGATACAGATAGAGAGAATGTGAGAAACAGAATGCAGGAGAGAACGAGAAAGAATGAGAGAGAAAGATAATGAGACAGAGAGAGAGAATGAGAAAGAATGAGAGAGCAAGAGAATAAGACAGAGAGAGAATGAAAGAGAGAGAGAGAGAGAGAGAGAGAGAGAGAGAAAGGAGAGGGTTCAGCTGCTTCTGTCTGCACCCATGGGGCGTACTCAGTCAGAAGTCTCAGTTATGCAGATTGGAATGATTTCATTTCAGAAGAGGAACCTGCATCGTTTAGCCGACGTCGGCAGAAGAAGGTCTTCGTGCCGCTGCAGACACCTGCGATGCTGTGATTCTGGCATGGTAATATTTGCAGGGCATTCTCTGGATTAAAAAAAAAACGGAATTAAACAGAGCCTGCGGGCAGTAGAAACGGTCGGGCTTGTGAGCAGGAAGCTAATTTTTAACAGCGGAACAGAGCCAAAGAACGGTGGGGCCCGCAGATTTTAATAAGGGGCTCCTGCTCATTCTCTCATTTCAGTGGCCAGACATCCCAATAAGCGCCGTTTCACCTGGAGCCATCACCGAGACTGTAATAAGACATTAAGCATTTTGATCCCTCCCCTGCATAAATGTATTTCACTCATTAGATGAATAACGGCCACATCCTTAAAGGGCCCTCAGTGCTCACAGACCAGAATAACTTATCAAAAGCTGCTTATCAAAAGCTGCCTTCCGATGAGAACGTCCTCTGCTTTCCCCGCAATTTCGCTATTACCACACCGCACGTTTTTTTGTGTGATAAATTAATCATTATTATTATTTTTTTAATTAATAGTTCATTACTGAAACTAATCCCCATTTATTCCAGCAAACAACGACCTGGAACGGAATCTACTTCTGCCTGTCACAATGCCTTTCAACAAAACAAGGAAAGTAATCCTTTCAGTGAAAGAACAACACAAGAGTTGAGATTAAAGGCTTATTTGTGTATCTGGTCGTCCTCACGGTGGCTGGGATTAAACAGATAATTCACATTAGTTACAAATCCGAGTGCCGCAGCTGTTTTTACTTCACACTGTGTTCTCCCTGCATTGACGCTGTACTCTGTGAAATCAGTGTGTCGCGCTGATTTGTGTCGCGTGTTTTGATGTTTGTTGCTTTGTGTGTGTGTGTGTGTGTGTGTGTGTGCACACTTATGCGCACGCTTATTTCTTCATACATGTGTTTGAGCATGTGTGTGTTTTTGTGTATGTGTGAGCTTGTGTGTGCTTGTGTGTGCATGTGTGTGTGTGTGAGTGTGTGTGTGTGTGTTTGTGTGGGGGGGGGGTGTATGTGTATGCTTGTGTGTGTGTGTGCGTGTGTGTGTGTTTGTGGGGGTGCGTGGGTGTGTGTGCACTTGTGTGTGTGTGTGTGTCTGTGTGTGTGTGTACTCTATACATTGTGTGTTGAGGCAGACGCCCCAGGATGTGTGCTGACCGCCGCTGGTGCTCGCGATCAGGAGGCGAACACTCTGCACAGTGAGAACAGAGCAGCCAGACCTCACCAGACCTCACACAACCAAGCAGCCTCCCAATCTCCTCAGGTGAGAGAACCAGACCTCACACAACCAAGCAGCCTCCCAATCTCTTCAGGTGAGAGAGAACCAGACCTCACACAACCAAGCAGCCTCCCAATCTCTTCAGGTGAGAGAGAACCATACCTCACACAACCAAGCAGCCTCCCAATCTCTTCAGGTGAGAGAACCAGACCTCACACAACCAAGCAGCCTCCCAATCTCCTCAGGTGAGAGAGAACCAGACCTCACACAACCAAGCAGTTTCCCAACCTCTTCAGGTGAGAGAGAACCAGACCTCACACAACCAAGCAGCCTCCCATTCTCTTCAGGTGAGAGAGAATCAGACCTCACACAACCAAGCAGCCTCCCAATCTCTTCAGGTGAGGGAGAACCAGACCTCACACAACCAAGCAGTTTCCCAACCAAGCAGCCTCTCCCAATCTCCTCAGGTGAGAGAGAACCAGACCTCACACAACCAAGCAGCCTCCCAATCTCCTCAGGTGAGAGAGAACCAGACCTCACACAACCAAGCAGCCTCCCAATCTCTTCAGGTGAGAGAGAACCAGACCTCACACAACCAAGCAGCCTCCCAATGTCTTCAGGTGAGGGAGAACCAGACCTCACACAACCAAGCAGCCTCCCAATCTCTTCAGGTGAGGGAGAACCAGACCTCACACAACCAAGCAGTTTCCCAACCAAGCAGCCTCTCCCAATCTCCTCAGGTGAGGGAGAATCATACCTCACACACCCAAGCAGCCTCCCAATCTCCTCAGGTGAGAGAGAACCAGACCTCACACAACCAAGCAGTTTCCCAACCAAGCAGCCTCTCCCAATCTCCTCAGGTGAGGGAGAATCATACCTCACACACCCAAGCAGCCTCCCAATCTCCTCAGGTGAGAGAGAACCAGACCTCACACAACCAAGCAGTTTCCCAACCAAGCAGCCTCTCCCAATCTCCTCAGGTGAGAGAACACCAGGCCGAACTGAAGGAAGCAGAACGGCGCTAACATCTCTAAGGAGCTAGCGCTCGCCGGAACGCGTCGGAACGCTTTAAATGTTCTTCTCCGAGCGCGGCGGCGGCTTCTTTACGGCCGGCTCCGGAGCGCCGCGTTCATTACGCCGCGCGCCGCGCCTTGGCACTTGTAGGAACGGGCAGACAGCTTCCTGCCAGCCACAGTCCACCAGCTTTACTGTGCCTGGCACAGATGGGCAGAGCCAGCAGATGTTTTCAGTGGAATAGATTAAAGCCCGGAGTTAATGAGGTGATTTGCATCTGTCTAAAGCTGTTTCCGTTAATTGTTTTGTGGGAAGGACGAGCTGGAGAGAACTTCCACCGCTCCCCCCCCCCCCCACCCCCCCGCCCCTTCCAAAAGGATTTGGTGCAAACAAAAGAAATTCCGAACGAGGCTATTGATCTGTCTGCGTGTGTGTGTCGCCCCTCCGTCGATCAAGACATATGTCCGTCCTCTTTGTCAAACTCTCTTGTCTATATTTCTGTCAATATCTACCTGTTCACATAATTAATTCAATGTCTAATATCTGTGAGTTGGTAATAAACGCACTGGTTTTAATGTAACTTCTTTAAATCTACAACAGTAAATTTCTTCACATTCATCATTACTTTTGTATTTGATTGTTTTGTAATGGAGCAAAAGAAAAGAACTATGTCAATGAGAACCAATGACCCAAGGGAACCTGTGGGAGTTTAAAAAAAAAGATGATTTCAGTGATTCAGTTTCAGTGATGTTGGAGAGCAGAGGAGTGTCAGTAATTCAGTGCGGAGTCTGTACTGTAGTGTGGAGTGTGTGTCTGTAGTGCAGTGTGGAGTGTGTGTCTGTAGTGCAGTGCAGAGGATGCATCAGTTGTGTAGTGAGGAGGGTGGGTAAACTATTTATTTGTCAGGATGACGTTAGGGAGTCATTTCAGGCAATGGAAATGTGCATAGCTTAATAATTACGACCATTCAAGCACGATCTGAGCTGTCACTGATACTGCAGAGCAAGCAGATTGATAGGCAGACACAATCACAGATCTCTACTGTCAGTGATATGGGCCAAACAGACATATTTCCCAAGTCAGTGATTCTAGGAAAAGACAGACAGACAGAGCTCTGCCGTCAGCTATACTGTGTTTGCAGAGCACAACAGACAGGTTTCAGCTGTCAATCACAGCTCAGTGATACAGACATACAGACAGGGAAGCACTATCGAGAATAAGGGGCAAAGACAGACAGACAGACAGACAGACAGAGATGTACTGTCAGTGGAATTGTGGCTAAGGTGTAAAGGCAGACCCAGCTCAGCTGGCAGTGAAGCTGAAACTAAGGGTAGACAGACAGACAGACAGACAGAGAGGACTACACTCGCAGAACTCTCAAAAGAAAGGGTTCCAAAAGGCTCCTCTGTGTCTCCATAGAGGAACCTTTTGTCTAGTTCAAGGGTTCGCCGTCAAGCAAAATGGATCAATCTGGGAGCTTTTACCCATTTAACACCCACCACAGAGGGCTCCGTTAAGAAATAAAACAGGGTTCCCGTAAGAAGACAAGCCACAGAGAACATTTTTTTTTTTCGGAGAGTGTACAGATGCTGGGAAAGTAGCGTGACATTATCTCTCGCTCCACAGCAGGCCATGGGACACTCCCTGCCCCTTCCCACTCCAAAGGCGATATCCTACTGGCTGGCCGGGGCATTGACAGCCTCCTCCCGTTGCAGAAAATGCAGCTTCTAACCAGGTTAAGCCGGAATCAGATTAGCAATTTTCCCGCTAAGTTGAAATCTACAGATTGCAGGGAAAAGCCGGTGTGACAGGCTAAGAACCCGCTGTCAGGCTTGATTGATGGGGCTTCTTATTTGGAAAGACGAGGGGCACATTCGTAATACAATAACTGCTCCTGTGATATCGACACTCTGCGAGCCCTTAACCTTGCCACGGGTTCTTAGGCTAAGAGCCTGGATTCGGTGACGTCTTCTGTACTTCATTTGTAAGGATTTAAAGAGAATCAATTTTAAAAACAGATATTGCATCACTTCTCCGTTTTTTTATTTTTTTTATTTTCTCCCACATATGTAAGAAATAAACTAAGACAAGCCATGCATGAGATGTCCTCGTTCACTAACGTGTTGGAGAGACGTAGTGGGCGTTTCTGGCACACTGGATGACAGCAAAGAGCTGAAATAGAAAAAAGAAATAATAGAAAAAGGAGAGATATTTTCAAAAACTGTAAGGGAAACTTGCATTCAGTTTTACGCATATAGAATGGTAGCAACTTGGGTTCAGATTGTGATCCCAGAGCAGGGAATGGGGGGCGGGGGCTTTGGGGGGTTTTGAGAATGTGAGAGTAGACCCCAGCGGGGGTTGGCACTAGGGCAAACACTAGCTTCCTGGCAGCGGCTGCTCACTGGGCAGCTGTGGTTGACTGCTCTCCCTGACTCTTCCCCGCTCATTCGTGGTGCCAATAATCCTTAATGCCTCGAAAATCTCAATGATTACAATGCCTCCGATAGCCAATAAAAGCAAGATTTGTCATTATTTGCTTTTGAGAAATGAAGTCGTACTGAAAAGTCACTAAATCTCGCGAATAAGGTGTCAAGTTGGCAACAATGGTTCCGGTGAAGAATAACTTTGATCCGTATTTGTGCAGCTAGTGTATTTGGGTGTAATAAAGGGCTGCTTCGCTGCTTCTTCTTCATGTATTTTCATCTCTGAGCTGAAATACTGCTATGATTCAGATTTCGGTAAGCACAGGAGGCACTTGGTCATATCGTAAATATTTTTTAAAAAGTGAAGGAGCGAGGGTGAGGATGTATTTTGGTCTGAGGTGTCCACCCCTTCATTTTTCTGTCACATTGTGGGGACATCTATTATTTTCTCATTTGATTTTGTCTGCCATGGCACTCACAGATGCTTTACGAGCCACACTCCTAGCCCTGTCCTTCTATGTGTGCCATGCCTATCTGCCACCGAGTTCAGTGGAATCACAGCCAGTCTGAAATAGATGTTGATGCAGCAGAGCAAAGCTTGACGATGTGACACACACACACACACACACACACTCATACACTAACAAAACTTGTTTTGTGCAATGTAGCTGGACTGGCATGTGCATTGATAGACACCAGCATATGCTGGAGCATATGCCTGAGACAGCAAAAGTGCCCTTTTGGCTGCAGTGAATTTTTTGTTAAATGACAGGTGCCCTTTGTGATCACCACCCCCCCCCCCCCCCTCCCCTGTTCTGCAGTTCCCTCCATCTCACACAGCGTGGTACAAAGGCTATAGCCAGCATGTCCCCCTCCAAACAGTCTGTGCTCAGCCCCACAGCTAGTCGATCCTCACAGTCAAGAACACTGTCTATACACTGTCTAAGTATATTTTTTAATAATAATTTTGGCACCGTTGTTGTTCTCAATAATACATTTTTGAAAGTTCATCTGCTAGCATGATATAGCTAGCCTGCACATTTTCAGTAAACATGTGCAAAGATAGAGATCGCCAGCACATCATAGACACGGCTGATAATGGTTATTTTGTAATAATTTCAATGAAAAAAATCCTGCATGTTACGCCTTTAAGTAAGATGCATCTCATGTATTGAAAAATATTTTGCTGTCTTTCATATAAAGCTAGGGAAACATTGCATAGCTTTAAGGTTAGACTGCAGTGTGCAATTAACTGCAATTATCATCCTTTGCAACTTTTCAGATTGCTTTAAATTTAGAAAATCACATTTAAATTGATTGTAATATGCAACTTAATGTTTTTCTTTTTGTTTGTTTGTTTTTTTTTTTTTTTTTGATGCTTTATAAATAACCGATACTGGAGGCTAACACAAATAGGTGGCAGTCATTTGCATGGTAAACTCTGTATATTTTTGTGGTAGAAGCTATATTTTGAAATATAAAAAATTAATTGATGATTTTTGTCAACAACAAAAAATCTGCTGGAATCTGTTGTCTTTTACTCAGTAAAAATACAATTATTGCATAATTTGTTTCTGTCTACATTTTGCAGTATGAGTACAGCATCAAGATCAGTGAAGGAGAATGATTGCTTCCTATATCCAGAGAGATGGCATTCCACATAAGGGGATTTATCTGGTGCCTGTCTTTGAATAGCTTTGGTAGCAAGCCTTTTGAATATTATTCTGATCGAATTAATTGCCGTATACAGCTCTTATTAGAATGCATTCAATGGCACAAAGAATAAAATTTCAGCAAAAAGAAGGTACCATATTGGACTATGCATTGGACTATGCTCACACACCAGCATTGTGGTTAATTCCATTTCAATGCAGGCAATTGAAATTCCATTCATTAATTGTAAAGTGTCTATTCTTAAGTGCTAAGGATATATACATAGATATTTTTATTTATGAATTTCATTTCAAATAATTTACTGAACTGAAAAACCAAAAGGAAATTAACCTCAATACCTCATATGGTCCTCCGACAGTTGGTCATACACAGTTGTCAAGAATGAAAGATTTTTCCACTTGAATGTTAGCAAGAGTAAGCATTCACCTGTGAGGTAAATATCATCCCCACAACCCCCATACAACATAATGACAGTCAGTGCTGAACCAAGACTTTTAGGGGCCCACCCAACCCAACATTATATAGAAGTATTAGGCATCCTGAATTTTTTGTTTGTTTTTTCCAACTTTAGGTAAAGAAGAATTCAGTCAATTTAAGTGCATTTATTGAGTAGCAGACCAACATACAGTACAAACATTTCCATTCAATTTCTACCCACAATAACACACAAAGACAAGTTTTACTTCAAAAATAATCTTAGACAACTTCCCTCAAAATAGTCCCCTGTGGCTTTAATTACTAAGTCTACGCAATCATTTCCCAAAGTGCGAGATGGAAGGGTGGGAGGGAGGTGGAGAAGCAGTTAAATTGACTAAAATCTTATCTAACATAAGTTTTATTTAAAACCGCAGGCACAATAGCCTAACATCTCTGAGCTGTAGTGTAAGTAAAATGGGCCAAGAAGAAGAACCTAGACTGTAGGGTCCGCTGTTCAATAAATGTACTTAAATTAATTTAATTCTTCTATACCTAAAGTTTTTCAAAACAAAAAAGTACTAAGACAGTTAAGTTTTAGTACACCCACAATCTTCAGAGATAAATAAAGAAATAAACACCTTTTTTATTAAAAAAATTGCAAAAAATTGCAAAAATTTTCAAAAAGCCACCTGTTGCAGTAATATGAGCATATTCATGAAACCTTTTCTACAAGAGCGGTCATATGGTTCAGAAAGTTCCGCCCAACACTGCTGTAGAAGTTCCCACAGATGTGCTGCGATGGTGGGTTGCTTCTCCTCGACCTTTCTGTCCATTCCCTTCCAAACTAGCTCGATTTTGCTTCTCTTGTTGGAAAATGGAAATAATTCGTTTATTTTACCCAATATGGCTTTTTTTTTATCTCACTAAAAACAAAATACAAATGTCATAAAAATTGTGTTATAATTATTATTTTTTTATATCTTTTTTTAAGAACAACTACAGTACAGGGCCTGCCAGTCGCAAGTCGCTAAGCTAAATTTACACAGTGTGTTGCTTATTGGATCAGGCCGGTTATGATGCTAACCTCTGAAACCATACAGGCAACATCAGCCAACCCTGACTTTCTGAAAAGGGTTTTCAGGGCATCGGACAGCTCCAGACGAAGGAGATTCTCCTGTCCCAGGGTTGCATTTTGAATCCCGGTGTGCCGAGGAAGCGCGTTTGGTATTCAGCCGCCTCCCTGTTTTAAATCAAATGTGTTATCACACGTCGGGGCCCGGGAGATGGGATCTAAAATTAAACCTGTGGAGGAGGGAGGACGAGTGCCATTAGGAGCTAATCTAAAATAACAAAGAGGAATTATTTTATGTAACTTGGGGTTTTTTTTTTTTTTCTCGTTTTTTCCCCCCGCAATTTCAGCGGAAGTAGCGGCTCAGAATTAGCGAAACGATTCCCTTTTACGCCCAGTGAACTGTGCAGCCGGTTCTCATGCGTCCTCATTATTCATTCCCATTATCCTCTCATTTCCGTTCAGTTACACTTTAGACACCTCTCTCACACAGGGCCGCTAATGACAGCTGTTTTCCCTGCGTCCACAGCCTAATCCGCCGCATTTACATTCACCCGCTTCTACCGGGGGGGTCGGGGTCGGCGGGGGGGGGGTTTGGGGGGACAGACAGTATTGTCACCATCTTCACTGTTGCTTTTACAAGCCTAGAAAGGATGTTCTTTTTTGTTTGTAGTTCTGAGTAAAGAATGATTAGTTTCATTTCCACTGTTTGCTTCTAATCTCTGTTGTATTTTTTTTTTTTGGAAGTGATTTTGCATCTGGGCTATGCATTTGAATGTAATCTCCCAGAATGATGGACTGCCCTGAAATGAATTTGTGTAAAAGAGTGATTTGCATCTTTTACATTACCTGGATTAATTACAATGCAAGAACTGCTCAAGTGTGTTTGTCTCTGTGTGTGTGTGTATGTGTGTGTAGGATTGGTCACCTGGGCAGGTGTCCACTGTGGAGGGTGTCAGTAAGGATGATCTATTAGCAAGTCATTAGTGTGTCTGTAGTCCAATGTAGAGAAATTGTTGATGGACCATATTTCAATGGTTAACATCAATCACCAGATAATATACAGTACTTTAATAATGTAATGACAGTGGATAGCATAACAAACCATATATAGTAAATTGTGTTTACTTCCGTTTATTTTAAGTTCCGTGTATGCTAGTGGAATTAAACTGTAGTTATCCTACCATGTATTTCAATACATTCTGATCAATTTGGCTTAATAGGAGCATGGGCTTAACTGGAAGCCTTTCATGGTTAATGAATTCAAATGAAAAGACATTTAGAGAACAATTTTGTGTACTAATAAAGTAAAAGAAAATAGGCTCCTGCACTATGCAACGTTAGTACTGATTACATTTACAGATGCTTCTTCATCTTTATTTGCATTCTATATGGGAGCAGTGCTTTCTATGGTTCTGTACCAATTATTTCCACCTGAGATAAATGCTTTTTTTCACATTCATATTTTTAGTTCATATTAAATAAATGTAAAACAGTTGCATCAAATTAAATACATGTAAATGCTTCAAACAGAATCTATTATGTCGTTGCACTACACAAAGCTATGTCACTAGTGTTTCTATGGTGATATGAGGAGAAGGCTAACTGCTAACAACATAAATTTTCTGAGTGTTTTCTGATGTCATATACAAATATAAAAACATTTATCTCAAAGAACTTACCAAAGAAACTAAAGGAAATGCCCAAAAAATGTAATCCTCCATCGTCCTCCTCAAAGAAAAACTTTTGTACAGCTTTACCAGAAAATTTCTTCACATGACCATCCATATAAAAATACTGATAAATATGATTGTAAAAAAAAAAAAAAAAAAAAAAAAAAACCAGGAATATAACATTTTTATGAATTGGTCAAGACATGAAAAAGAAAAGAATGTTTTCTTCTTAATTCAAATTCAGAAATGGAAATTTGTTTATTACATTTTCTTAATTGGATACATATTGCTCATCGGTACCTGCCTAGATAAAGGTATAGGCATGTGGAAACACCTGTTGACATCTTCACAATGATATTTCAATTGAGATTTCACTGGAAGCAAGTGTACATTGCTTGTTTAGATACAAGCATGGCAGTGTGTCTCAGTGCTCTGCATTAGGAACCACAGCCAGCATACAGAAAGCTGTTAAGACGCTAGCATGAGCGTCGGTTTGCAGCTTCGCGGACGAGCAGTTCATTAAATATATCATCGCACTTCCCCTGATCTCTTATGGAGAGCAGTCTAGACCAGCCTGGATTCGAGTTCTTCCAGTACTCCCACACTACAGGAGCATTGTGCCATGGATCTCCCCATCCATTTTAAACCACAGGCCCGTACAGTAACACCCACCCACCCACCCGCCCGCCCGCCCTCACCCCCTCCTCTGTCACAGCCTCTTTCAAAGGGAGCTCCACACTGCTGTTCCTTCCTATAACAAATTTCCATTGATTTGGGCATGGTAATGTGTGGTTTCGGATCATGTGATTATCCCATCTCCCCATGGGAGATGACACCCATTTCCTTTCCTCCAAAACTCACAGGCTCCTTAATCACCCACATAAATGGAGTAATTGGCTTTTAATTACTGCTGTCTCCAACCAACGGTCGATTGGAACAGCTGCAGAAGCAAAAAATAAACCCACCCAAAAAGTCAAGTTGAAACATTCTTCATGTTTCGCGTGCTGATTAGCAGGAGGAGAAGGAGAACATCGGAGCAGGCTACCATTTTAGATCTTAGAACTCATTTCAACCATCTTAGAGAACATGATCCAACCAAGCTCTCTCACTGACAAATGTTCCAGGCATATCACATACAAACATGCCAACAACATCTTCATAATGGTTATCATAATTATGAATAAACTATGCATTTATATTTAAAATGGCTTGAAAGGTACTACATAAAATTAACATTGACTAGGAATTTGTAATTTTCAAATATATTTTATGGTCAAAATAAAATGTGCAGCCAGTTGTCAGTTTGAGTTACAGTGATAAAATGGCTGACTTTATTGGTAAGCACGTGGCTTCACCCGAGAGCCAGCCAAGCCCAACCTGCACTAGACCCAAGAAACCCCGATATCCATCGCAAAAGATGAATGATAAGTCAGGGGGAAAACAAAAGTCAACGTCGATCTGGCTTTTGGTTGGCGGAGAGAGCTGAGGGAGTCCAAAAGCAGCATAAACAATGAATGCTAAGGTTAGCAGTCAAGCTATTGTTCAATTATGCATGCATATTGAACAACATCACACACAGCTAGCCCACATAAGACAAATCACGCCACTAGCAGCCTGTGTAGGGAAATGCATTGCTATAATACATTGCAAAGCTGCAATATAAATACATTCTTCATTAATTTTCTGACATACTGTAAGGCTCATCACTGGAGATGTTGGGTGCTACAATGGTCAGCTTTCATTTGCACTTCGTACAGAGCTGTACCACCACTGTGCACAAAGACTCGGGCCATAAGAGAACCTGCCAATCACTAGCGGGGGGGTGGAGTTTTGATCAAGCGCAACTACCAAGGCGGTGGCATACTTCTTCATCACGCTTTCATCATATTCATCCGGTGTTAGTCAAATCTTTGTTATAGTTTTGTATTCTAAATGTTTCTTTAGAAGCTTTGACACAACATTTTAGCATGGCATTCAATTCAACTGAAAATGTTATGCTTATTTCTTTCTACAGTAAATAAACTTCCCAATGGATTTATTAAAGAGTGTGCACCGCAACAAATGTGTAAAGGAATTGTATAGGTCGGCAGTTTTAATATAAATGATCCTATTTTTAGAGCATTTTCTTCAAGTCTCACATATGGGAGGGTATACTGGAGAGGAAGAAAAAAACACTGCTCCATTTTATGACTCACAAACCCTCTAAACGGACTTCATGAACCATAATGAAAGCACCGTTCCTTCCTGCGCGTCGAGAATGTGAGTTAATCAGATTAACCATTCTGTCATGGATGCTGGCAATTGATCACTGTGAAAACGCAAAGGAGGCAGTTTGAAAGATGTCTAAATCAATCAGAAAGTTCTGAGGCAGAGCCCCTCCCAAGCTGTATGGGTGGGGGGGGGGGGGGGGGTGGTGGTACAGGCACAGTGGGCGGGGGGCGGGGGGGTGTTACAGAAACAGTGAGCTTAGCTTTAAAGAAACAATATGGAAGAGCCATTTTTCTGCTGGTGTCTTTAAAAAGACTTATTGTATTTTTTTTAGGCTCAAGGGTTTGCATTGTTTATTTGAAATCAAAGTGATTACTTTTCTGTCCTCGCTCAGTATACATCACTCTTGCTATTCTATTTGGCATATCAAGGTACAATGTTCAACGTGTCACTCTGAAGTATATTGAGAGCCTGCAGAACAGCAATTAGTTTTTTTCAATGTGGTTACACTTTTTTTTCTCTCTCTCTCTCTTGTTCAGACATACAGCACATATTATATTTTTGTGGTACAGTACAATTATTTTAATTTCTGAATAGCAAGTGTTTTTTTCCCCTTCTTTGGCTGATGGTGTGATTTGTCAGACGAAAGGCGACGAAAGGGTTTTCATGTGAATGAGATCATCGAAGGCTGTCTGTGCTACCTCCCTACCCCATCCCAATACACTAATATCACTGTCTCCTCTGTATTCAGTACGAGCACCGTCCAAACAGAACAGATATTTACTTAGATATTCCATTTCTTTGTATTGACGATAACAACAATCATGGGTTTTGATTGCATTGGCTCGCTGGAACAAAATGTCGACTGTACCCTTTCGAAAACCACCAAATTGCTTTTAAATGTACATTTGATCACTGCTCATAGTTGCTTTCATGAGAGTGGAAAGATTACCATTCCATCATTATTTTGTTTCTTTGTCAGCTCGGGGCAACGTTGCGGTCCAATATCATTATGTGCGTTTCTCCTGCTCTCAGAGGTAATAAATAGACTCGGAACGTTCCGGGGGACGAGAACAATCGCGGCAGCAATGATGAATGCATTTAGGCATGAAGCCGGACCACCTAGTAAACAGGTCGTTTGTTCCGGTGCTTTATCACAATCTAGCGGTCATTAAAGCGGACAAATTATCAATGGGAATATCCCCCCCCCCCCACACCACCCCCCCCCCCCCCCCGCCGCCCTCGGACGTCCGTACGGGTCGAGTGAAATCCAACATGGTTCATTTAGCTCTGAGTGCTAGCGCCCATCAATGGGGTCAATGCAGCGGCCATTTCCCCGAGCCAAATTTGAGCTATTAACGACGGGAGCGTGAGACCCCAGCTCGCAGGCTCGCGGGGTTCCGGGCCACGAGGCTTCCCGCGCGTTTTTTCGGCGGCATGAAACGAACGATAATGACTCACAACAGACCGAGAGGCTGATAATGTAATAACGATATAATCGCCGCTTTGCGATCCGTGCGCGACGCTCCACAAAGAAAACAGCGGCGGTATCAAAAGGCAGCTGCTCCACGCCGTGCGAACAACTCAAACGCTAGTGAAAAAAAAAATTATTTCATCATTATTTCACCCCGGAAAAAAATTAATAATGCATATAGTTTTTTTTTTTTTTTTCAGAAAAAAGCTCTTTCGTGCTTTTCAAAAGCAAGGTGGAGACCACAGGTGCAGGAGAGCACCTGTTGTTAGACCGTCTTTATAGAGGAAATAACCTTTTGCCACACAGATTGTATGCTTCCCGAAGCCAATTACCGCTTGGCAGAAGGATGTTTTTTCCGCCCATTATTAAAAAGACAGAGAGCAGATTACTGACAGGCAAGCTCAGGTCCGACCTTGGAGGAAATATGATTTGCTCTCCTTTTTGATAATGACTTGCAGCAGGTCACGTATAATGGAACTTTCTTCTTCTTTTTTTCTCACAAAAAAACCTTGAGTTCATATGATGCTTTTTTTCTCCTCCTTTGTGTCAAAACGGCACTGGCTTTGTGCGTACCCTTCTTGAACGATAAACACACAAATAAAAGAAAATAGGCTTATATAAGTTGCGACTCGGCTGTCCACCACTCTCATAACAATTGTAATATTGCGGTTTTCATTTCTCTGCTGGTGGCTTTCTTGCGTTTGATGCATTGCTATGGCCAGCGTTCCTTGTTACAACCACAGGGTCAGTACGATACCAGCAATCCCCCCCTGCACTAATCACCATATTCCTATCGGCTCTGTTCAGTTGTTTTCCGACAGACCGTGACACACGGCGCAGGTCTCAGGCCTACATTTATGTGGTCCAGTGTCCGGACGCTTTATTAATTTATCTGTTAACTACAGCCACTGTGAAAGCTGCGAAAGCCTTGCTTTGGGAAACGCGCAAATATTTACTGGATTCTGGTGCGCAATTTGCAGTCGCCAGACAGCAGTCAGCAGTCATTCCACCACCCCTCCTTCAAAAGAATGACGAGGAAGGTTCTTTTGTCTAATCCTGTCAATAGCATTAGCATGCATGATACACCATCATCATTGTTTAAGCTAATCCTCTCAGTGCTAAACCATATTAATGTCACAGCTTCATTAAATGCCCCCCCCCCCATTTTCTCTACCCAACACTCTACACCACACCCCCTCCTTGCTTTATTCCATCCCCTCCCTTCCTCTCTCTTTCCTTCTCACTCTGTCCTCCTGTGATGTGATCTGAGTTTAAGCAATCTGTCATTAATTCACTGCCTAAACTCAGCCATAATCCATAACAATTAAATCAGCTGTTTTGGAGATTTGACATCAATAGGAGCTAAATGTGATGAAAGAAGACTCTGATCGGGCCTAGCCCTTTAAAGTTTCAAATCCCCTGCTTTCCTGTTTTCACACAATTCACTGAAATCTGCCGGTCGCAAATAAAGCCCCCTATGATCGTTTGCATGCAGAAAAACATGACATTTCACAAAAGACTGTCAGAACGCATTTCTGTTGAACAACAAGACATATTTTCCGGCTCTGGGGTAAATTTAACTCGTTTTACTGTGCAGAGACAAGTTCATTATTGACAACTGAGAACAATAAGGAGATTAATGTAAAAAGACAACTGTTTGGAAGTGTGATTTCTTGTTTTTTTTTTGGCTGAAGTACTTGTCCCTTCATCTTTGCTATAATTTAATGATCTTCTATCTTCTGCCACCCATTTTGAAATGGACTTTCACTGAAATGGACGTAAGCACAGTGAACTTTAACGCATTTCTGAATCATTATAGAACATACGCACAGGAACGGCATGGCTTTGATCAATCTCAGTCACACATATGATAGATGACCAAGTGATTTTCTTTGAGCGTTTTCCTCAGATTTCTGGATTTCCGTGTGATGGGCAGCGAATCGCGGTTAATCCATTAGATCTCTCGTCCTCTTCATTTCTACGGGAGTTAAATACTGTGAAATGTCCCGTTTCTCTTGGGCTGTCTGTGGCCCCATCCCAACGTGCTCCATTCCACTGCACTTAGAAGAATTAAGGCCATTAGCACGATTTATATCAAACATCCACTACCGGGCAGGTCATAAGTCTTTTTTTCTCCAGCACCAAAGAAAAGATCCCTGTATAATCTAATTGAGGGTATAGCTATCGGCCAGAAATCGTTATAGATGGAATAAATTTGAATACTTGAGAATCATGGCTTCATTAACTAAGCAGGACGGACACGGGGTATAAAAGGCGGAGGGGTAGTATGAAGGGAAGAGGGGTCAGTTTGGGGGGGGGGGGGATTGGGGGGGGGGTCATTGCACGAGTCAGTTACCGGCCACACATGCCCTGAGGGAGAGAGGGATCCCCACCCCTCCCCCTTCACCTCCGATTGCATGATAGCTGGCTAAAGTAAGAAGCGCTGGACGACAAGGAGGGGGGTGGGGGGGGGGGGGGGGCAGGAAGGAAAGCAGCGGCCATTTCTTAAGACAAAGGCGCTCATTAAAATTAAACCACTCATTAAAACTAATTGCCAATTAAAGAACACAATCTATCCAGCCCGATTCATCTCGCTGCCACTCAACGGTGGCTCCGCCCACCACTGTTCGGCTGCAGGGGACACGACCTCCGCCAGCCGCTGACACGGGGCCAATTACACGCAGACCAGCAGCGAGCCGGCCAATTACACGCAGACCAGCAGCGAGCCGGCCAATCACATGCAGACCGGACATAGGCTGGCTGGGTACAGACGGGACCAGGATGTACGCACGTTAACAAGGACAAGGTCTGTGGGCGACTTCACACGCAGGTCCGAGGTAAACTAACACCAGGCGTAATTTCCATGCATCATGTCAGAGGGCGCCACACAAAAGTGAAAGACAGTTGTCGCGTTTAGCTGTGAAACATGATGTGACCCTGTCAACGTCGGCACTACACAAGCCCAAGCGTAGAGATGAACATATCGATCACAAACGGCTTGGCTCATCTGAATCGGAAAGCGAGGCCTGCGTTGAGCTAGCTTAACGTTATCCTCTCGTTAACGTTACCCTGGGCGCGTTTTAACACCCCGGCTAAGTAGCTGGTAACGAGTCGCGCGGTTTACACCGGGACGTCGCGGTGCCCGCTAGCTAATGCCACCTGCAGCACCGCTTCCGCATTGACTCCTAGCCTTAGAGCTCCCACTGCAGCCCAAAGAACGGAGTAATGCTGGTTAATGAGCTACAAGCATTACAAACATGTGTATTTTCAGTCTTAATTACTTTATTCTGCATCAAAGTACAAAATTAATAACGAACACGACAGTCCCCTGCACGCACTTACCTTCAGCGGCTTTTTAAATTGGATAATTATTCACTTACACAGGCAAACATGACATGCACTAATTGGCGCTTGCAGATTTTACTTATTAGAATGATGTATTGATACCCAGAACCAGAACTGCAACACAGAACTGATTATCTGCTAGATGTCTTTGGCAAAAAACATATTATCCATCATATTTTTTTTTTCATTTTCTTTCGCTGCTAAAGATCACGCGGTAAAGTTTACTCAACCTGGCTCTCCCTGCCCGAAAGGGTCTCTCAGCCAATTTTAGTCCTCCCGGCCCCTCGCTCTGGGAGGTAAACTCCACGTTCCCCCTTTCTGCTCACTGACCCTTTCGCTGCACCCGGAGAGCAGCGTTTGGTCATTCCCAAAACCGTATTGCATGCAGCTGCTGAGAAATGAACTGCTCCTGTGGGCAGTGTTCAGTTTCCTAAATCTTAGATCCGGGGTTGAACAGTGCGTAGATACAGTAGACAAACAGGCAGATCGACAGGCAGACTGACAGAGAGGCAGACAGACGGACAGACAGACTGATGAATATGGTGGCAGACAGACAAATAGGCTTATACGCAGGCTAACAGACACACAGACAGACGGGCAGGCAGGCAGATGGGCAGGCAGGCAGACAGACAAATAGGCTTATACGTAGGCTAACGGAGAGACAGGCAGACAGACTGACTGATGAATATGGCAGCAGACCGACAAATAGGCTTATACGCAGGCTAACAGACGGACGGACGGACGGTGTTGATGGAGATTCATCTCCCAATTCCCTACCGGGGGCAGCCGCAGGCGCGTTGCGCAAACGGGCCCCTCTGGACCAAGGGAGGGACCAGCGCGGGATACGGGGCGCGGGACGCCGGGCGCGGGGCGCTGGCGGTCTTTATTAGGCCCGGCTGATGGAGTGTCCGGGAGAGTGCCGAAGATTCGGGCCACTAGTCATCCCTGTCATCCCGAAGCAGCCATCGCACCTGGGCGGCGAGGGCGACGGGGAGCTGGACAGACTGATTTATGAGCGCCCTGACACCAGCCTCTCAGAACAGTTTAAGGATGAAATATCGCGCTCTCAGCTTTGCTTAATGTATGACACTTCAGCAAAAAAAAAAAATAAAAGGAACAAAAAAAAAATCCTATCCTCACTGAGTTTCTTGGCCCGGGATGGCCATTGGCTGTTCACCTGGGGGGTGTTGTGGGTAAGGGACGGGGGATGTGAGCTTGCGTTCGCTCAAGCGCTGTTTCTGAGGAGGGGACTGTTCGCCAGGCATGGCAACCTCTTCACCACATCCCATTGGCCCCTACTTGTGAAAACTGAAGTAACTGAAGCTCTTTGTGACAGTCAAAACAATGGCCATCTCCTTCCCTATATATGTATTAATCATCTGACAAGCTTTGACTTGTTCCAAAGGTGAAATCAGACATCTTTTTTTAAGTAAGTGGTGTTGCAGTTAATAATTTACTGATAATTCCCCGTTGTGATATTTAGCTTTTTTCATTTTGTTCTGGTGTTAACCATTAAATCATTCCTCCACGGGTAACAGTCCAAAGGAGCAAATTTCCAAGTATTCTTCTGGCTTTCTATAGAGGCTTTCAAGGTCTTAAAATTAATGTGGTGTACAAGCTATTAATTACTCCGATTTTGGTTCCACTTCAGCTTACGCCTACGTTATCTCAATTATCCAGACAGAATCACATTAAAATTAATGTTTTGACTGAATAACATCCATGTTTAGTGGGCTGTGAGAGATTCTTATGACCAGGTCAAAATCACAGATCGTTTCTCCCTTTATTTAAACTCAAAATGAAAGTATGTGACAATATACCAGTGAATGCAATTTAAAAAACATAGGTGCATGCATACATACAGTATGTGCACACATACTGTACATACATTGAGCCATATAGACAGACACTTGGAATGCTGTGGAAAATACAGTTTTGTAACCTGTAACTGATTCTCAAAAAGGATCCTCGTAAATTATCTTAAATGACAGCATTCATGTCCTCGATCACTAAAATTGAAACATTTTTTTCATGCCTCTATCTCAAAGCAAATCAGATTATTTGGCTTTGGAGCACAGCAGAAGACTAGACAATAGGACAATTATGCAACTGCTGAGACATTAACCCGTGTTGGTATGGATAAAAATGACACAACATTTTAAGGAACAGCATGCAACTCCAGAGGGGGGAAAACCTAACGCGGTCTCATCCCTGGAGGAATACGCACCCCCCCCCCCCCCCACCCCACCCCCCACCCCCACGCTACCATCCCACACCCACCATCCTATATGCCTCATCCCTTATTAAAAGAACACTGCTACCATGTGTAGTACTGTAACAGCAAACACACTGAAGAGAGGGCTACGTTAGACGGGATGGTTAGTGACACGCCTCCATGTACGCTGTCGTAATTTAGCTATAGCGCAACGTGAACAGTGAACCGTAGCACGGTAGCTTTACTTACACAGGTGATCGTGTGTGTGAGTGCATCACTTACTGTACGTTTAGTCGCGCAGAGAGTGGCACTCACGGTACCACTGCGCTCAGGGGCCAGTGCTTCGCTCTCAGTCCCCGTTTATTTGCATACCGCCTGCCAATTATTTGCAGCCTCACTTCAGTTCTGATAAGATTGCGTATGCAGAAGGCTAACCTTCAAAACTCAGCAATGCTGCCAGTGACACAGTTCACGTACGGTAAATGCAGTCGTGCTACTTTAGCATTTGCTATGCATTTAAACCCTGCAAATGGCTAGCGAACATGGCCAAATTTGTTACACTTTTATTAACCCCTTAATCAAATGTTATTAACATAAAATTAATAGGAAAATTGACCACTGTCATTAATTCCAGTTGATATGCAACACTGCTCTTGGTGCACACAGCTGCTTTGAATGAGATGATGGCCGTCAGCCATAGTTAGATTATGGATTAATCAGACCCGTGTCAAACACTTGAAATGCTTTAACCCTTTGGCAATAGTAAAAGATAGGAGCGCACTGACTTTCAGTAATTAAAGTATCACTGAAAATATCAGTGTTACCATCAGCTACACACACAAGAAAGAGTACAAGAGAACTGGTGGTGCATCCACGGGTCATAAGCAGGAACTGTGCAAAGTAGCAGATAAACACAATAATTGTCATTCTCAACTGTATCTGTAAACAAAGGCAAAACAGCTAAATGTACACTGAAAAGAAAAAAATAGACAATAGCAGTGTGAAAGGGAAAGAAAAAAAGAAGATTGAAAGTACAGAAAGGAAAAAATAGATGCAGTGCAAAAAGAGTTATTACCTGGGAAGAAGTGGTACGGCATGTATGTGTCTAGATTGCAGATACTCTTCTATTGGTCCCCAGTGCTGCAGATATTGTTCTAGATGGTTCTTCAGACAAGACTATTTTTTTTATTTTTTATCTTTATTGCTGATACGGCTTCGCTTACCTTCGCCCTATACAATGGTATGTATGGCTCAATCTCGTCCTTAGGAATGAGTTTAAATATTTATATAAATTAATATTTTATATCATTTTTTTTTTTTGACAGATACTGTATGGTTAAGAAAATGCTTTTTTTGAGGTAGTGAAATGTTTGTATTGCATAGGTCATAGGTCACTGAAATGCTACTTATACATTCAAATGATCTAAGGGATAGCTTCTTCCAGTATTCCATATTGATTGTATTAATGTGCAGTTCCATAATGTGCAGCATTTCTGGGGTTCGATAATATTTTGAACTGCGAGGGCAGATAAACAGGGCAGTAAGGTGGGGTAGTTGGTAGCGTGCATGCTCTCCCTGTGTCTGTGTGGGTTTGCTCCAGATACACAGGCTTCTTCCCACAGTCTGAACACATGCATGTTTGGCCAATTGGAGAGCCTAGATTGCCAATAGGTATGATTGTATGAGTGAATGATGTGTGTACCCTTTCCTTAACTGATTAGGATGTTGTAGTTGGTGGGTGCTTTGTCACTGGCTCCAATCCACAGTCTTGATTCAGTTTCATATTTGCAAGAGTCTGCAAGAGTCTAAATTATTATAGATTTTGTTATGATCCCATTTTTAATTTGTATTTGTTTAGTAATTATTTTGGAGGGATTTCATCTACACTATTGTTATCAATCAATCAAATTGTTAGAATTTGTTTTCATATATTACCCAGCATCTTTTAATTACTGTAAGGAGATGATTCCATGTTCCTTCCATGCTGTCCAACCCGAGTGGTTTCTTGCGTATGTTAAAGGTGGGGTTATTCCATATCGGATAAATGATTGGCTTGGATGTGTTAATTGAGATCTGTTGTTTTCCAGCAGGATTTCATTATTTTAAATGAGGTTTCAAATGGAGTTTCAGCCAGGCCTTCGGGATGAGAATTGCTGGACTATAAATGATTTAGGGTAGCACCAGCATGTCTGCAATCTTTTTCTATTTGAGCCCATTCTTTTGTTGAATTTGATGTGAACCAATCTCTAGTTTGTATTGTGCCAATTGCCAGATAGTAGAAATCGAACTTTGGGAGATTCAGACCACCTTCATTTGGAGTGAAAGTGAGTCTTTTGTGAGAACTTTGCGCCTTTTGGTTCCCCCAGATGAAACTTGTGATGATTTTTTGAGAGCTGTCAAACCTTAGTTTTTTTCTTATACATATTGAGAGCATTCTAATAACATAATGTACTGTTTGACCTTTAACCTTAATTAAATCTAAATTCAATTCAGCACCCCGATTGGCTGGTCTACAATCAATCCTTCAGCACATTACAGAGGTAGGCATTGACCACCTGCGTCTTACTTTGCATGCATTTGCATGATTAAAACACCAGCACACATCATTCAGCTATTCTTTCTTTTCAAACTGCTATTGTTTCGCTCGCATTTTCTGACTGGGTTTTTGTACTTAGACGGCCCCAAAGGTTTAACGACTTCAAGGACGTAATTCGTTATAATAATCCCAAATTAATCAGAGCCAAGAACGTTAGCGGTGTCCCGCGTGACTTTCAGTGCAGCGTCACCGGCTCCTACCAACGGCACAGATTTGGGGTCAGCGAGTTCGCCACCGCTACCAGATGCTAATGAACGAAGTCGGGGGCGACCGGCAAGGCCAACATCAGAGGAGCAAAGTCAGGCCATATGCGGAGTTGAGTCAGGTCACATGCAAAAAGGAGGAGTAACGACCCCGGAGGTGTATAATCGCAATCCTCAAAGAGGGTTGGCGACGCCCTCCACGGGGTCACAGGTCACTCCGATGGCGGGACTTGTTGCCATGGGCGACAGGCTCCTCCAGGTGTCCGGCCTAATCGGTTCGCCCTCCGTGGTTGCGGTTCTGTCAGCGGCCTCAGAAACGATGCGTGTGGAAGCCCCGGAGTGCTCCGGCAGGGCTCCGGGCGATGACATCACTCACTCTTGTTGAGACAGGCCCTCTGCTCGGTGAGGCCCTTTTACCATGTGACTCACAGGGGGCCTGTCTGTCACCGCTGTCCTGAGAGTCACCGAACAAATATCCATCCATTCTGACAGCTCAGTCTTTTGTGTGTCCTTCCTGCTTTTCCTGACAATCCATCCATCAGCGAGGGAGCAGTCTGTCCTTCCAGCCGTCAGGCACAGTGGGCTTGTGCGGGCATTTCTGTGTGTGTGTGTGTGTGTGTGTGTGCAGGTGTGTGTGTTCAGGTGTGCATGCATGTGTGAGTTCTTGTGAGTGAACATGCACGTAGGTGTGTGTGTATGTGTATGTGTGGGCATGCATGCGTGCGTGCATGTGTGAGTTCTTGTGTGAACATGCTTGTGTGTGTGTGTGAGTGAGAGTGAGAGAGACAGAGAGAGAGAGAAAGAGAAAAGGAGAAAGAGAAAGATCATAGCATGTCTTTCTCTTCATATACTGTATGTGTTTAGTTGCATATTGCATGTTTGTTCTTCTATGAGGGGGTGTGTGTGTTTAGTGGAAGCTTTCACTGTGAAACAACAGCCTCTACTGTTCGTGACTGCGGTTTTGTTATTTCTGTAGTCTTCCCTGAGTGATTGTACACAGCAAAGAAATTATTCATACATGAGATGAAAGCAATTCACCATTCCTATATTCACATTTACCTATTACATTTAAATAGCAATTACATTTTCACAGTATAATTGATTAATGTTACTTTTGATTATATCAAACCTTGCTTATTCTTTCCCTTCTACTGTAACATTCAAGTTTAGTTTGTTTTAATTTTAAACTTATTACATTTTCCTTACCAAATTGTATTCTACCATTAGCCTAATAATGCTTAATTGCATTTTAAAGACATGATAGATTATAACAGTGTATAATGGGGTCTGCTGTTACTTTTACAGCATAAATCTCTGTCAGAGTAATTTGTGTTAGTAATAATGCTTATTCACAGGCTACTGAATTAATTAAAATCAGTTGAACTTTAAACATAAATCATGCTAATATATTTTTTAATTATTTTGTGTCACTTGGTTGATAAAGGTGGCTGTTTTCTAAGCATTTGTGAAAGCTGCACTTGCAATAAAAGAGTTTGGAGGGTGCGAAGTCAGACAGTGTTTGTGTGTGTGTGTGTGTGTGTGTATGTGTCTGGGTTTCAGTTTTGTCTCAAGCCCAATCTAGGCCTCTACCGTCTGCCTGGCAGGCAGGTGTAAATTGATATGGCCATAATCTCGTTTGGTTCTTTGATTGGATAAGAATTCCGCGCTGCACTTCTTCCCGAGGCCAAAGATCAGTCTTCCATTTGCACCTCTCCGGAGCGTATTGACCCGTGTAATGTACAGGAAATGAAAAAAATAAAAGAAATCCCGCCACGCTTCCCTACTTAACCCAATTTGTAAGGCGGGATTGATTACGATGTAATGTCTGTTGCTCTGGTTAATGCGTTAGCGTCCCGGGCTCCTCCAGTATTTCAGTTCCCGCTAACCGCTCGTCCATCGATTCACCCCCTTTGTGTAATTAGCGCTGAGGGACGTTTTTGCGCGGGAAAGCATTCGGATCGCACCCCAGAAACGTGCGGCCCCGGGGGGGCCCCGCCCTCGACGCGGAGGAAAACGCGGACGCAGCTGGAGCGGGGACGGGGGCGCAGAGCCGAGGGGGGGTGGGGGCCGTGGGAGAGGTCCGGGGGGCGTTCCCGCGGGGCAGCAGAGGCGCAGCGTCCGGCCGAGCGAGCCGGAGAGAGAGAGGGGTCAGGCGCTCCGCGTCCTGTCGCCTTTTCCCACGTGGCCGTTTTGTTTGTGCACATCCTCTCTGACTGATCCCCCGGCTGAGCGGAAAAGGTTAGGCACCGGGAGGCTCGGGCTGTAAGTGATCCCCAAATGCAGTTTTGGGCAACGGTTGATGTTTCCACTGCCGCCTGAAAGAACTCTAATTGAAACCCCCCCTGTACCACTACATCAACACACTCAGTATAAATCATCAACACAGGATTATTTCAGACAGTCCCCAAGAAGCGTGCAGATACATGTACACACACACACACACACACACCCACACACTCACGAACACACACGCAGACACTCATGTTCACACACGCATAACCTCACACAAGCATACGCACGCACACACACACACACACACACACACAGATATTCATGTTCACACACACATAACCTCACACAAGCATACACACGCACACACACACACACACACACACATATGCACCCACGCAGGGGGTTGGTTTATAACCAGTAGTTGTGCTTATAAATATCTGTTTAGGCATCCCAGTAATTCCCTTCAGTATTATGCTGAACCTGAATTACTCCAGTGCAAATCCAGCTGTGAAAATGGATGGTATGTGAAATATGATGAGGATTTGAACCATCCTTGGTAAGACCGTCAACAACGCAAATTAATAATTATAGCAATAATGGAGGATAATAACTATGCAGGCTGCGACATATATTCTTTTGCACTTTCATTCTCCTCAGCACCGAAACTGAAATAGGTTTGTGTACTAAAGAGTGGAGAGACCTTTGAATAATTGCCTCAGCCTCAATTAAAAAATTTCTGTGTGTACGTGTTTGCAAGTGTTTGCCTGTTAACATCTTTTGCATTTTTGTGTGGTTTTCACCACTTTGCTTCTTAATGTTTGATTTTCGGAAGTTTCCATAAGGATGTCATTGCAAAGCAAAGAGAGAGCCAGATAGGAAAGAGTGAGAGAGGGAGATTGAGAGAGAGAGAGAGAGAGAGCAGAAGTCTTGGCTTTCAGCCAGAGACCCAATGCAAACTGACCCTGCTTTATACTGCCACCTAGTGCTCAGTCTCCATATGTCCACTCCACACCCATTTCTCTTCATTTGCAAGACATTTATGATACATCAGTATTAACCCTTTGAAGAGTAGGTTTTTTTGGTATGTTTTTTTTATTTTTTAAATTCTGTGTCAATGTTCAAACTCCATTGCTTTCAATTATCAGCAGTGACTGTTACATCAATATTTTATATTTTTAGTTAAGTACATTGTAATCACATATTTGTGATCTTACAGAAGGCACTATATAGAGTCCACTCTTTCCCATTTTCTCATCATTAAATATGAAAAAGTAATGACTGTTTAAAAGCCATCTTGTAAGATATTAATTGATTTTGCCTGAAATTTGAGAAATCGTCTGTTTCAGGAACATGCAAAAATGCAGCAGATATATGCTGTAAACATCAGAGCATATTTTACTGCCACATCGGGGTCTAATTCAGTTGACACTGCCGCAGCAGTGTGATGTTACCGTATGGTTCATTTATTCATTACATAAACCATCGAAGGAATGGCTGTGATCTCATCACGGAGCATTTAGTTGTTCAGGCACCATTAGTGAGTTTTAAAGAGAAGTCTTAAATTAAATATAGCAATAGTGTTAAGCATAGTGGCTATAGTGATTAAACATGAGCGCATTATATTGAGTGAACCAGATCTCTATGGATATACGTTTTCTAGTGAGCGTTCATGCCAAACAACAGTGGAGAAATGTGTATGGCTATAATTGCGAGAAATTCATTTTGTCTCATAAATGATGGCTTTCCGACTTGGCTGTCATCTGATTATAAATATGATGTATGTGAGCATTAAAGCTTACACAGTCATGCTTCCTAATAATTGATTGTATTTCCTTTGTATTCCCAGCGAAAACGGTACGCTCAGATGACTTTTCATGATTTTCAGATGGGCTGTCTGTGTTTGTAATAAATTAAATGCAGTATCACAGAAGCCAGAAGACAGGCGATTCCAGACATGCAATAACAGCATAAATTAGCATCCAGCAGAAAAAAACCAGTGCTTACTGTACACTTTTGCATGCTAATATCTGCTCACATTCCAGCAAGCAACAGCAACAGTTTTGGCATGCAAACCGTACTCAAATGCTGAAGAGGCTCACACCTCCATCATTCTAATGCACACATGGAGCCAGATAATGGCGTATTATAGCGAGATTATTATCATATGGGCATTTATGGTGGAGCGCTCCTGTTTGCCTCCCAATAGGGGTATGAGGGGGGGCGGGGGGCGGGGGGGGTATTGCTTAGGGAGTCGTTCATACTGTACAAGCTCGGGGCTATCTCTGCGCTTCCCCGCGCTCCGAGCAGGCTGTTCTCCTCTGTCTGACGTGGAGGTGCGAGCCGGTACCTCCTCTCGCAGGGCAGGTGTCCGTGTTCCGCCACGCGGGGTGGGCGGGGACGAGCGGGCGGGGCGCGCGGGGGGGGGGGGAATTACAGGGAAAAACAGAAGGTTGGCGAACGACGCTCGGCGGGAAGCAGAGATCCCGTCTGGTGACACGCCGCTCCCCAGCTGTTGGTCGGCCCTCAGATGTCAGCGGCGTGATCTGTGGCCCTGTAGTTCCCCCGTCCGCCTTCCCCCCCCGCCCGTCCCGCTCCTCCTGGATTAATCACACTCTCATTGTGTGGCATCTGCTGCGGTGCTGGACCAACTGCTCGCGCGACATGATTAAATATCCCCCATACATCTCCCGCTCGCCGAGGAGCGCGCTCAGTGGCCGCCCTCACCACGGAGCGCGCTCAGTGCGCTCCTCACCACGGAGCGTGCTCAGAGCCCTCATTATAGAGCACGCTCAGTCCTCTCCTCGCTGTTGTTCTCCTCGCTGTGGTAGCAATTACTTTTAGCCCCTGACAACTGAACAGCTCTCTCCCTGACCCTAACCATTAGATGAAAAAAAAAAACTTATCCAGGGTCAGCGCAGGGCAAAATGACAGCCACACACCCATATTATCTGCTTTTGGTCAATCACTGTCTCCAGTTCAGGGGACAGGGGACTGGGTCTGCAATTATGGGCTCATACGAACAAAAATGTCTGCGCTGCACCAGAACTTTCCCAGAAGAGTGCGGAACGACATGATGGGATGTCGGCAGCCAGCTTCTGACTCACCCAAATTCTCTTCCTGGTGTTCTGATAAAATATCTAATCATAATGCAATCTTCCCCTGTCAATGCATGATGGAAGGCCTTGAAATAGAATATGCTAGAAAACAGGAACACAATAAAATATTTAACCCTTTGAAGAGTAGGTTTTTTTGCAATGCTTTTTCAATAATGTTCTAGAACTCCACTGCTTTCAATTACATTACCAGTAGTCTTTGTTGCATCAGCACTAGAATGTTCATGTAAGAACATTCTAATGACATATTTGTGGTCTAAAGGGTTAACCTTAAGGTTTAAAAGAAGTATCAACAACAGCATTGCTTGTACGGGAGAGGATGGCATTACCTGGGGGATACAGGGTGACGAGGGAGGGTGATGTTCCCCAGACGAGTGTCACATTCACTTGTGGGTGTGGAGGGGAGGATAAAAAATATTTTTGAGATGCAGTGCTTGATAAGGCTTCACTTTAAAATATGCAGTCTAATTGGATGTATGTGGAGTCGCTGCTCTCTGCGGGGTTTTGGTGGATTTAAGCCTTTTCCGCACGCCTCTTTTTTTCCCCACACTAAACTGACACGTTTCATAAACTTGATGTTTTCTTCGGCAATGTTCCGGGGCGCTAAGTGAACTCGCTGAAACTTCCTGCTCCGACGTGCGGATTTAAAGAGTCTAATTTGCTTTGACACCGCCTGAGCCCCCGCCGTGCCACCCGCGAGGGAGGCGGAGGAGAGCGCGGAGCGGAGCCCCGTCTGTCCGCGGGAGCGCGCCGAGAACGGGTTCGAGAGCGCCGAAGAGCAGACGGAAAACACACAGCGGAGGTGAAGAGGCCGCACGCGCGCGAGAGTTTTGCTCGTCTCACGGTGGTCGTTCGGAGAGACCAAAGAGATTCAGTCGTCATCCCTCTATGCTGAGAGACAGAAACACGTGCTGTACGTCAGACCCAACACATATCATATACAGTGTGAGGTGAGCCCACTTTAAAGGCATGCACATACAGTACACACACACAGACACACATGCACACACACACACTTTCTCTCACACACGCACACACACATGCTCACACACACACACACACACACACACTCTCTCTCACACACACACACGTATGCACACACACATGCTCACACACACACACACACACACACCGTCCGTCATAGTTCACAAGGACACTCACGCACACATAATTTTCTGATCAAGTCCTTTGTGGGATTTTACTTCATGTAAGCTACACACAGCGGCAGTGCCTTCGAGGGGACTGTGGACATGTAAGCTGGAGTCATCTGTGTGCTTTGATCCCTTGGTTCAGAGTGTCTGTGGAAAGAGTCCCCCCCATCACCCCCCCCCCCTCCCCCTTGTCACCCCACCCCACCCCGCTAACAGTTTTCAGAAATAATGGGTGCAAGGTAGGCACAGTGCTTTGTTGCCATGGTGACGCTAAGGAAACTAATTACCCGGTGGAGAGAAGATAAAAACCCACTGGATAGAATGGAGGGATGATTGTAGTGGAGATGAGTGACTCGCTCGCGCACGGGGAATGAGAAGCGGCGGCCGTCGCCTGACAGGGATCTGCCTGTCCCCGCATCGCACGGCTTCCTGTCCGCTTTGGTCCCCCCGGCAGGAGAACGTCGAGCTGTCAGTACAACGCAACGTGATTCAGCCAGCAGGGCTATCGCGAAACCGTGCGTTACAACGTCTGCCTTTGCGAATCGGCAAGCGGTTCACAACCGCAACGGCAATTAACGCGCGAGCAGCAATTAGTGTCTTTCCTCATCTCCGTAAACACAGGCATTCAGCGAAGGAAAGTTGTTTTGGGAACACACGCGTGTGCGTATCGCCACGCTGGGTCACAGGCACGTACATGTCACGTAACCAACCGCTCAAAGGAGCTGGTTGCTGGGTTGCTGGGTTGCTGGGTTGCTGGGTTGCGGCGCAGTCCTGATACATGGTATCACCTGAAAGCTAAGCTGACTTTAAAAGATAAATTGAAAAGCGTGCTGTTCTTGAGAAGGGGTGCTGGGAGGGGTAGTGATATCAGGATGGAGGGACAGATGAGCGTTTTTGGAAGCAGCCCCCAGCGATTGAGAGAACTGCCCGTTTACACGCTGAGTGACATAATGTGCTCCCGCCATGAGCTGCAACTGAGTCAGTATCCAACCCTGCGAAGTCAAGAACCACCGGACACGCACTCACCGAACACAGGAGGGAGCAGGCACGTGTTAGACCACACAAACACACACACACACATACACACACATGTCCGCACACACACACAAACACACACGCCACACGCACTGCCACACACAAACACACACACACACACACAAACACACGCACACGCACAAGCACACACACAAACACACACACGCCACATGCACTGCCACACATAAAAATAGATTCAATGTCTGTACACAGTATATGGATGAGAGGAACACTGTTGCCTAACAGCGAGAAGGTCCTTGGTTCAAATCCCAGCAGGGGCCCTTCTGTGTGGAGTTTGCATGTTTTCAGTGCCTGTGCGGTTTCCTCTGGGTACTCCGTCTGTCCGTTTTCCTCCCACAGTCCAAACACAAGGTTGGGTTAATTGGAGAATTTAAACTGTGAGTGAATAGTGTGCGTGCGCCCTGTGATGGACTGGTGACCTGTCCAGCGTGTATTCCTGCCTTTCGCCCAATGCATGCTGGGATAGGCTCCAGACACCCCGTGACCCTGACTAGGAATAAGTGGGTTGCATAATGGATGGATGGTATAAAGTACATGGCCTGTATTCCTTTATATCAACGCATGTTGTCTGTTAGAAAACAAGTTATCTCCACCGTGAAACCTTTTGAGTTCATTCTAACTATTAAAAGAAGTACAGCTCAGCAAGGCCACCGATCTTTGAAACAGTCTCTGATCATGGTGGATCGTGGTTCAATATTCATTATAATAAAGATTAATATTATTATAATAATAAAGACTAACATTATGCAGATGTGCTGACACTTGTCCTTTCAGCTTCAAAAAGATTATTTTTTTTAATGGTGTTGACGTCAAATGGCTGCTAGTCATACTTTGTCATTTGACAGAATGCGAGGCAGGTGTTATGTGTCTGTTTATTAAATATAATACTCAAATATTTGCCGGCTGTTAAAGGTTCACAGACCTCAAATAAAAATAATTTTTAAAAAAAACGTTTTTGCAACAGGCCAGATTATTGATATGAATATTCATGAAGAGAGCACTCGCAGCGTGGAAACGAGCGGACGCGCTGCATCCCGGCGCCAGACATCGATCGCACGCTCGCGCGGCGTTCGTCCTCACTTCACCGATCCGCAGACGGACGCGCGAGGCTTCGTCCGTCCCGTAATGACCCCGAAGCAAAGCGTTTATCCCAGTAATGCGTCTGAGCGCTGGGCTGATGACACCTTCCCCCCCCCCCCCCCGTTCCGAATTCACCCGCTGTCGAGCAGAAATGGAAAAGGAAAAAATGAAAAACTTTCAGAAACCATATTTGCTTACCCTATCAAATAGCTACAGAGGAGCTTTTTTTATTTTTTATTATAATAATAAATTAACCTATATTTGAAATGGGTTTCATACTTATGTATGTAGCTATCAAAATTCAATTTTCTGTGGATAATTCTAATGCGGTTCAGACGTAAGAAAAAAGTATTAGCATACATATGCTGGGAATGAAAAAAAAAAACATTTGAATAGAGAACTCAAGTTTAGGCTTATTAGTCATGTGGCTGGAACGCACCGGCAGGCAATTAATCATATTCTTGCTTTGGGTTAGAATACTGATTCTCATCTCTCTCTCTCTCTCTCGCTCTCTCTCTCTCTCTGTCTGTTTCTCTCTCTCTCTCTCACATGCACACACACTCTCTCTATCTCTGTCTCTCTTTCGAATAGTCAAGGAAAAGGAGATATTTCTCACGAGTTTAAACTTTTTATTTATTTATTTATTTATTTATTTTAAGCGTACCTTTTCCACAACTCCCCATCCCGCCCCAAAATATCAGACACGGTTGTCTTCTCCTTGAAACAGGCATAACTGTGTGTTGATTAAAGCGGTTGCAGTTAACAATGGTGTTTAGGAGCTCATTATGTGGAGGAGAGAGGGAACAGTAAGCAGCCTATAATGCAGTGTTTCTAAGCCACTACTTTTAATTGCACGCTTTCATTTTGAAAGTGATAAGCGCACTTTTTTTTAATGGAATCGTTGAGTACATGTAGATGCTTTTTTTTCTTTGAGATCTAATGTGTCGGCATTGGGCATTATTAAAATTCAAATTTCTGGTAATGTTTTTTTTTTTTTTTTACACGAGAGAAACCAGAGCTCCTTTTATTGAAATTTATTTACGTATAGTTCTGCACTGTGGAATCCTCCTTCGGAAATTCTTAAAGAGTTTGTCGTGAAATATGTGAGTTGTCCTGAAATATGCCATTAGGAAGAACCAAAAAAAAAAAAAAAAAGCACTAACAACCGGCGAGACAAAAAAGTAGGACATTTATGTAATGGTACTAATGTATCTACTGCCTTTAAAAACATGAAACATAATGGGCACTTCTGCAGTGTTGTGTAACAGTGCATTGCACTTTGAGTGCATCGCCATTGTGCGTTACAGTCTGGGAATCAGGAGCTCCAGTCCTTTGTTAGGTGCAACAGCAGTGTGTCGTTTGAGCCACAGAGAATGAAAGCGTATTCAATTTCTGCAAAAGCATGCGGTGGTCTCTGCATCAAACAAAAAAAATAAATAAACAATTTTTTTTTTTTAATCCTTACAAAAAATAAAATAAATAATTAATAATTCCCGAGAATTTACATAATCCCCAAGGCAACATCAGCATTCCTGGATATACCACGTTAAACAGATTTAACAGCAATCACAACTAGAATTTCACATTGAATTAAAAAACAATATATATATATATATGCCAACGACTAAGCAAAATAAAAGTGGAGCAGTGATGTTTAAACTCTGGAAAGCTCAAAATCCCCCCCCCGCCACGCTTGTTGATCAACAACTTTTTCAACACCACTTTCTTTATTTTTTTGGAAGAATCCAGGGACCCTGGCATAATTCTAATCTTACACAGTTCCCAAATACCCAACTGTGTGTATAACACTTTACCGTCCTGAATACTGCCCTGAAACAACTAGTTAATGGTATTGGTTTATTTTTTCTAATTTTTAATGAAATGTTATGTCTGGATAAAAAAATAAAAAAAAAAGAAAAAAAAAAAAGAAAAAACAGCTGCCTCTCAACTGTAGCCAGCTTGTAATCCTGTTAAGCTAAAGAAATCAGGTCTGGTCCGCCTCCTCTCTGCAGCAGTCGGCTCAGCCAATAGAACAAGGCCTAATCAGCCAAAAGAGCAGAGTGCGGGAGGCAGATCAGCCAATGGAACGAGTTACACGGGGTTTGTGGCCTCTCTTAATGGTCTGCTTTTCGACGCCAGGTTTACACCCGGTGCTGTCAGACGCGCCTTCACCCAGCAGTTGATCATCCGTCCTCCAGCAGATGCCTGCGGTGTTTTAACCGGTTTGCATTTTCCCTGTGGTGCGCTGCTGGTTGAGGCCCCCATTAAAATTCAGACTGAAACTTGACTGAAAGTTCTTGTATATATTTGGTATATGCAAGGGTTTGCACTTACTCTGTACATTAATACTGACATTGCAGCGCTACCAAAACTTGATATCTCAGCTTAGTGGGGGTTTTTTTTTGTCCAATTTGTGTCTAAATGTAATGTGTGGCTTTGCATAATTTTCCTATTGCACCATGCAGTTGAGCAGTAAAACACAGAAAACAGAAAAAGGTTAATTGGAGTAGCCTCATGCACAAAGCTTATTAGTATATGGAATTAAAGGCACTGGAAGGGTCACACGACATCACAAGAACTTTAGTCTTCAATGCAATTATTAATTATTTTAAATGCTAAAAATGTTTTTTCTTTTATTTTTGGAGTTATGGAAACTGAAAGCAACAAAGCCAACCCCAACGCAAATGCCCCCCCCCCCCCCCCACCTGCCCCCTCCCCCCCACCCACTGCTATTCTCAGCTCCAAATGAAATGACATTTAGAGAACGAGAACGCAGAGGCTACAGTCAACCCGCCCCCACCCCTGGGAAAATAATGGCACAATAATATGTTCCAGTAGTTTGGAGAAACTGACCTTTCCCTTTGAACGAAAAACAGCTGCATTCTGTCCAACTGGCACACGTTGCCGTGGCGATGAAGTGTCCACACATGGGAGGGCTGAGTGCTGAAGGGAGCAGTGCTGTTTATGATATTTTATTTATTTATTTATATATATATATTTTATTTTTTTATTATGCTGTTATTTTCCTTGTGTTCCCCTCCGCTCTTTTGGAAAGGCTGACATGACTGAACCGTTGGCCCCGGCACTAGATGCTGGCATGCCCTCCCTTCCTGGGAAGGGGGTTCTGGGACGGTTTTAGGGAGCCCTCTCTGATTAGGTGCATCTACCCCCGTTGAATTCTTGGAGAGTCCTATCAAGCTTTCCCTGATTAGACTCTGTCCTCAGTATTGCAGTCAGCTAAGTGCAGGAGAGCACTGTGGGAATAATATTAACTACAACCCACCACCACTACCCCCCCCCCCCCCCACCCTCAGGTACAACCACAGTGTATGATGGATACTGATCCAGAATCAGTGTCCATAGGAATGGCAGAGTTATCTGCATGGAGTACCATTCTAACAGTGCTTATAGGTGAATCCTCACAGTCATATGCCCCTCCCTCATTGTCAGTGCATTACAGTCTTGTTGTCATGGAAACTGCAGTAAAAATTAAAAATGAGCAAAATTGAATTGTGCACTTGAAACGGTGGAGGAGAGCTTCAACACATTTTTTTTTGTTTTCAGTTATATTCCTGGGCCGAATTTTTGCAATTTATCGAGATTATCATGGCTGTAGACTGAAAACACACTGTCAGAAAGCTCTTTCTCTTCCTCTGCAACAACTGCGTTTTTTTAGGACAGCACGTTCTGCTCTTTTAATTTCCACTAATTTGGCCTTCACAGTGAAAAAAGGATTTAAAGCTGCGTAGTAATTTTAATGATCACTGTTAAGCATTATGAGGAAACATAGTTTGGTAATTAATTTGGATGTTGACGTACACAAACACGCATCCAAAGCAAAAAGTTTTAAAAAAGAGAGAGAAAATTTGCACAGTCAGTGAGTCAGCATGTATCACTGCAATCTCCATGTTGAACTGCAGCTGATACTGTTATAGTCTGGCCTCTGAACCGGTCCACTTTTCCAGCCACAGAACGGATGGCTCCACTCCCCATGTCTGCTATGAAAACAGAATCCAGTTTATTTCAACAGCAGCACTGGGCCGATATGTTTCTGGAAGGTTCCTTTCAGGATGTTTATGTGCCCAGGCCGGCTTAATGCTGTGTTCATGTCATATGGATTTTATGGTAGCGATAGGAAAAATTCCTATGGTCACAACTTACAAGCATTCAAGTCAGATGGCCTGTTACTTGCAGGCTTTTTTTTATTACTTTTTTATGCTTTACTGATCTTGTCTGGTGTATTGGAACCAATGAAATACTCTCAAAAAGTGCAAACCCCACCTTCTGGTCACATTGGCAGGGTCAATTACGGCAGGCCAGATCAATAGAGCACAGAAAAGTATCTGAACCCAAAACAAATACGTATTTGACCCAGGTCTGCATGTGATGTAATTGTCCTAGTAGCTGTTGGCCGCAAGTTGATCTTGAGTCAATGTATTGACAATCCAGCGGGGATATTATCGACCACCGCACACCAAACTGTCTCTGGTCGTTGACACTGCCATTGACAATGAATGAATAAATGTAATTTAATGCAGTGCAATGGCATCCCTGCCCTCATCATGTCGATGTCCTCTTGCCTACTATCTTTTGGCAGTAGTGACATTTTTGTAAACCCATTATTAATCAAGGCTTTCCCCTGCAATTTGTACCAGACGTTAGAAGAGCATAAATGCATGAAATATTCTACAATCACACCCACATTTCCACACTTGCAAACCATTCTAGCGTGGTGGATGTAAATTCACAGTGATGCAAATACATTAATAACAGGGGAGAGTTTTGAGTAATGAATTTCTGGGAAATTATGTTAACCTGCTTTTTTTTTTTGGTGAATATGTGTTCCTGGGGAAATACATAACCCAAAAAAAAGATTTTGTAGCACAATTAATGCCTTTCAGTAAAGATTATTTTTCAATGAAAATGTTGGATGTAATACATCATAAAGATTTTTCTTCTCAATAAACTTTGAGGAACAGGGCTTCAGTAAATTGCATCACCTGAGAACTGCATTGCATTTGAAAACAATTCTGGCCTCAGCAATAATCCCCCCAGATTCATTGGAGCAGTTTCCATAGTTGGCCTGTAGAATTGAATGACCCTGTCATTCCTGGGGGAAGCAGATTGAACAGAAAATTGGATGTTTTTGTTGGATCTCGCTTTGACTGTGTACATGCGTGTATTATTTTCACATAATCAAAGTGTAGTAAACAAGCAATCAGCCGCAAACAAGCAATCAGATGTGTGCTGCCATAGCTACGCAGTTTACATCAATCCTGCAGTGCAACCCAAAACGAAGAAATGTAAAAATAATAAAATGGCTGCATGCGCAGGAACTATGCGCAAGGCTGCTCTTCTACTCCCAGCGTCGATGCTTCGAAGTTTGTTGTGTCAGGGATGTCAATCTCGAGTGAGTTCTGTGTCTGCGGATACTAGCGGATTCCTTTCAATTAGCAGCCTGTTAAGTCTGAGAGCGAGGTGTGTCGGATTCTTTAGCCAATCGATAATTCAAATGAATCTCTGTTGCCGAAACACAACGGAAAAGCGAGCAAACACTGCGGCCCTCCTCCAGGACTGGATCCCGACACCCGCGTGCCACGTACTTAAACGGATTACATACCGACGCGTTCAGCGCACGGGCGTGGAATTTAAGTGGCGGTAGCGGTGGCGGCTCCAGTGGGTTTGTTTTTTAAAGGTGCAGTTTAAGATGACAGGATGTGAGGGCAGAAGGGGCTCGCCCGGGTCGTTCGTCGCGAGCCTCCGCCGCTTCGCGACCGATGGCTTTGATAGCGGCTGTGCCTCCGCCCGCACCTTAATGCGACCATCTGGGCGAAGACGACTGCTGAATTAAGGATGGATTACGGAGCAGTTCTGCCAACGCTGGGAGCACTCCGATGGCAAGGCTCGATCTTAATTGGCTTTTTCACGCTGCGTTCACCTAATCACCCGTATCAAACCCTTTCTGAAGGAAAAAAATAGGGAGCGAGAATCCTCATTTCTGTGATTTAATTCATATCAAATTATATGGGATTTAGGAAAGGGATTAAATTTTTACACATGTAAGGAGCCTTAGCCACTTAATTAAGGCTACAAATGATGCTACAATTATTTTTCGAGCGAACCAATTTTCATTGCCTCTCACACTTAGTTTGTACTATTGATGTAAACTTCTGTTTGCACAGCAATGCTCTCCGGTGTCAGATTGAAGTTTTTTGTCCGTGTTTTCTTTTTACAAGATTGGCAAACGAGTTAATACCTATAGCCGATGTGGCTGATTGGCTTTGGGAGCCAAAGTGGACTAATTTGCGCTTTGCTATTTTAGGCATTTCTCTGACTGTGCATGCTCCCGGTACGTGTGAGAGGAGAGAGAAGGATGTCTGAATCGTGGAGTCAGGAAGCCTCATGGAAGAAGTGGCTCAGAAGCCAGTGCCTGCCTTCACCTTTCTCCCCGTCTGTCTGCGTTCCGCTCTCGAAAGCAGGGAGGCATCTGAATGAGGGAGTGCTGTCAGAGTTCGGCCTGCACTTAGCTATCAGTAATGCTTCTTTTTTTTTCTACTTTCCCTCCTCCCGCTTTCCGCGTTGATTGACAGCGAGCGAGGAGTGGAAAGGTAGAATAAATTCCTCCGGTGCTTCACAGTCGAGCGAGTTTGCTCTTTATGCTTACTTTTCTAATGGAGTCCAACAAATTGCATCTGTCTGCCGCGAAAAACCTGGCTGCGCCGACGCGCGTCCGCAGCCAAGCTTGTCTTGTACGAGCCGAGGAAGCTTCCTCTGGCTCCCGCCAAGGCCTGTTACAAATAGCTCAGCAGGACTGATTGATAAGCGGCTGGCATTGATGTACCGCAGAGCAGGTGAAGAGTTTTCTTCGTTAGTCATCGCAGTTACTTTGGTGAACCAGGAACAGGAGAGAAGCACTGGGGGGTGATGGTGGGGGGGGGGGGGGTGATGGTTGTGGTTGGGGGGTTGTGCGCTTTGGAATCATCCTGAGATGCCGAAGGGCAGCAATGTGTCTTCTCGCTGTTGAGTGGCTTGATGCAGGGATATATCTTCTCAATGTTTGAGTGATTTGGAGGGGGAGGGGATGGGGAATTTT
Organism: Anguilla anguilla; assembly: GCF_013347855.1. Lineage (NCBI taxonomy): Eukaryota > Metazoa > Chordata > Actinopteri > Anguilliformes > Anguillidae > Anguilla > Anguilla anguilla. The sequence goes on from NC_049203.1 coordinate 8,726,775, forward strand.
CTATTGGCTTTCCTCTTGATGGATAGAGTGAAACTTTCAGTTTACAAAGTTCTGTGTCTGTGCCTGTTAATGTTTCTCTCCGTTTGCTTTAAGCACTAAAAGACTTGGGATAATGCTTCATGTATTTGTGCTACTATACATTGAGTCAGCCATGCATAGTTACAGTATACCCTTGGGGTTATGGCAAGACTTTGAGCCTAGAGCTTCCGACTGTAAACTCCTGCAGAAGCACTCACCACCTAGCAATCCGCACTGACATCTCTGCACCCAGGAACGTGTTGCCACTGGTCTATTTGTTCCTGATTGGCCTTTCAACCTTTTAAGCAGCATCTACATCTGTTATCCAATGACTGCGAAACCACAATAAATGCTCCACCTGGCAACCACCAACTACTGTACCTCTGCACTCATACATGGAAATGGCCAGTAATAAAAATGGGTTCGCTCACTGTGTGCAGACAGGCCGCTCTCCTGTTCAACCCCAACCTGGCAACCCACGTTTACAGTACATTTCCACACCCGAGCCGTGAATAGTTTACCATAAGCAGTGAACACCAGCTGCCCGTGAACATAAATTAGACTCTCACAAGCCCAGTGAACTCCTCCACAGTGATCAGGATGAAGTCTCGCCAGGCAATACAATGTTTAATAACTCTCTTTTGCATGGGAGATGGCAAGTGAAGTTCGGTTAGTGAATCCCATAATTCCTTGTGTTCCCCACAGATAACATGCCCTGCTGTCTTTGATCTGTGTGGGCAAGCTCCATCTCTACATCCTACAAATCTTTCACTGAACTTACATTTCAAAGTCTGTTAACATTTTAGTCTCCTAACATTTTCAAAGGCTGTTACTATTGACTGATTACTTTTCTCTGTCAGAGGAATATCTTTTTTTTTTCTTCTTTTTTTTTTGCCATATCCAATCCACGTACTCGTGTAGGCCCCCTGCTGCTGGCTTGGGAGAGTGAAGGCAACTCACGGTTCTCTTCTAAAACATGCCAGGCCAACCGGCTTCTTCTTTCAACACCACAAGTCGCACAAATTCAGAGTGGGGGACAGAGGTGACCCAATCGTACATGTGCACAGACAGCAAGCCACCGGCACCGGGAGAGCCGGCAGGGATTGCTTGAGCAATGAACACTGCTATCCCTGCAGTGTAATCCCTCCCGTATATCCCTTGGGTGACACAAAGCCCAATTGTGTGCAGGGCAGCCGGCCACAGTCGGCACTGACATGGGACGGATTCCATCCGAGCAAGCGGCACTTTTATAGAGTGAGGTACCCAGCAGCCAGAGGAATATCTTCTTCATAATATTTATTTCTTATCTTATCTAATATTTCTGATCATATCATTTAAAAAAACTAAGATGTACAGCTATTATATTTATTTATTTGCAAAGTATTTTTGATAAGCAGGAATCCCCAGATGAACCCTGGACCAAACATACAAGGCTAGAATACGCTATCTGAATAAAATAGATTGGATATTTTGTTCAGTAAATATGCTGCCAACAAAGACATATGCATATAGTATGTGGTTATACGTATAGTTTGGTGCATAGAAAAAGAGTAGGTATGTCTATTGGAAAACCAAACAGGTCCACACAGCTTTATTATTGGTTGAATCTGTATTTAAATTATTATAACTACTTAACTACTTACTTTGAATGCTGAGTTAGCAAATGGTGTCATTTCACTGTTGGTTGTTATAGACCTCTGAGACATTGGTGGCCCTAAAATTTCTCATGGTAAAACTCAACCATGAGGCAATCTGAACCAGGATTGACCAAAGCCTGTCTCACATGATTGTAAGGCTTACTATGTGAAGCTTACTTATTTAACTCAAAGCATTTAGGCCTCCAAGCTCTGAGAAATCAACCCTTATTGATTCAATTTTAACAAAGGCTCCTCACAAATATGCCACCACCACATTTTCCTTAAGGATACAAGTGACCATTGTGCTATTTCTGGGATCGGAAACATTAAGATTCCTAATGCAATGCCCCGTTTTACTAAAAACTGTCATCTTATTATAAAATAATGTAAAATGCAGGTAAAGGTTATAAAAGGTTTGAAGATCCCTGGTTTTGAGGGGAGATCTTTATGTTTGGGTTAATGCAAGAGGATATCATACTTAGTCCTTTAGCAATTAAATCATATCTTTAATAATTATATTGCGTAAATAACCAAGGAAAATTTGCTATGCTACTGGGTCATCGTCCGTTCTAATATTCAAAAAAATGACCTTTTAAAATCAGCATTCATTAGGCTCTTTTTTCTGTGTAATTAATTATGAATTGTGCATTAAAATGACTGCTGTCAACTTTGCAGATAAAAAAAAACTTTGAAAACAGTTCAAAAGGAGGAGAATGAAGATGGCAGGTAAAAATTTTTCAGTTTTCATCACTGGTCGTTAAAGAGTATAATTCACATCACTGTGGACATCACTGTGGTTAAAAAAGAATTAATTGTTTTCACAGGGTCTTTAAACTGATTGGACTGGACATTCAGCAGTAATGAAACAAATGTTCATGTTTCATTAACAATGATAAGTCTGAGCACTATTTAAATGTCACTATGGAAAATTTCAATAGCCCATTAAAATTTTGGAAAGCTATTAAACAATTGTCTGCAAATTGTAATTCTTGACTTGGACAGCCTTATTTGATCAGAGATTTTTAAAAATCAAAAATTTAGTGTCGCCTTAATGAGAATTTTATTTAATCTTTTTTTTAAACTTTATAAAACTCACATAACGAAACTCAAACTCACATAACATAAATCCAAACTGAGGCTTTTAATGATAACTTGGTGAAAAAGGACAGATGTTTTGTTTTGTTTTTCACAGTTATCTGTAGAGGTGCTTTAAGGCATCAAAGGTGTTGATTTAAACCACCTACTGGTTCTGATGACTTAGATCCATATCTTTTGAAACTCACTCCTGACTTTACTGCTGAAAGTTTAACTTGTTGTTTCTACCCCGTCCTAGAACCCAGTGCTATTCCTGGTAAAAGAAAACCTATTTACTTCCTATGTTAAAGAGAACCAACACACCTAATTAACTACAGGCCAATGTCTAAGCTTTCAGTTCTTGCCAATTAAAACTAATTAGGCTACATGAGTTTTTACATGAAAATGATATTTATTCAAAGTTCGGATAAAATATCTTTCAGAAAACAACATCATACAATCACAGTAGCATTGAACGTTTTAATGACATTGTTGATGCACTGGACAAACCTATCCAAGGCTTTGGTTTTTGTTACCCAATAGCATAATGGCCACATTATACAATAACACCATGAAGCAAAGATTAATCTAATGATCAGATAAAACCCAATACACATAATTTTATTAAGAAATGCGTCCCCCATTTTTTTTAGGAAAAATGTTACAATATTTTCCCTACCTTTAAGTCCCACATTTAAAATTTGTTAAAAAAAAAATAATTTTAAAAAACCTAAAGCTGTAGTGATTTTACTTTAGAAATTTCTTGTTTTCATTTTGAAGCCAGAAAGAGACTAGTTTCTGACTAGGCTACATTATTCAGCTAAGTAATGCCAACTATTGTTTATGCGTGCTAGTGTCTATCTTGCTTACTTACTGTACCAAAGGTAAGCAATCAGCTGTATAACAAAAAAAAAAAAAATCTTTTTAGTTTTCTGCTCCGTCAACTTGGAACGAACTTCAAAAAGATCTGAAACTTCACGAGACTGTCACAGTGGATGAGCTTAGCGATAGGATCAAAGACATGGAATGCAGTGCAATTTGGGATTTTCAGTGTTTAAACCGTTAAGATGACATTTTTGTGCACTTTTCACTGTATGGATTGGGTGTTTTTTTGTTTTTTTTTACATTTCTGCAAATTGTACCATAGTACCATTGAGGCTTTCTGCTGGCCTTTGTCTGAAACTGTTTTTGCTGCTGTTTACCCAGGTCTCTCTTGCAAAACAGATTCTCAATAAAAATGAGACAAAGACACTAAAATAAAAATAAAAGATATGTGAGACCTAAATGTGCATCGCCAGCATCTAATCAGTTCGAAACATTTCCAAGGAATGTAAAATGAAGTGTTTTTGTCCTTTGAGTGGCTTAGCAGATAAATACCTTTGGAGGAACATTAGGAAATTGTCTTCGTGTTCTCATTTGGGATATTAGGTTGTGGCAGCCTGAAATATCTCTATAAACCAACTGGCCCTTTCATTGAGCAATGAAGATTGTGCATTAGTGTGGAATATGGAGAGAACACTGACAAAAAAGAACCATTTCTGATCTGATAAGCCAGTGCTTTGATTTTATTTATTATTGTTTTTGATCATTTCTTGTTTAAATCAGTGAAAATTCTGACATCAGTCCTCATTTGATGACACTTAATAGGCATAAAATCTTATAAAAGTATTGATCTATCTCACACACACACACACACACACACTCTTGTTTTCTCTCTCACTGTCTCTCTCTCTGACTCTGTCCCTCCTAGCTGCCACACCACTGAGTGACATTCTCGACAGCCAATCCGGCGCAGGCCCTTCAGGACCTCAAAATGTCTACACCATCAGCCCCGTCTCCTGTTTCCTCACTATCTTTCTATTTCTCTTGCACTCTGAAGCTCATACTGTACCCTTTCTCTGTCCTTCTCTCTCTCTCTCTCTCTCTCTCATTCTCTCTTTCTCTCTCTCCCTCTCTCTCACCCCCACAAGAGTAACGCTGCACATCGCCTTGGTAGCTTGACATTTTAAGACAGAAGTTTTAAGTCATTGCTTTGGCTATTGATTTAATCCTCCAGTAAATTACCTTATCCAGAAAGACACCGTTTGAAAGTTCAGGCCGGTCAGACCTTTACCTTGTTCTCAGAAAACAATTCTTGCGGCGGCATATTTGCCACGACAAATACACTGTATTCCACACAACGGTAAAGGTCCTGTCACCTGTCAGTCGGCTGGGCCTTTTTTTATTTTTTATTTTTGGTGCTGTTGTCCTTCATCTTCTAGTTGGCACTCATGTTACTTTAGCGACTAACATGTTCCATTGGTTCTTCCTATAAATGTGAGTTCTTTAATATCCCAAAGGCCAACTTTCGTGGAAGTAATATGTCGGGTGTAACAGCTCCGCTTTCCGCCTGACACATTGCCACGGCGACCATCAGACTGCCTCTCTCTTACTTCGGGCGAGGGAGAAGGAAAAAGGGAAAAGGAAAAGGTCGCGCGACTCAGGCTTGACAGTTGATATTTCTTCTGGATTCGCAACCTCAACATCTCGAGGCGGGGCTACGGCACGAATGCCAGGGCTGCGTGGGAACAGCACAAGCGCCGCGTCTGTCACTCAAGCGCCGCCCGGGTGCGGCAGCTCTTTCAAAATGGCAGTAGATCAGAGGTGGAAAATACGGATCCAGAAAAATAAAAAGTCCCCCCCCCCCGGTATTTTGTTCCAATCACCTGGATTGGCTAATTAGCGCAGTTCTTCAGCCAGGGGGTAGAGTTAATTAGCGAAATCGGCTGGCTGAGTTCATGGATGGATGAAAAGCATGGCAGGACTTTCACTTTCTGACCTCTGGGCTTTCCACCTCTGCAGTCGATGAGGTTTTTTTTTTTTCACACCAGTAGAAGGCACAACGCAGAACAGGTGTGGATGTGAAGCAAACATCAGCGTATGATTCCGGGCCTATTTTATTTCAGCTTGCTGTGTGGCACAGCAAGTGATACGCAGAGATTTGCTGTAAAATGAATCATGGGTATTTATGATCTTATTTATATTGCGTCATTATATCACGGTGGGTGTGCCCCTAGTTCTCGATCTGTCAGATATTTTAACAACCAGCTAAGAATACTGAAGGGAAAGCTCTGTCATTTTCATAGCGTTCCAACAGAAAGGTAAGCTTACATTCCCATATCTGATTTCGCTAAGGTTTTTGTTAAGTGGGCAGATAGATTTTGAAAATCAACAGCATAAATGCAGATCAAATCAGCTGACAGTGAATGCACCGAACTGCCGTTCGTGAAATGGAAATATAGGCGGCTGAATTAACCTTGATCCATCACCCTCAGACTGCTTGATTTATCCATGTTGGCACCGAGGGACTGTTGATGATGTAAAGATAAGATAATCTACATGGCATTAAAAACAGAAGACGTTGATTGCTCATGAAAATGCACCGATTGTATGAATAAGACATTTTGTACTAGCCTTTATTGCGAACTGGCAGATTATTCATTGTGGCATGTTATTAATCAAGAAAAAGACACAAACAGCCCGCGAGCAATGTATAGCAATCATTTTAAGCTACAGGCACCTCTAGCATCGTGAATGAGGTATATAAATAGTGGTTTTCAATATTTTTGGGCCTAAGACGCACCAAATATCAAACCAGAACCTCAAGGCACACCAACTTAAAGCCATAGCAATTTATTATGAAGAATGTCACACATTTTATAATTATGTTGTTAGCAAGGTTTGCCTCATATTGCACATAAGTCACACCAGACTGTCAAATGATTATAAAAAAAATACAGTATATAGATGTCATTAAAATCAAACAGGCAATAACATCATTTATCAAAAAATATGTACTGAAATGGATTGAGCAAGAACTCTACATGGAATCAGTGTTGAAATATGTGTAACTAAACATAACCTGGACCAGGCACACACACACACACACACACACACACCCACGCATACACACATACACAAAATAAAATGTGCCCAACTAAACATAACACAAAGCATTACTCCATTAAAAGCCCAATAAATTAAATAAGTGGCCTCCTCTACTATATCAGATACCTTCACACAGCTGAGCACGCGCTCTTGCCGTTGCTGATCCTGGTTTCTTGACCGTTTGAAGAAGGCCATGTTTTGTTTTGTTTTTTTGGTGATGAGGATGTGCCTCTTCAGTTGGCTTGGCATCATATTTGCGTTGGCCAGCTTCTCTTTGCAGATGACACACTCGGATTGGGGGCAATTAGCATTCCCAGTCCAAGTAAAGCCAAAGGCGAGATAGATCTCATTATGCCGTCCGTTCACAGTTTTTGCTTTTGGTCGCTGTGGACCGTCTGTCTGCTCTTTTGCTGTTTGCCTCTGTTTAAGAAATCTGTCCTTTGTGTAATACGCTAAAAACTTAAAACTGTGAATTCTTTAAAAAGTTATGCAAACAACGTCATTGTTACAATAGTTCTTTGGTTGTGATGCTATCGTGCCATTGATGTACAGCAAAGTAATAACTCCCCCTCTCCCAAAACCAAATTTATTTCCTAAATAATCAAACTGAGAATATGGACAAAGGCCTGAGATAAAGTAATTCCCCAAGTTATAAATAAGTGACTATGTCCAAACGTTCTTAATTATTAAGAAGCAGTGCCAGTGCATTTAAAATGATTTTTTTATGAGGCTATATAAAAACACATTGAGTCCTTCAAATTTCAATGGCGCACCTGACCTTGCCACACAGCACACCAGGGTGCGTGGCACACTGTGTGAAAACCGCTGTCCTACAGATCCAATGATCAAAGTCCAAATACACAATTCAAATTCAAATCAAAAAAGTTTGTGAATTACATGATTTTATAATGTGGTTACTTCCCAGGAAGTAACAAAATAAAATTATTTTGACCCAGGGAGGAAAAAAAAGTCACATTCTACTTTTATAATCTGCAATTTAGGTATAAACACAGTTTAAGATCCACTAAATTAAACTTGGGCCACCGGCAGCCCATTGGAATGTATACACTATGCCCTATGTCATTAAACCATAATTAAACTGAAACAAAATATATATTTTTTTTTTCTTGGTGCTCATTTGATCATTTAACACTAAATCTGCAAGAATTTTACTATTGCATGTCGTCCTCTAAGATCATCAAACTGCTTAAAATACAAAGAAGAAGGCATGAACCATTTGTTTTAGTCAATAAAACTGAGGTGAAATTTCTGAACATGTGAGAAAAAAAATCAAATACAAATAACAAAGACAGCAATTATTCTTACTTGCTTAGGAGACACCCTGTGCTAGTATGACTTACAGAGCTAACAACTTTACATATCATTCATTTATATAGATGGATGGCTCGTGAAGCAGTTCAATTGCAGTCACTTGCTCAAGGGTATCCCAGGCAATCGAACCCTATAAGGTTACAAGCCCAGATAATTCCTTTTCACTGTTTCCAATTAAGTATTACATGTAAGGGGCTGTGAAGTGACATGGCCTGATAAAGCACTGGTTTTCAGTCCACTGATGTGTTCCCCTGTCTGGTCTTGAGCCCTCCCAACTCCACAGCCAGTTTCCGGTGTAGTCGCACAGAGGAGTGTGTAAGGGAGGAGAAGAGGTTCCGTCAACAAGGGCTGCTCCTGTCTGGTCAGCCAAGAGAAACGTCATGTGGACTGTATCACACCTTATCTGATTCGAATATGAAATGGATGACTAATGCCCAGAAAATACTGTTAAATGTAAGCCTGCTGGTAAATGTAAAAAAAAAAAAAAAAGGCAAACACATTTTTGGAGCATTATTTGTATGAAGAGGCAGCTTTGAACATCCCTTTGATGGCTCACATGATGGTTTGCATCTAGCTGACATATTCTTATCAGACTAACTGGTTGCATTTACAATAAAGACAGTCTGTTGAGGTCATACTTGATCAACAATTAGTTTTGGAGACCTGTAACACCCTTACTAGTTGTTGCAAAAAAAAGGGGAGCAGTTGTATTATTTAATAATTAATGTTTATTGAACCAGGGAAAACCCATTGAGACCGTGGTCTCTTTTTCAAGGGGCTCTGCAGTATACCATTCAAAGCACAGCTGAAATGCAACAAAAATCCATATCGTGCAAAATTATATACAAAGCAGAATATAAAAAAAATTAAAAACACAGTCAAGTTCACACAAGTGCACTCTTCAATGAACAGGCACTTCACTAAGGTCTTGAAGTGACCTATTGGAATCTGGACATCTAGCTGAAAAATATATTGAAGGTCGCCCCGTGAACGAGAAGCAGAACAGCCAAATGCAGATTTGCCCATTTAAGGGGAAAAAAATGAAGTGTGGTTTTATTCACACTTATTTTTGAAGCTGAGAAAGGATAGAATTTAATCTGGCAACCAGGTAATAGTAAAGAGAGAATAACGACTAAAAAAGGAATCATTGAATCACAGCTCAGTGTATATTTTTCTAGTGAAAGTTCGGTGAAACACCAACTTGGCATTCAGGTGAAAACCCGGCTACATTTGGTTGAAAAGTGAAAGTCTTCTAGCCGACTAGGACGTAGCCAGGCTATTTTCAGGTAATAACCTGAGCTATATTGGAGTTAACCTACTGTGTATGTCAAAACATTTCTCAAACTAGATTTCCACCCCTGTTGACATCTAGATTTCACTGGGAAAGGAGGTCAATTGAATGGCTAATAAATGGACCTCTTAAATAGATTGGATGGATTTGGAATGGATTTCTTGGAACAACAATTTTGAATAAATGATTTATATTAAGTAGCGTGGTTATGGGAGTTGTTGAAGTATGTCTCCTTACGACGCAATAGTCTACTTAAATTATAACAGAAAACTAATTGCAGGGGACAGTTTCAGTGTCCTCTTTGTCATCAGGCAATTCCAGTGTGTCTGTAATGATTAATAATTTACAGGAGATCCGCTCTCTTGCATGCCTGACACACTAATGCTGTCTTCCTCTTGCAACTACCGCGGTCACTGACAAGTTTATGCACTGTGAGGGAGGCAGTAGAGTATAATGGGTATGGAACTGGGCTTGTAACCTAGGTTGCACGTTTGATTCCCCGTTGTACCCTTGAGCAAGGTACAGCACTTAACCTGCATTGCTTCAGTATATATCCAGCTGTATAAATGAATGCAATGTAAACGCTGTGTAAAAAGTTGTGTAAGTCGCTCCGGATAAGAGCGTCTGCTAAATGCCTGTAATGTAGTGTAATGAATTGCGTGACATAAATCAACTGCACGGCCTTACCGTTTCGGGTCGGCTTAAAAATATCCGAGCCCACGGCGAGCGGCAATTTGAGATCATCTCTGTGAATCGCACATTGAGCCCCATTTTCGTGAGAACTTGTCATTTTTGGCACTGAAATGTATGCAGATAGCGCACTTTAAATACGCAGGACCCAGACACCGTGCAGCGTCGCTATTTGCCTGATAGTGCAGTTGTGTTGGGCGCTTTCCACCCACTGCGAGCGCTTTGTGAATCATACATCACGTTTCTCTGGTACTTGCGACGATTTAACAGGTGCATCACAGTCCTTTTGTGGATTCCCCCCTGAGTCTCTTCTCATTCTCTCTCTCTCTCTCTCTCTCTCTACCTCTCTCTCCCTTTGCCTCTCTCTCTCTCACACACACACACTCTCTCTCACACACACATACACACACACACTCTTTCTCTGCCTCTCTCACTCACTCTCTCTCTCACTCTCTCTCTCTTTCTCTCTCTTGCACACACTCTCTTTCTCTCAATCTCTCTTTCTCTCACATACACACACACATACTCTCTCTCTCTCTCTCTGCCTCCCCCTCTCTCTCTCCCCTGACTAAGTTGCTCTCTCTGGACTGTGTCGCCTTGCCTGCACCATCCCAGACTGGGAGTCCTGCAGGTCCGTGTGACATTTCCCCCCCCTCCACCCCACCCCCATCTCCCCACCCCCCACCCCCCACCCCCCACCCTCCCCCCGGTGACGGCTCTCCCGGGGGCACCTCGCGCACTGATCCTGTCACTGACCCTTATTCTGAGGCCGCTCTCTGAAATGTCATCCCGCAGCACCTCCAGCCATGCGTGTGACGCCGTTCTGTTGCCTCTCCTTAAGGAGAGGAGGGGGAGGAGCCTACGCCTCAGAACATGACTTCCAGGGGAACTGGTACCCTAGCTGTGACAGAACCTGAGACAGCGCCTGAGAAGCTGCTCAGGCTTACCAGCTGGGAGAATATATATATATATATATATATATATATTGGTTATGGTTCACGTGTGGCTGATTTTCCATGGCATAAGAGGGCAAAATGGAAAATGTTAGGTGACATTGCGGTGCCATTTACCCATAATGCCCCAGAAGCTTGGGATTTAGTCTGATGAAGTGTTATTTGCACTTCTTGCCTGACCTAACACGAGTCACCCAGGCGTGCCACTGTGGACACGCTGGCTCTGCCGAGCCCCGCCGCAGGACACGGGGCGCTAGGATTACCGCTTGTTTGTGTGCGTGGCAGGGGCCTCGCTAAATTAAAATGAAGGGCTTACGCAGATTTCCCATATTAAATGTCTTCACCGCGCCCTAAACTCGAAATGTACCCTTTTACAGCCAAACTGCAAATATCACTAATGCACATTTTGTATGATTTTATTTTTTTTTTTTTGATATTTTGAATTTGACTAAAAGATTTGGGCTTCAAGGACAAAAAAAATGCTTCCTGAAATGTTACTGCTTTTTATGAGGTTTGCACTATTTCTCCTCTCTTAAATCAGTACATTTTTCAGCCTTGTACCAGGATAAAGGACCAGAATCAAAGCAGCCAGTACTGTGGATCTTGCAAGAGGGTGCGGGGGGATGGGAGGGGGGGGGGGGGGGTATGTGGGGGGAATAAAATCGTTTCCTGCAAGTTCATAGCCCCCGTGTTTTCAGTTAGAGCCTGTGACGGTCCTTCCATTCCGGCTCTAAGGATGAGATGTCATAGGTGCATAATGGCGGATTTGACTGACAGGTGCCCCCCGCTGCAGTCACCTCAAATCTCCAGGCGGGCCAAACGGCTATGTCTGTACAGAGGGAGTGTCAGGGAAATTCGACAACACCATTATGTGTCACTATGCAGCGTATCCGGCCGTGGCAGAAAGATCACACTTTCCCCGGCATCATTTTATGAATGTACAGCAAGCAATATATTCTCGCGATGGGAGCAGAACCACAATATTGTAGCACGGTGTCTAGAATTTATTGCCAACTAAAAAAAATAAATAAATAAATAAAAATACAGTTTGACAATCTTCAGTGAAAAAATCCAGAAGCGAAATAGCATGTAGCCTACACGTTGATATATTCCCTCCTCTGCACACAACAGAACAGGCCTACCATTATGTAATGTAGATTGCATAAATAATCGCAAGTGTGTACACAAGCCAGAGATGTGACCAATCGTCTATCTAAAAAAGACCAGAAGGAAAGCCATCCATTATTTACTTTTTTTGCAGGAAGCATGGAGACATCAGCCCTTTTCCCATTAATATTTTACTTCACAAACCGCAATTAAATGTTTTCCAGGACTAATCATTCCAGCATAGAACTGATTCACAGGGTGTAGGACAGAAGCGTTACGTCTGTGATACAGCAGTAAAAGCCAGATCTTGACCGCTAAATGGATGTGTTCATATTTTTTAGGCTTTTTTTTATTTATTTTTTTATTTGCCCCTCATGAATGATTTCTTTCACAGTCTGTGAAACTACAAAGGGAAATAACAGTGTACTAAATAAATCAGCTTCGAGCTTCGAGCGGTGAGTATTGCCGCACTGTTGAAATGATTTCTCATCACGGTTGTAATCTGATGTTAAATTGGAACCTCAAAGCACTTAATGTCATATCATTTTGCCTGTCTTGTGCTGAGAAGCCTAATCTAGTGGGACAGACCAGCATTGGTACTTGTGCAACATTTAGAAACTTATGAGCAAATCTGATTAAACCTTTTGCAGGCTTGCCAGTTGAACATGAACCCAAGTGTAACATTTGTCTTTTAGATGAGAGAGCTAATCTCGCTCGGTTGCTAAAGCCCATTTAGTGTGGACAATACTTGTGAGAGAGGGGAAGTTAGGTCGCTTCGTTGGGGAGTTTCTGGGGGGGGGGGGGGGGGGGTTGGGGGGGTGAGAACATCACAGAGATTGATATTAAAGTAGCACAACATGCTGCACTGCAACCGTGCAAACAGATAAATGTTTGCCCAAAACTGGACCAATCCCTTATTCTCTTCTTCAGGCCAACGGTGACATTCAGATTGAGATTACTGATATTGGCAGACTGAAATGCATAAAAGGTTGGAGGGCTGTAAATTCAGCTGTGCTTGAAACCGAAGGAGGGCCGTGAGGCCAGCCAATGGGGAAGGGCGATGTTGCACTGTTAAGCCAATAGAAAAAAAGGCTGTGTCACCCCTGTACAATGTCAACCAGCAGGGGTGACCAATGTTGCCCTCTGGAGAGTCATGTTTCCCTGTCCAACCAAGTTCAACCAATAAGGGAGAGACGTGTGGTATGGGGAAAGCGTTTTTGTGCAATGAAGGATGCTTTAAATATTTAAAGTAGTTTCTGATGGCTTGCAATTTATCACAGTGCAATCTAACTGATTATTGAGGGTACAATTTAATGTTCCCTCAATACTGGAGGGGAACGGGGCCTCCCCAATCCTCCACTAAATCTTCATCTATGATTATACCTACGATGATTTCTGAAATTCCTGAAATTCTCATAGGATGAGATTTTTAAACATCCGTCACAGGGAGGCTATATCTGAACGGTTTCAAGTCTCTCACTTTACATACAGAGCTGTTAGAACTGCATTTCTCTTGCAGATGTAGTGTGGGAATTCTCAGTGAGACAACTATTTGGATGTGATAAAATATATATATAAAGAATACAAGAGGAAAAAAAAAAAAGAATGAACCATAAAACTCAAAACCCACTGCTCAGTTTTACCAGTACAAAGCAATTGTTTTACATTCGGAGAATTTGGTCTTTAGTGCTGATGGTTATAAAATAATGTGTTCGTTTTTTTTTTTTTCGGCCGGAAGCCAAGTATTGCTAACGATGACATGGGAACAATCTCTTTGAATTTTATATCATTTTTCTCTGGCACATGCAATGGTTTAACTGGCGCAGAAGCCTCACAGTCTTTCTGTGTGGTCTGAATTCTCTCTCTCTCTCTCTCTCACTCTCTCTCTCTCTCTTTCTGACACGCACACACACGCACACACACACACAGAGACACACACATTTCTGTGTGGGTGAAGAGAGCCACCCCATCGTGCGTATCCTAAACCCCAGTTTACAGGTTCACTTGTCCTCACCACCTTCGCAAAAAGGCTTCCATTTAATTACCCATCCGTTATCTAGCTCACTTATTCCTGGCCGGGGTCACAGAAGGGCTGAGTCCCATTCCAGCATCCCAACAAGAGGCAGGAATATTCCCTGGACAGGGTGGCCTGTACTACATGTCTTTGGGCTGGGGGGGGAGGCTGGGGGGGTACCTGGGGGAGGCTCAGATGGACACAGTGAGACTGTGCTGCCCGCCCCCGCCCCCCTTTAATCGTTTAATTAATAATTGTTCATTGCTACTAAAATGCAAAATCCATTTTTTTCTACGTCTGAAACTGTAGTGAAATGGCAACAGACATTGAATCAGTAAGTGGTTCTGTGACTTAACAATTAGTCTTAAGAAACAGTCATAGCAATCATAGATCCATCTGATTGCTTTAGTATTGCACTTGCATGATGCTTTCTGGGCAAACCCATTACATGTTCATTATATCCATATTTATTGGTCAGACAAAACTCCACTAATGGATTAATTTAAGGGCTCATTGAGCACGGAATATTTCACGAAAATTGTGAAACGAGCATGAACTTCAACTAAAACTGCCTCTCGTGCGTCAGTGCGATAAATATTTTTTTGCTGTGAAAAAATAAACACGAGAGCGACATCAAATTTAGAGGAAGAGGGGGAAAAAAAAACATGAAACCAACGAATGTCTATCAAACAGTACCACCAGTGCCCTCATGTGTTCAGTGTTTCAGTTTGCCAGGAACAGGAGCTAACTGAGATAAGATTGTCAAAATGAATACATTAAATAAGAAGGCATACTCCATTACTCCAGGGCTCCATACACTGAAGCTTGTCCTTGATAGGCAGATGACAAAAAAAACACAGTTTAAGCAGTACAGTTCCAGTATATTTTCAGTGGGAGATTTTTTTTTTTTTCTCGTCCAAGTGCTCCAATAATTTAACTGCTCCTCTCCTTCCTGCCTGCAGCAATTTGATATTATAATGGCTGTATGTTAAATTAATCTCTTTAATTATCGCAGTGTGTTACAGTCATTCTTCTTGTAACTGGTGTTGGAGCCTGTGCTGAATGCTGTACCTTGAGCCGTGTGCACGCGGATGTGGTGAGACACTGTTTGTGTTTACTTTTTGTGTTCTTTTAAAATGCTTCTCTGCCCCTTTTTGTCCAAGGTTATGGCAAGTTATGCTCAAGCTACCATGATCACAGTGACCTCAGTCGGGGAAAGGTCAATCAACAATGTGATTTCACCGGCACGGCGTTTGTTTTCACTTCGCAGTCGACAACCCCGGCTGGCACAGACATGAGTCAGAGGAAGACACTTTATATGCAGCACTGCAGGAGACAAACATTTTCATCTTGGCCCGCCGAAACCTGCCCATCCCAGGGTGACGCACCAATTATGCACAGCCCTGCGAGGCGCTGGCATGGTCCGGGTTCAATACCAGACCGCGGATCCCATCCGCTGGACCGGTGCCTTAACAGGATGAGCCGTCCAGCCGCCCCGGTGCGTGTGCGTGTCGAACCTTAATACCTCTGCAGGAAGGAACGCCTGTTTCTTTGTGAGTTTTACTGTTGACTCACGGTAAACGTTTAGCTGCCGATAAACAAACGTGCTCCTCGCAGAATAACAATGTTTATTTTCCTCTGTTCTGTTCTGTTCTGTTCTGCTGCTAATCAAAAAAGTCAGACAAGGTTTGTGTTTCTAACACAAAAGGCAAAGAAACTTTGACTGTAAAGTCAACAGTTATAGATAGCCGAAGCTCGCACACACACACACACAGAGAGACAAGCCTGTCTGACACGACACGACAGGACTCAGAATGCCAAACGCGGTAAAAAGTGGGGGGCGGTGGGGGGGGGGTGGGGGGGGTGAGCGGTGTACCTGTCTGTCAGTCTGGCGCGGGGGCCGGGGCCTCGCTGCAGGAAAATGAGGAGTTTTTCCGCGGCGGCTGGCTTTCTCTCTCTCTCACGCTCGCGGAAAAGACCACAGCGCAGGCCGACCTCGGGCCTCCCAGAGGAGTCAGAGCTGGGCGCGCACGAGACGCGATGAGCGCCACGGCGGCTAGCGGCGCGGTGCCCTGGCACGAGCCCCGGCGGCTGAAACTTTCATTCTTCAGCCGTTTCACGACTTCGCGCTCGCATTCGACGAATCGATAAAGTTTCGTTTTGCGACAGACGGCAGGACATTATACGCTGCGCGCCCCTCCGAAATGAAAAGATAATTTATCGTTTACTGCTCGTGCGGGTCTGCGGGTTTTCTCTGCTGTGCGTCTTGAAATGGACACGTCGCAGAGTTAGATTGCGTTTAGGGGACGTTGCTTGTGGTAGCGCTCAAAGAGCATGCTAAGTATGCCGGAGAAGCGGCAATAAGTATTAGTACGGTTTGCTACACTGGCGCAGACCATCCAATGTTCGATAGTGTGTGTGCGCGTGTGTGTGTCTGTGTATTTATGTGTGTTTGTGTGTGTGCGTGTGTATGTGTGCCTGTGTCAAAAAAAGCCTGTCATGCATCACCTTATCCGTGATTACATATGCGATTCTTATAATTACATTTCCGGCTTGAAGGTTATGTATTGGAGGTGGAGGGTTACGCTTTGGCTATGAAGACGGCCCGAGCGAAAGCTTCAGGAGAAAATGAGCGTCGCTTTGATGATGCGGAGCCGAACACACAAGCATATGCACTTCATTCCTAAATGTATGTGTCTTATGAAATATTAATTCCTAATTAAAACGCAAGCTGACGAGCGCATTTAGCGATTTCCCCCCGCAGTCCTCTTCCGCGGTCTAAATAAACCACTCCAGCTCCAGTTCTCATCATCTCGGGAAGCGGTCAATTTCCCAGAAGTGTGTGTTTATGGATTCGCGCTGGGCGGGAAACTGTGTCCGCGCTCACATCTCATTATTTCAGTAAATCTAAATGTTTCATTGCTCTGTAAGCGTGGCGAAGAACGCCCGCGCGAAGACGGACGCCGCCGCGGAAGAGTCTGATGCAGCGTTTTCACTGCGTCGCGGCTAACTAGATTGCCTTGCTTGGTTGATTGTTGAGCATTACAGTATATATTGCTTTCCTCTGTTTCCAACCCACCGCCAGCCCACCTAATTTATCACCTTTATTTAACCGGGAAAAACCCATTAACTGGCGAAACCCAACTCTTTTTCAAGGGATCTTGCGATACGCAATCGAGAGGGCAGCTAAAATACAAAATGTACACAATAACACACAATGCAGAATATTAAATATTTTAATATTCAGATTATATAAGTGCTCTATTCAATGAACAGGCACTTCGCTGTCGTCTTGAACCTGTCAGGACCAAGAGGTCTAGCTGCCAAATATCCTGAAGGTCATTTAATGAACGAGAAGCACGACAGCCAAAGTGCAGATTTGCCCAACCCAACAGGACAATTCAGAGCAGACACCGGGCACTCCTAATGAGTTATTAGAGACCGAGCCTAGCCCGGCCAATAAAACACCTGGTCGGATTCCATGAGGTTATAAATGTCCCGGTTTCAGACAAGGGCTGAAAATGGGCGCCCGCGTCCCGGTTTCTGGACAGAGCTATAGAACACCTGGTTCGGAGCGGATTACAAACGACCTTTTTCGACGGGCTCCGCAGCTGCGGCGAACGACCCCGAGACGGCGAGCTCGTGACCGGTCAAGTTGCGCTCCGGCTTCCCGGGGTCGCCTGGGAGGGGAGCCGCGCACCTGGCCGCCGAGCCAAAGAGCAGCGGAGCGCCAAAGAGCCGTAATTACCGGACCGCGCCGGGGGTCGCGCACGGCATTATGGGGGGGGGGGGGGGGGGGGGGGGGGGGGGGGCTGAGCCTGGAAGCCTGCCCGAGGAACGTTCTGGAAAAGCGATGGAAATGCGGGCTGACCTCAGCCGGCGAACCCCCGGCTCAACGCGCATCGAGCGCATTTTCAAAGGGCGGCCGAGAAGCTTCTTTCACTTTCCGCGCGGCTCACAGAGAATTATTCACAAGAGTGCGGGTTACGAGCCTTTAAAAAAAAAAAAAATCTGACAAGTGTCATTGTGTGTCGAAAAGAGATAATGAAATTTTCAAGTGCTCCTGCCACGTGTATTTAAAATGCCAAAAAAACACTTAAGTGAACAGTTTTCATTGAACCGGGTAATGGCAATGTACTGTAAAACAGCCTCTTTCCATGAATACCTGTACCTGTAACTTGTGACTACGCTCAGTCTGGTAAGACAGCAATAGCACCTCTGTGCTCTACACGCATTTTCTTAACAAAGATCCCCTGTGAGTCAGGCCAGACCTCGCCTGTGTGTTTGCCTGCCTCCTGTCAGAACAACAGCAGTCCCACTGTAACTGCCTCTTGCTCTGCTTAATAGTATTACGGCATAACAACATAACAGCAGGAGGTAGGGCGCCCCCTACAGCTTCTGCTGCTGCTACTGATTAAGCATTTTTACTTGGATTTTTTTTTTTTTTTTTCCAGGCTAAAGAGGCTCCAGAGGAGAATGATGGACTCTCTTGACTCCTTTTTAATCATGCAGAAGAAGAGACACATCCTAATTCATCACAGCTTATCTTTTCTTCCCAGGCCTTATCAGTCTAGCCTGCCTGAAAGGAGAGAATATATGTTTATTTCCACAGTTTGAAAACAACTGTTTTGAGGGATATTTCATATAATGATTGAAATCAGTGAGAACAAGGGCTTTTTTTTTCCTTTTCTTTTCTTTTCTTCCCTTTTTTCCCAAGAAATAATTGGCATAGTTTCCTTCCCAGGGGAAGTCATTTATGTTTTGTACATAAACACACTCGATGCTCTACATCCTTTGACCGGCCCCCACCTCACCCCCATCGTTTTTCCGACCCCCCCCCCCCCCGCCCCCGCCCCTTCCTCCTTGTATAGAGACTGCCCGCTTGACCCGTCTGTGACGAAACCTGGGAAAAGTCCCGTCCCCCAGATTGTTCCCACGGAAACCCGTTCCCACCGGCCATGTGAGCCCAACGGGCCCGGCCGGCTCCACACGGACATCTTTGTACTTTCCGTTCTGATTGGGGGGGCGGGGGGGGAAGAGAAGCCTTCCCCACGGAAACCAGGAACAGATTGTTACCGGCGAGGGGCAAAGGTCAGCTATATTTAGCCGTGCACCATGTGAAGTTTTAAGGGGACAGAAACACTCCAAGCCTCAAAGGCAAGGGAACTGATATGATTTCAAAAATTGTGAAAACTTCACTCAGTCCATTCATGGAGAGAACTAATGACATGGCTAACTTTAATCATGAGAACAAACAGGGGGAACTGGTCATTTGTAGTTTTTAAAAATCTCTAATTCCAGGTGTGACCATTCGGTATTAAAACATTCTTTAATAGACTTCTGAAATTCATAAAGTATGCATCAATCCTATAGGACATTGAAGGGACAATGTTTGATAATGAAGGATGTTGTGATTAGCGTTGAAATAAACGCCTATAACTGAGGGTTTTTTTATTTAATTTTTTATTACCCAGTAAAAGGCCAGTTATGGCTACTGCAGTCCCCCTGCACAGGACAGCGTTGAGGACGCAGAGCGTCACTTTGGTTTAAGGCTGTGTTTACGACACGCGGTTCCTCTGGCCTTTTCCCACCTGCTGGAGACCGAAGCGCCGCTACCCCCCCGAGCCGCCGCTCCTGAACGGAGGCTCTATGAAAAATACATCAGGACCGCGCGCGTGCGCGAGGTGCCGCTCGGCTCCGTCTCTGGAGTGGTCATTAAAAGTCCATCCATCTGTCCTTCCTCGCCGCGTGGCTTCCTGCCCACGCTTCCCTTTCGTCCCTCAGTACAGGATGTGGTTTTACTCTGCTCCTCAAAACCGCCCCGGGCTCCCCCGCACCCTTCAGAGCGCTGCTGCACCTCCACGGGCCTGCCTCCACCCTCACCTCCCTGTGCTCACACACACAGAACACACGCACGCGTGCACACGCACGCACACAGACACAAAGACACACACACACGCACGCACACACGCGCAAAGACATGCTCATGCACACACAAATACACACACGCTCACACGCAAACACACTCATGCACAGAAACACACGCACACACATGCACACAGACAGACGAACGCACACACGCACACAGTCGCATATGCACGCACACACACACAAACACTAAAACTAACAATTCTTCTTCTTCTTCTAGTAGTAGTAGTAGTAGTATTTTGGACACGGCTAAGAAGAAGGATGAATACATCAGATATCCATATGAAAATAACTTGTGGAAATTTATTTGGGAAAACAATTCTGGCTGTGTATGAATTTGTGTTTCATCAGGTACATTTGCAAAATAAAACTGTAAAAACAAACTCCTCTGCATATCGTTGAGTTCCAGAAGAGTCCTTAATGAAGCCCGTCTAACTCCTGGCGCGTGTGCGATATCCAGGCAGGAGAATTTTCTCACAGCAAGCCGAATGGCACTGATACTGTACCATTTGCATAACCGATGCACACTGGTGACATTCACAGGCATACTATGGAGGAATTTTAGCCTTGCTGTGGTTCTGTGTTTACAATCAAAGAAGTTGCCTCCTCCATCCTCAGCACTGCCCACCAAAATGTTTATCCTGTTTTTATTTTTTAAAATCTTTTTTTTTTTCCATAGCCATCGCCATTGAGAAACAGCAATTGAGAGGTTGACTCGGGTTATAGAACGAGCCCTGGCGACTAGTCGTTTCGCTTCGCTGTGCTTGTACTTCAATACCTCCATCGTTGCGATATATAGCGCAATAGTTACAAATGCTCTGCAGAAAGCTGATTCCACCCCACAAGTGCTGTAGCCACACCCACCCCTCCCCACGCAGAAAAGAGTGTCACGCCCAGAAACAACCTGAACACATCGTAGAAGAAAAAATACGGGCAGAGGAGCACAGATTTTGAAATTGGGCCCAAAGTGCATCATAGATATATGACTGAGCAGTTATTTTATAATAATTTCAAGGTAAAAAAAATCCTTCATAGTATCATATTAAAAGTGGAAGTAAAAATAAATTGTCATCAGATCCCAGTCCACTTCAATGATAGATTTCATAATACACAATGCGACTTGATTTTCATAATTGGGGGTTTTTAGCATGGGCTTGCCCTGGTTCAATCCAGTGATGGTTATGAGCAGAGTGATTCATCTGAGCAGAGAGAACGTTGCTCCCATTTTCCTCCACACCCCCCCCCCCCCACCCCAACCCCCCTTCATTCTATTTCCATCAAGTCAGCAGAACGAACAAAGATGCCATAAAATGTCACTTAGTCCCCCCCACTGGCCACGTAGGACAGAACTGAAGGATGACATATTGAGGCTCTTTAGAGCAAAGCTGCTGGTTAATGGCTTTTAATGTGGTTCTGGCTCTAAATGGGAGGCCCTGGTGAGGCTCTGACCCTCCCCAAATTCACACTGATGTGACAGCTGGAGACAAACGCACCCAGAGAATACCAAAGGGGCAACCCTCTCCTAAGCGTGCGTTTGCATGTGTGTGTGGATGTGCGTGTGTGTGAGTGCATGCATGTTCGTGTGCGTGTGTGTGTGTGTGTGTGTGTGTGTGTGTGTGTGTGCGCGTGTGTGCATGCATGTTTGTGTGCGTGTGTATCTGTGTGTGTGTGCATGCATGTTTGTGTGCGTGTGTATATGTGTGTGTGTGTGTGTGTGCGTGTGCTTGTGGGTGCATGTGTGTGTGTGCACATGTGTGTGTCTGTCCACACATGTATGTACAGGTATATGCATGTGTGTGTGCGAGTGTGTTTTGAATAGGCATATAGTTATAGCCCAGTTATAAACACAGTGTCTGCCTCTATGTGTGTATATGTGTGGTAATATGTGCCTAAGTATACAAGTGATTGTTTTTACATGTGTTTTGTGTGTGCATTTGTTTGACAGCACACATATGTGATCATCTATATGTATTTCTATGTGTGCATATGCGTTTGTATATCTGGATAACTGTCTAGATATATTTGCGTGTGCGTGTACATGTTATATGTGTGCAAGGACATATTCGTGTGTATCAGTGGCGTTACTACAATTTTTCCGACTGTCCTGAAAAGCCCGGACCGTCTTCTGTGGGTGAGAGATCCCGCGGTTTGGAGCTGCCAGCGGGTTTTAAAGATGGCCGTTTGCTCTCGCAGATCACGCCAGACTGATCCAGCGGCCCTGAGGTAAATCCTCCGGCCGTCACTCTTCCTCTCAGCTGCTAGACGGGAACAAGCAGGACCGAGCTGATAAACTGTGAAACGCACCCCCTCACAACCCCCCCACAAAGCCGCCCCCCCCCCCCCCCCCCCCCCCCACCCAACCCACCCAACCCACCCAACCCCCGACACGCGCCCCTCTGTCCGTTTCTCTTGACTTTTTTTTTTTTTTCTCAAGACCAGCCACAGGGTCGGCATTAGAGAGTCCCCACGCCGGAACATTAATGATAAATATTTCAGTGTTTAATGGTACTTGATTGGTGGGTGACATTAACAGGGGGCGTGTTCCGTTGAATGATTTAAGCGTTAATGGAGGGATCATCGCACGTCGTGCGACAGCTTTTAGTCTCGAATCCGGTCGAGTTGGCGACGCATGAACATTTTCATGTTCACATCTCCCTTCGCATTCCAACATAGTGCCTTCGCTTTCTGTATAATTACAGTACGAAGGCACTTCCCTCCAACAATAGTCCACAGCCATGCCTCACTCTCGAATGCAAAATTACACACAAAATGCATTTAGAGTGGATCCCTGAAAAACGTAATCATAGAAATATTGTAGTATATGGGGAATGTATGTTTTGTTTTGTTTCCGCGCTGAGGGGGACTCGGGAGTTAACCGCTATTTCAGACAACCCGAAGCAATTTAAGCAACGCTGTGCTCTTATTACCTCAGAGTCAATTAAGCCAACGGAATTGAAATGTCAGCGTAGACCTGAATATACTGAATGCAAATGATGAGATATTCCTTTCGTCTGTACCGCTGTTTGTCGGCCCTGACTTGATAATGAACATCAAATCAGACAGATGAACAGAGAAGGTGTGATTTGTGTGCGAATGTGTGTATCTGTGATGAGTGTGTGTATATTTACACACACAAACACACACATACACACACACATATATATATATATATATATATATATATATATATATATATATATATATATGCAGTATCATAAACATCATTGGTTTGTGCCAATAATGAAAGAATTACCCATGACAGTGAGTCTCTACATTGTTCTGAAAAACCTTGAGAAGACGTGATGATTTCTGCCTCTCTTTTCTTTTTTTGGTCTGTCATGTCGTGACGGTTATGATCACTGGGAGTTCCTGTAATTCCACATCTTGCCAGAGTCGGAGCTGAGATGTTTGCTGTCCCAGAGTTTCATTTGAAACGGGGAAAGTCTGAGTTATCTTTTGTGGTTTCATGAAATTAATGGTGTTACACCCCCACCATCACCACCACCACCCCAAACCCCCCTCCCCCACACCACCACCTCCACCACCACATCAGCCTGCAGCCCCCAGGTCTTCAGTGAGGGCCTATTTGGAACTTACACTCTTGGCTTGTGCTTATTGCATTTCACACTGAAAAATATGAGCATTATGGGGACATGCACAGTTTTTCCTTTTTTTTTTTTTCTGGGGGGGGGGGGGGTGGTTTGGGGGGGGGGGCACTTTGTTTACTAGCCCTGTCGAGGAGGCTATGAATATGATAAACTCATATTTTCATCTTTGGCGTGTCATGATGCTCACACTGTGAAAGCTTATGAGTAATTTCAGTGTGCCATCGTTTCCCCCAGCTCCTGATAAATGTAGTCATTAACTCTGCACATTGTGATCCCGGCTCCTGGCAGAACTCTTCCGTTTACTAAACAGCGTGTTGTCTTAGGGGATGCAGGCAGATAAAAGATTTTGCTTCTTCGCGGCGACGTATCGGAAGCTCGAAGTGCTCGGAGGGTGGCAAGAAAGAGGCTTTGGATCCCGGCAGAGAACATTAGAGCAGACTCTCCGTCTGTGACTGTTTTCCCTCTCTCGCTCTCTCTCTCTCTCACATGCACTCTCTCTCTCTGTTTCTCTCTCCCTCTCTCGCTCTCTCTCTCTATCTCTCTCTCTCTCTCTCTCTCACTCACTTTCTCGCTCTCTCTCTCTCTGTTTGTCTCTGTTCATTTCACTTTTCTTGGCCGCATGTCTTGCCTCTTTTTTTTCTGTCTCACTCTCTTTCAATTTCAATTTAATTTTCAATTTAGCTTCACTGGCATGATAATTCTGTTTTCAAATTGCCAAAGCATGCTGTATACGGAAACAAAACAGAATATAAGGCATCTCTCTCTCTCTCTCCCTCACACACACACACACACACATATCCATACGCACATGCACACACACACACACACACACACATATACATACACACACGCACACACATGCTAAATGTGCAGTTCACTACTGTCATACCTCCACAATGTATAGCCCAGTGTTACCCATGTGATATTCTTGAAACAAAAGCTGTAATTACCACAGTATGCTATTTATATTCTGACGTGAACGTATGTATTAAGTATGCATGTTTGCCAGGGTACACTGATATCTATCCTCTGCATCCCTGTGCCTCTCTCTGTACTTCCCCCTATCTCTCCCTGTATCTAGCTCTCTCTCCACATCCCTCCCTCCCTCCCTCCCTCCCTCCCTCCCTCCTCTGGAGCACAGAGTATCATCGCAACTTTCAAAAAGCGAGCAAAGTGTGATTTAGTCAGTGGGGATCGCTGGCGAGAGCACTGCGTCTAATGAATTCCCACAGCCAACGCGGAAAGAATGGGTTTAAGTATGTAGGAAGACATTTTCATTTTGCTCTCATCATGCTGAAAACAAATGCACTGTAAAATGCGATATTGTTTTCTCCCCAAAAATGAACCACTTTCATATAGGCTGACAAATGTGGCACAAAGCTGAAAATCAATGGAGTGGGTTTCCTTACACTGCCGGGCAGCTAGCACATGATAGAAAACAGCAATACAATGCCCACAATGAAATTTCAGCAGAGTCCGTTTAAGGGACCCTGGTGTATTCTTACACATGAGAATTTCATATTGGAGAAATTACACAGACTGTTTTTTATACATCTCTAAGCTGAAGTAAATGGCCCATGCTGTTTCTGTGTTTTTTTTTTTAAATACACAACTTGTTATTCAAATGTGTAAAGCATAATCAACACAGATTTATTCCATCTGTTAAAGAGATTCCTTTAGGAGGTGAATCCCTTTAGGAGGCGAATTCTGAAGTAGGTTTTTGAACCCTGAGACTTTATCGTTTCCTTTAGACTCCAAAAACAAAGAACATTAGGATTCACACTTGTAGTACCCTGTATGAAATGTTCATAAACACAGACACACACACACACACACACACACACACACACACAGATATGAAGAGCCAGACTGGGCGATGGAAAGATATATTCATTGGACCTGAAACATGCTGCGTGTGTTGAAATCCTCAGCTGACCCTTCACATGTCAGTTTTCTCTGTTGAATGAAGGATAACAGTAATCAGGCAATGACTAAATATATGCAGTTCGTGAGACCGGTCTACATGGCAGAAGTGAGACTTCTGCAAAGGCCGATTTACCGGGCAGCACGCTGTGATTAGAGTGAGGAGGACTGGGTATCCGAACGGCTAAAATTCAAGGGCAGAGGAACGGAGCGCGTGTGTGCGGGCAACTGTTTGTGTGGCCACTCTTTCTGCCACCTCACGCGGTATGTCTCTGAGGCCGAGAGTCAGTTTCCCCGGTGTTATTGTAAATGGTGTCTTCAACCCCGCCGCTTCCACTTGACTTTCTCCGAGCCGCGCTATCGACCACGTTCGATTCTGTCTGAGCCGCTCGCACATCCCCCCTACCCTGCCAGGCTGGAAATCAAACTGCAGCCGAAGAGAGGCTCGCCGCGGTGGTGCCGCCACACAACAGAGCTAGCCGCTAGCATCGGGGACGCACCACGAGAGGCAGCGTTTGAGTTTCGTGGGGGGGGGGGGGAACGGGTTCCCTGCTTCCTGCTTGGACAGACAGGAAGAGCGAGCGTTCGCGTCCGTCGCGGGACGCCGGCGGTTTCCGCCGTTGGGCGGAGGCGGCTCTCGTTCAGCCCTTTTCTTCCCCCCGACGCCGCTTAGCCGTCGCTCGAATCGAACAAAGCGCACCGAAGGAGGGCCGCCTATAGGAGCGGGGACTTTGACAGGACGGGCGATGGCGATGGCGACGGCGCGCCGGGACGCTGGCGAATGTAAATTCGAGGAGCGCTTTCCGAGGCGTCTTCAGAAACGAGGAGGCGAGAGAGAGAGCGAGAGACAGAGAGAGAGAGAGAGAGAGAGAATCCTGACCTTTTCAAAAGGCCCTTTGAAGTGCTGAGGGAAGGTCGGCGCCGCACACACGGAATGGCTGAGTGCTACTCGAGCAGTCTCTGTGCCGGGCCCCGGCACCAGGCATCCCCGGGACCGGAAGGCTCACGGCCGGAGTGCAGATGCGCTCGAGGTGACGGGCTGCGTTTCGTATAGCGCCTTTCGCAAACCGCAAAGTGTTCCAGAGCAAAGAGGGGGAAAGCCCGCCTCCACCGCCAGCAGTGTTCAGCTGATCCTACGGAACAGATTACTCGCGCATGCTAAGACCACTCACGGTGTGGAATAGGTCCCGTGGAGTATATCAATTGTTTCTGCTAAAAGTGCTCACAGTGTGTGGTGGATCCTGTTAAGTAGATCACATGTGTATGCTAAGAGGGCTCACAGTGTGAAGTAGATCCTGTGGAATAGATCACACACATATGCTAAGGGTGCTCACAGCGTGGAGTAGATCCTGTGGAGTTGATCACGTGTGTATGCTAAGCGCACTCACAGTGTAGAGTAGATCCCACGAAGTAGATCATGTGTGTCAGCTAAGAGTGCTTATAGTTTTGAATAGATCCTGTAGAGTAGATCACATGTGTATACTAAGAGCGCTCACAGTGTTGAGTAGATCCTGTGGAGCAGATCACACAAGTATGCTAAGAGCACTGACAGTGTTGAGTAGATCCCATGGGGCAGATCACACAAGTATGCTAAGAGCACTCACAGTGTGGAGTGGATCCTGTGGGGTGGATCTTGTGCTGACAGAGCTTACAGTGCAGAGTGGATTGTGAGTCCACAATACAGGAAGACATTGGCACACTGAGCCTTGCTAAAGCTGAACATTCTCATCCTTGCAATGCCTCTGTTGTCTGAGTGTCTGTTCTGCCTCGGCCCACTGACAGCACTACAGGACACAGATGACACGCAGATAATGTTGGCTGGCAGACCAGATCAATAAAATCATCCACACGTTTCCGTGGTTGTTTCCAGGCTGGTACAGCAAGGCATTGTAACAGGAAGCAGTGCATGCCGTATTGTTAAAAGTTATATCTAGGACACAGCTTCCGAAAATCGCTGATCTATCCACAGTAAATTAAAAACAGATTGCAGTTTCCTTGCGTGTGACCCGTCCGCTCCGCCAACCGAGCTGCCGTTGGCCGCAGTCTCACACGGGCAGAGATAAGGCTGCCCCCCTCCCCCCTCCCCCCTCCCCCCCCCGGCACAGATGCTCCGCCCCGACGCCGCCACCTGCACCACAACACCTGCCGCAGTCTCGCCAGGGCACCGCCCGATGCCGGTCGGCCGCGAGGGGCTGGACTCAGCATCGCCCAGCCGCGAAACTGCACCGTCATCACGGCTTCGCTGTTATTTCGGGCGACGGCTGTGCCGCTTGACAAAGCCCCCCTCATTAAAGTGGGTCGAACCTCCCGGCTGTGTCCCGACAAGAGCACCTGCTGTGTTCTCAGACCAGGTTCAGTCCCTGGTCAGGCTTGCACATGTTACTCCGAAACTTTGCCCGTGGGAAGGACAGTATTGATAATGCCTGATAATATCAGTAATATTAGCTATAATAACATAAATAGTATCAGCAACATCAGTAATCGTATGCACTGACGGTATTACTACTGTTTTTTTTTGTTTGTTTGTTTTATTACAAATTTTATTTTATTTCATTAACCGTACATATTGTCCTTTTAAGTCCACTGCTCTTCACTGATACTCAAACTGTGAGTGCCAGTGGTGTTGTCACCCAAATACGCCCCCTTTGTGAAGGAGAGGTACTGCACTTTATGGCTGAGTTCATTCTTTTCACATCAGTTTCATGCTGGGTTTTTGATTTTGACTACACATTTTACTCTCCAAGAGATATGTGTGGATATCACAACTAAATATTTGTTTTTTTATGCATATTTCATATCTTGTCTAGAGTTGAATTATTATTTCAACACAAGTCCTCCTGTTTAAGCAGTGTTTTATATAGTCAATCTCTTGATAAATTAAGATTGTTGAAACAATTTGTTTAAGTTCTCACATTGTTTTTCCCTATAAATGTATTAACAAAGTGCAGGTTTGGCTCATTCACATTTACTTTTGAACTATTCATATACCACAAGTTTTGGCACACTGACTGGAATCCACACTTTCCACAATTAGGACTCCATGGAATTTTTTTTCCATTAAATTTTCCATACAGTGCTTTATGGCATCTGACTGATCTGACTGATTAAAAGTCTTGCCGTGTGAATGTGGGACAGTTATTCTTCAAGGCATACATAATTATTTCTAATGTGGTCTTAAGAGGATAAATCTATTCCTCAAAAGACATTAAAAGTGTCTAATTAACAACAATTACAAGCTCATTACGATTCAGGGGATTCAACTGTCACTGGAAGAAAAGAAAGGCGAATACACTGGGGGCCTGGGACCAAGCTGGAGAACTCAATATTGTGCGCTGCAATTTACTGAACATATACAGTGTACAGGAACCAAACCCCCAAAATGATAGGTAAGATATATGTATGCACCTTCTTACAGTGCAGGTGGGATTGTTGGGACTGTTTTGAATTTAAAAAAAGGGCTCAACCTTGATAGAGGACGGTGTGTTAACACCCCTATTGTACGGAGGCGCATTGATTTGACTGGTTAATTCCTGTACAATGAGAGGCTGACTTAACCCACTGACACCCATATTGTGTTGATAATTAGCTATGGGACTGAACAGAGAGCAGAGTAGTTTAATCAATTGCAGCCTACCTATTACTAGTGCAATTGTATGGTAACATGCTTAGGGACTTAGCCTGTGTTTTCCAATAAACCTAAAGATATTAAAGACTCCGTACGTCACTATGCAAACATTAGGTGCAGCAAAATGTGTTCCACAGGGTGGCAGCAGTTCAAACATGACATCATTTTGAAATGTCTTATTTAAAGAATAACTGCAGAACAGAAGTTGTGCTAGTTAAAAGAAAAACATGGTTATCTAAATCTAGCAAGAATGATTAATATCAATAAAACTGGCTATAGTTGTCTTACCACAACTGTTTTCATTTAGCAGTTGTGTTTTTCATATGGTGTGCCGGAAGTACCAACTACAAGAAAAGAAATCGGCAATTTTCATTTCGACAGTTTTAATAAAACCTGAAGGGAAATTAATCCTTAAATTCAGTTTTTATGTTGGACACTTGTATAGCATCAAGTGGATTCCAGTTCTTCTTCTATCTGTATCAAAAGCATATCTGTCTGTTGCATGGGATTCTGTTCCACCTTTACACATTGCCAGTTCTCTTGTTACAACGGACATCTTGCGATAAAGCAGCAAACTGCTAGCTAAAGTTGAAATGTAGGTGGTAAATGACACAATCCATGTCCTACTTGCAGAAAAATTCTAAAGGAAACATTTGCTGTTCAGAAACTAAAAAAAAAAACATACATTTCAATTTAAATTGTTTTAGATTTAAAAAGAGTTTGCCTTTAAGGACAAAGCCGGTGTCCATCATCAAGATCTGCACGCTCCGGCTTGACTTCAAGTTTCACCCGAAACAGAAATATCTCGGTTCACAAGCGTTTCATTAGTATCTGCTAAAACCTTAAGCAACTGAGGACAGTCTCCAGGCATGTACCACGATGTGTGTGAAGATAGCTAATTGAACTCATATCCACTATTGTCATAGCCAGTTTGCTAATTGTGAACATGATTATACACCATTTAGCTATTTTTTTTACATTCAGCTAAATTATGTATAATGATTTAGCTAAATGTGTGAACATTCAACTAAGCACATTAAACATTTAGTTAAATATTTAATTAAATGTATGAAACATTTAGCTAAACATGCAAAAGATTTACTATGAAACTTTATTTTATGTATTAACATTTGAAAAATGATCATCTCCTTTGCTGCCCTTAATGTGGTAAAGTGAGTTATCACACCGTGTGGGCAGTGTATACCACTAGTGCCAATTGAAACATCCCTGCGTCAAGGCAAAGAGAGTTGTTGATTATTGTTCTTCCTCTCATGTGGCTGACAGAGAGCCAGTATGTATGTTGTTCGCTGCCTCTCAGCTTTGTTTTTATCAAAGAGCTAAAAGCAGATGGTCTAGTTTTTTGCCTCGTTTATTTTGATTTGTGCGATATCACGCTTAACATGACAGTTCTGGTCTGAACAGAGATCATAATACGCATGCAGTCTGTCTATCTGCTCTTAGCTACCCCTGGCTTAGCGCAGGGCAGCCGTGCGAAGGTTCAGTGGATAGCAATGTCATATTGTGCAGTTATCTGACAATAATTTCGGTTTCTCAAACGCCTCAAACGCACAAAATGTTATTTAATTGACTACCGTAATCCTTTAATGTCTGTTTAAAGGCAAGAATCCTGATTTTGAAAGATTGTGGTTGCGCGGCGCGCAGGTGAACAGAGCCCATGGGAAACACAAAATGGGTACTGATGACGTGGTCTCCCTTTGACAGACCTTCTCATGAATTCCTCATCCCAATCAAGCGCTTCCGAAGAGCGTTGCCTGACAGAACTGTCCTCCATTTGGCCGATGGGTCAAATGTCTCAGGTGGTACAAAAACAACTGAAACTCTTCTAGATCCACTGTCGTAGCACTGTCACACACACACACACATATATATATAGTTTTGGGTTAGCACATTTAATATTTACATCTGTCATTTCAGAAATAATAAATGTAGGAGAAATGCTTTTTGCTAAATGTGACGGGAAATTTTTTTTGTTATATGTGGGGGGGGGGGGAATGGTAAAATGAATAGTGCATTATGTTGATTTCATCACCTCAGTGGGTGATGCTGCATTGACAAATCATTGTTGTGTAGCATTGTTGTGAGACACATGGCAACTCTCACCATATGATGTACTGGAGGACAGGGTCTGTCACTGCAGTGGTCAAATGGTTAAAATATGAATACCGAGGTCAGAACAGAATCTCATAAATGTAGCTTCCATACATGCATCACACCTCAACTTTTCTCAAGCATTTTTAAGTGTTCATTTTAGAGTAAAAAATAAAAATAATAAAATATAATGCTTTCAAAAAGAAAGAAAAAAAAATGTATTGTGAGGGGCATTTGCAATGAAATGTAAATGTGTTTATTGTCCAATTGCTGCAAGCCTCCATGTCCACATTGTGGGAAATGATCCTCAGAGCAAGCGGCAAACCCAACTGCTAATGTCTGAGTTACTGAGCTACAATATAGCTACATGACCACACAGAGGAGTTATTAAATGAATAAAGTAGAATAAGCAGGCTAGTTAATACTGGACTTCCCTTCAGGCCAGAGGGAGGTTTGGAAGTTGGGAAATGTGCTTGGCTAGGTGACATGGGCCAATGCACTGCAGCTTGAACAATTAAGCTTCTGTCAGTCGCAGCACAACCAAAATGGCCATTACAGTGGGAAAAACCCATCTGGCATATTGACACCCCCAAGAAAAGTACGAGCACTATCTCCAAAGAGTGTTGCAAACGGTTTTGAGACAGCCAGCATCCCCTTTCCCCAGACCCTCGTAGCACTAAGATCATCTCAAGAAGCCTTGTAATTTGCATCGTTAATTTTCAAGGTGTTTCCCAAAACCCTCATAACTAACAGTGCACTTAAAAACCATATGATCTTACGAGTGCCCCCAATTCACTCATAGAACAGCCGAATGCATTTCTAAAGGCAAATAAATGCGGTTCCAGCACTCCCCAGTTGCTTCTTATGTAAAAGACAAAACACAAAATCAATGAATTATACTATCACTATGTGACCGCTCACACATTATATTTCAACAAAGTATTTTAAATAATGTAAGTGTACCAGGTGCAATAATATGTATAATGTAAGTAATTAAATTAACAAATAATTTGTGAGTACAATTTAACTTGATTAATGCAAACATAAGTGCATAGGATGAAGCAAGAACGAAAAACTGTATAAAGTCACTTACAGCATGATTTATAGAACACTTAAAATTCTTAAAATGTTCCATTGACATATTTCAAACTCCATCAAACTATTTTAATTTCCACTGTTTAATTTATAAAATATGTCAATATAACAAACCTCCTTAGCTGCGGAATAAATGCAATTTTTAAATCAACATCAAATGTGTATTAATATCAAATTAGTATGCAATTGAACTATAGATTGATCCGCTCGCACAATTCTCCTGTGCATTGAAAACAAGATCTACATTCAAATATCATTATGTAAAAATATGAAATATCACACCATCAATTGACAGGTCATCCTTTTTAGCCTTTTCAACTTGCATTCTTCTCCCAGACTAATTTCCTACGATGTACACGACTTGTGGTCTTTTGGGAGGCACTCAGAATTTCTGCACATTGTCATAACACATTGAAAGATTGGATGTAAAGCCTTATGTTTTTTTTTTTTGTGTGTGTGTGTGTTGTGTGATGTCACTTCCATCGTGGAGGGGGTGGATTCTATTTCCTTCCCTCCAGGGCTTTCGCCGCCTAACTGAAACTGCGTCTTGGAAATGAAGCATCATTATTACGCCACCTGGTTTCCCGGGCGACAGTCACCTGCTCATTGAAATATCGCACGTTAGGATCTGCGGAAACGCCTCCAGTCATCAGCGGCGCTGCAAATAGGCAAATCCGTACTCCGAGCAGCTCTACAAGAGCAGGATGTCCCCAAATTTGGAGGGATGGTGAGAATTCTGGTTCTATCCTACACACTGTTTGGCCTTTTTTTGGGCCAATTTACTTAATTGGATCAATTACTGCCCCAGATTAGTGCAGCTGTCCACATCCTCAGTGCGCTCACTAGTAAAAGAGTCCAAGAACATTAAATCATGGACTATTAGAAAATGAACAAAAGCAACAAGTTGAATATTTATTTTGTGACCTGAGATTTGATGTAAATGATCTAAAAATATATAAGTTTTAAATTGTACAGCATTTATAGATACATTTTTTAAACAACTTGTGTTGAAAAAAAGTTAATCAAAACTTCTGGCTTGATCTCAATGTTTCTATTTAATACCCTTACTGCAATTTATAGTATTTATAGCCCTTGTGGTGGTTATTCACTATATGAAACGTGCCTTTCTAAGTTATTCTGGCCAAGAGAATCCACTGAATAACTAAATTGTCATTTTTTTATTTTGTTTTGGAACCAGTCTGGATATTATAACCAAGTTTTTGGTAAGAGTTGACAGTTGTAGACAGGTTAGCCGTATGCATACCTTAATGATATGAAGCCTGATCTTCATTATTGGACCATTATTGGACATTGGGAGCCAACCCCAAAAGTTGTTCGAATCCACAAGTTAATCAGAATGCAAGTCGCCCAGGGGAGGTGTGATGTCCGAAACAGCCCCGGTCAGAGCAAAATCAGTTTGCAAGAGGCAGAGATTGGCACGTCATTATAAAGCTGGCAAAGAAAAAAACGCATTGAAAAAAAAAACGCTTGGTAAATAAAGCACAAGAAATGCCACAAACCCAGCACTGTGAATGACGCTCCCAAAGCTGGGCCTGCCGCTAAATCTCCTGAGTAATTGACAACGCATCGGCCGCATTGACAGCATGTGGCAGCCGGGACGGGGGCCATGGAAGGTGTTCGGGGGAGAGAGGCTTCCTCTGCCACATTCAAGAGGAACGCGCCTTCGCCACCGCCGTCTTATTAAGACGTTTCGCGAGGGGTAATTGGAAGTGGCGGCCGCTTGTTAGTCAACAGGTGCATCAGGAAGGAGTTTGATCATTTTCTGCCAGCATCAATGATGTCGGCACGCCTCAGTCTCCTGCACCCCGCGACAGCTAGCAGCGAGAATTTGTCTCGCAGCCTCCAGAGCCAAAGAAAGCATGTCCCATGAGGAAAAGCCTACCGCGCGCACACCAGCGGTGGCACTGAGGAGTCATCATCGATTTATTTATATGGACAACAAGTGTTTTTTAATATAATTCTGAATATAATTATGCCCTACAATCATAGTTTTCTGATACATTAAATATATAAGTTACATCTTGGGTAAAAACATATTTAAGATATAGGATGGATATTTATTGTGCTGAATATTTATTTTGAATTCAAGATTAAAGGCTCAAATTTATTTTTGATCAATAATTACTTCTGAACTGCAGACTAAGCATTTGAATTGTATCTTATTTAATTAAATATTTGACAATTAAATTTGAAAATATGCATTGAAGGGTGTTTTTTTTTTACAATCTGAGGAGAAGGACTTACAATACCTACCATAAATCTAGGAGGAATCGCCAGACCTAGGATAAATCTGAGAGAAGTCTTCTTCTGGACTTACGGAAGAGAAGGACCACATGATCAGCGCGTGCTTCCGAGAGACTCTCTGCCTCTGTGTGAGTGAACAGCTGAGACTGACTGAGGGCTTGGCATTGGCAGGACACGGTGGCCCAGGCACGGCCTCGGCATTGGCAGAACAGGGTGGCGCAGGGAGGGCGTTGGCATTGGCAGGCTTGGCGTCGTTTTGTCTGGGACCCCCGTCGAGGTGGCTCGCCCTGAGGTCAGGTGGGGGCCGCGCTGGATTAATCACATCCTGCAGGGGTCACTGTCTGAACAACGAGCGCTGATCACACTCATTAGGAGCGGAGCGCCAAGCCAGGCAAGGAGCCGTTTTTTTTTTGTTTTTTTTTCAGGCTTTCATAATTGATTGGCACAGGTGCCATTTTTGTTAATATTCAAGACGCTGTAGGCGGCACATTTTGATTTGATTAAACATTATAGCAGAAAAAAATAAGTAATTAAAGCAATCCAGCATCTATCGGTGTGACAAAAGGGAGATTGCATTATAATTCCTGCCTTTAAAAAAAATGGAATGTGCGTACTTTACAAACCAATGTACGCCCACTGTGTGAGTGTTCTGAAATGTTGTCAATGATATTGGTGATTAGATGCTTATTTCTGTAAGGGGGGCATATCACACAGTGGAGGTTCGCATCGCTCGTTAATTCTTTTTTGTTTGTCCCACATCTCTAGGTGTGACTGCAGATTACAACAATTTATTGGCACAAAACAGTATAAATATCATGGTGCCGAGCGTTCATCAGCCCCTGCCCTCCTGCAGCCGACAGTCAGATGCCTCTTGGTGTGTAATGATCGTGTGCAGTGTGTGAGGACAGCGTTTGGAGAAGAGTTTGCAGTCTTTTCATTATGGGGTGCAGTGTGTTCGGAAAGTGTGCAGTGTGTAATTATGGTGTACAGTGCGTCAGGAGAGTGTGCACTGTGTTTGAAGAGTGTGCAGTGCGTAATTATGGTGTGCAGTGCATTAGGAGATGGTGCAGTGTGCATTGATGGTGTTTAGTTTAGTTTAGTTTATTTGACAAAATTAAAGCACATGTATCAAAAGACTTGCAAGTGAGGAAATTGTCAAGGATAACACAAAAAAGTCCTGGACTTATTTCTATCGTGGTCCTTGATGTTCCATCAGCAAACCCTCATGATGTGCAGTGTTAGGAGAGTGTTCAGTGTGTTTGAAGAGTGTGCTCTGTGCATTGATGGTGTGCACTATGTTAGGAGAGTAGGCAGTTGGTTATGACTGTTTTCAGGTTGTGAAGGTGATTGCTTAAGAATTTGTATGTCACAATTCAAATTATATTTAAGCTGCTCATCAGTTTATTGTTGAACCAACAGAATGAAATGTGTTTGAAATAAACTGACTGCAGTTACAACACCCCTTGGTTGCAGCAAATAAATGCATAATTTCTGCTGTAATGTTTTGATTTGTCATTTGCGAAATTAGCTTTTGGAGTCAGATGTATTTGACAAGGAACAAGTTATTGAATTAAGTCAAGAAATATCAGAGACAATTCTCATCATTTCAATGATATTTTAATTGGGTCACATTGTGTCCTCTCATTGCTCATTCTAAAGAAAAATTTAATCAAAGTTTGACATTTTAAAATAAGTGTTGATAAAGCGCACAATAAACGAATGAAGAGAACATCTTTTCACTTTATTCTGGTTTAAGTTGAACAATGTTGGCCTTTTCATTTTGCTTCAAGTATTGTACCTTTCTGTAACTTGTTTAGCGTACAAGTATGACTCATAGCAATGTAAATACGGAATTAAATTTACTTATAAAGATTATAATTATTAAAGACAGAAGACATAATAAAACAATGGAAACCAATTTGCCTTTTGTGTCCATCCTGACTGCTTTATTTGAGACTGAAAATGTCACTAGGATATAGAACCAAGGCAGTCTGCAGTGGCAAGAGGTGAGTAATAATTGAAAGGCATGGACGCGCACACACACACACACACACACACACACACAAGCACACACAAGCACGCACGAATGCACACGCACACACACATACCATGACCATCAAATCCAATTTGTACTTTAATCAGCATGACCTCATGACTGTCTGATGTACATTATATGATACAACGGCAGTAATGGTGACAATTTATGTGCTTGTGTGAGTCTGCAGTTACACATTTATAATTGCATTCACATCTTCATATCTTCTCCTTTCTGTGAATGCACCTTTTCTCTATTGCACACACGCCACTCTCTTTAACTTTTCTCAGTCCTATTCTCTCTCTCTCTCTCTCTCTCTCTCTCACACACACACACACCGTCACATCATACGTTAGTAACACATTTATAATTGCATTCTCATCTTCTTCTTTCTGTGAAGACACCCTCTCTCTTTTGCACACACCTCTCTCTCTACTTTTTTCTCTCTCTGCCTGTTTCTCAATCCCTCTCTTGCTCACACACACACGCACGCACACACACACACACCCACTCAAACACATGCGCACACACACATACACCTGCAGACACGCACACACACGCACACTCACACCTACACACACACACACACACACACACACATCTGTGTGTGTGTGTGTGTGAATCTGACAGGCTGGGCACATCGGTGAGCGATCCTTCGCTCCGTTCTCCACGAGGCCAGAACTCTGCAGTAATTGGATCAGAGGAGTGGAAAGTTCTCACCCAGGGCCACGGAATGTGCCCGGCCCTTTCCTCTAACCTAAATTGTTAATGGAGACAAATGCTGCTCGGCATCCTGGGAGAGCTCCTTAATGGGGGGGGGGGGGGGTAAATAAGAGGAACGGGAACGGCGCACACGATTTCGGAGGGCCCCGGGGGCCACTGGGCGCTGTGGAAGTACAGGTCCCCTGACCCCCTTTCCCCGTTCGGAGAGGGTTCGCCTCCTCTCTAGACCGTGCCATCACTCCCCGCCATTCCCATTCAACACCAGACTGGCGGACATTGTGTGCCTGACTTGACCCAGCATGCCTGACAGTTTCCCGACTTTTTACCTTAAAAGCCCAGGTTTTTTTTTTGTTTTTTTTTTTTTAACAAAGTGGTTTTAACAGTGAATTGCATATGTGATCAAAGAGAGTTACTTAAGGACAGGAATATTTTCTGCAAGCATTAGCGGACTAAAAGTCCTAAAATGGATGCCCGTAAAAGAGCTACAAGCATTACCACTTCCTGACAGGAGACTAGCAATGCTATGCTTATTAGCGCGGCATTGCGGTAATGACTGTACTCAAAATAGCACAATAGTGATGGCCCCGCAAACACCCACACACACCATGTGCCCTGAACTCTAGTGGAACACAAAGTGAAGTCAATGTTGTCCTAAGTGCCGCTGAAAGCCCTCCATCATGGACCTGTGATGGGTAATTGATATTTATGAATAAAAAGGACCCAGTGGGAAGTTGCATGCATTGGTAGCAGCTTTGTGTTGTGCAATGGCTGCACTGCATAAGAGATGGTATGCATATATGAGCCCAGAGACTTGTGTATGAAAGCACGATTGAAGAAATAGCTGTTTAAACTGCACCTTGACTCACCTAATGCTGAGCTCTGAATCTGCATTAGCATCTGTGCTAAATTCAAAACTATATCCCCTAACCAATTTGCTTACTAATAATAATAATACATTCTCGGTTTCCCTCTTCCACCTGCTAGAGCATTACATTTTACGATGTGCGATTATGAATTAACTAATACTATTGGCTGTGACCCCGATGACTAAGTAGCAGAACTCTTGATTAGCTAAACCTGTATTTATGTGCTTATGTAAGTCACTCTGGGAAAAAGCATCTGCTGAATGCTTACAAAGTAAATGCAAATGTATTTCCACTCTGGTCCGCAGTGGAAACAAATAAATACATTTATCTCAGGAGAAAGAAACTTCAAAATACATCGTAATACAGTAAAATTATAGTATCTTATATTTTATATGCTACTATAATATACTGAATTTACAAGAGAAAAGCAAGGATAGGTAAAATTCTCCAAACGACTGATCTTTGTTCTTCTCATATTATATATACTGTATATTTTGCACGTACGGAGTGACTGAAAACATTTACGTTTTAGCACTTCAGAAGGAAGCAGGCGAGAGGCAATTTCTACCTCCTGTCGAAGGAGAAATTGACAAGTCAAGGACAACGTGCTCGGTGAGATCCAGAAGTGTCTATTCCAATTGTTTACTACGATTTAACGTAGCATATATATATATGTATATGTATATACGAAGGCATTCCGAGCTTATGAAAACGAAACCGTTCGCAGTGTGCAACATCTAAGGATGGGAGAAAACATTTTCGTCATTAGAGGCGTTTAACCATTAAAAGGAATTATGGTAATCCGTCATTGCTGGGGAGACGGGGAGACGGGGAGCGGCGCGCGCGTTAGCAGCTTCAGTGGGGGGGGCACAATCTTTAAGCGCTCAGCCCCCCCCCCCCCCGCCCCCGACTGCATCCAGCGAGCGCGACTGGGAGCCGGCGTTCCTCAGAGCGCTCCTCGAACCCTGAGCTCTTCCCTCGGTAACAGGCACAGAGCGGTTTGTTGCCTCCACCGCCCCCCACCCCCCCGCCCCCCCCCCCCCCGCCTTGCCCCCCTCCCTGAGTATTTGCATTCGCTGTCACGCTGCGATAATTGTGCACCAGTAATGGAGAAATTAGTCGACCCTGAAATGAGAGAACCCAGTAAAAAGTGTCACTCCTCTACATCAAAACTCACGTCTGCTGTGAAAATCGCAGCTGCAGGGCGTATTCAAATCATCTCTGCTTTCTAGGGATTTGTTCTTATTCTTTTTTGTCTGTTTTTTTTCCCCCATTTTTTTTTTTTTTTGGTAGAGGTGTTCGGTATATTGAATGATCCACGCAAATCAAAGTTCGACGTTGCCTCTTTATTCCATTTTAGTGTGAACACAAAGCGATATTAGACACATGGGACAGTTTAGGTGTGTGTGTGTGTGTGTGTGTAACCCTCCCTCACAGCCCCTCTGTACTTGCCCCACCCAGTGGAGGGCTTCTACGATCGTGTGTGTGTGTGTGTGTGTGTGTGTGCATGCGTCCGCGCAAACGTGTTTGTGCGTGGGTGTGGCTCTGTGTGTGAAGCCAATGCAGTGCTCTAGTGTTTTTGAAAAAGAATGCCAGCAGGAAAGTGGGTTGCCATTAGGTATGCACTAATGTAACATTCCTGCATTGTTGCATGGATTTCCTTTTATCTCTGAGCTCTTTGCTTTCCAGAATGATCTCTCCCATGTTTCTCTGTAGAATTTCCTGCTCTTAATTTTCTTTAGCTATAATCTTGAAGCATCTGAGGCAGCAGAATGGCAGGTTTTTTAAAGCCACTCAGTATATCAATGACACTCTGCCAGATATATTTATAGCCTGGGGGATAAAACTTGCCTCACACCTTACAGAAGCAGGGCTTCTGCATAGTCTCCTACTTTATCTTTCCTATTTCTTCTGCTCTTCTTATTCTTCTTCTTCTTCTCTCTCTCTCTCTCTCTATTTCTCTCTCCATTTTGTTCTTTCTCTCCCAGTGTTCGTTCAGCTTTCTGGCCCTCAGTCTATTCTAGCTATTTAAAATTCAGTTTTCATGTTCAGATGTTCTTTCCAAATGCTCACTTTCCTCGTTGCTACATACATCATTAAACCATTTAAAACAGTTTCAAGGGTGTGCTGCTGATTTGTGCTAACCTCTAAACACACTTCAAACGAGGGAGGATCATTGTGGATACTTCAAAACATTTACCCTCAAAAGATGTCTTATTTTGTTTGAACGAGCATTTCTTTTACGAGGGATTTGGCTGGAATATTAAATAGGGACACAGAG
Organism: Anguilla anguilla; assembly: GCF_013347855.1. Lineage (NCBI taxonomy): Eukaryota > Metazoa > Chordata > Actinopteri > Anguilliformes > Anguillidae > Anguilla > Anguilla anguilla. The sequence goes on from NC_049203.1 coordinate 8,767,276, forward strand.
GAAATAACAGATTTTAAATGTACTTATGACACATAAAAGGCTCACAGAATACATATTAAAATAAAGTTTAGGAGACACAAACTGATATCAAGATTGAAGTTTGGTTTTTTTTTTTAATTACTTTTTTTTTCTAATGTCTAACGGAGCCATGATCTGGTTAGACACCAGCGTGACCTGAAAGTATTTACTCTGTTCATTAACACTATTATTATAAGAAGCCTCTACAGCTACATAAGCACTAGTACCCAGTGATGCTGGTACTTTTTATGGCAAGATAATCAACCTTGAAGTGAAAGCAATGCAAAGCAGGCTTTAAACTGAGCACGTTTGTGTATTAAAAAGGGTCTTCCTGAAGTTCCTCTTGGTCTTCTTAAGGCAACTCTTACTAGTCTCATAGCACAGCTGATTTGGTGAACAAATGTATTCCGTGGTTGCGCAGGCGTTAAGCAGCCATTCAGAAGAGCAATCCTCAATTCCATAAATTCATAATCGAGTTGCCAAGACGACGTTTTGTAACATAAGTGCGTAGATTGACACTGTGCCGATGTAACGGGTTACAGATAAGGAGCGGCATGCGTTGCTAGCCATACATGTGCGGTAAAGAAGAGCTGCGTAGTGCTAATTGTGTAAATTTGCTAGTAGGGAGCAGGTAAATAGTAGCAAGCACGCTGAAAAATAAGTCAGGAGCAGTTGCGTAGGTAACGTCTTGTTAAACGTTGCAAATGAGGAGCAGTGTCGTCTTTTTGCATCTGGCACTTAAGTTGCAGGCAGATGCTTACCTGCAGTCATACCAAAGGTGGAATTATAAACCATGTTATTAATAGGCTATTTTTCCACTTGTTATTTACTACTGGTTGAGCATTTAACTCTTTAGCATGTTTCTTCATATCTGTGTACTCCCATAGCAACTTTCTATTAAAATAGATTCATATAAGATTTGATTTGACTTTCTTTTCTTTATTTTAAGTTGAGCACACTGGAGAATACATTTGCTGAGTATGTTTTGTTTCTAATGTGAAGAATAGCCAGTCAGTCCAGTATGTGCAATTATGAACATGTGAGCAAGTTTTTGACGTGATGTTGGAGCAAGGGTCTGACTCAAAGTCTATCGTTTGATGTGCTTTTCAGATGACAGTGGTTGTCTCCGACCCACCCAAAAGGCAATGGGATATCTGTCCTGCGTTCCCTCGAGAAGAAAGTATACGAACAAGATTATAAGGGGGTGGGGGGGGGGGGGGGGAACAGCCTGAAAAAGCAGGTCCTTCCGGAGGGGGTGGGGGTGGGGGTGGGGGTTTGAGGAGGTGGGGTGCATTGAATTAGAAGGGTTAGCTGTACTTTGCCGGAGGTTCAAAGCTGAATTCTTGCACCCGGGTTAGGATTCCAGCACTCCACGCAGTCTTGAAGCTGCAATGTTTTCAAATAAGATTTCTCCAAGCCCTGCACTGTTTGCACCCAATTATTTTGACAGTTATCTTTCTCTCTTTTTTTTTTTCAAGCGCCGGAAACATTAGCGGCAGATTTCGGGGAGACGTCGGGAGCCGGTTTCTCTCCTCGCGCATTATAAAAATCATCCTTTCACAAGGGCGGGGGGGAAACTTTCCTTCTTCGTCTCCACCCTTCGGAAAAGGCGGTGTAATGAAGAATGACTTTTATTACACGCCCCGTCCCGGGCCGCGCCGGGCCGCTACATCAATAAGTGATCATGAAAAATGCATGGAGCCGCGCGCGGTCCGAGCGCGTTCGCAGTCGCGCCACGCTTTTCCCTAGCCGGCTTCGCCCCGCCCGCCCGCCCGCCCGGCCGCCCGTACGTACGTCTGCGTCTGCGTGGACCGCTCGAGGAAGGGTTAATGAAGGGTGAGCCGGCTCCTCCGAATTAAACGACGGAGCGAGAGAACGGGGGGACAGGAGCGTTTTCCCGCAGGAGCCCGGGGAACTGGTAATTACTGCTGCAGGATTGCCAGGGAGAGAGAGAGAGAGAGAGAGAGAGAGAGAAGGAGGAAAAAAGAAAAACATGTGTGAAGGAGATAGTGCTCTGAGGCCCGGCCTGAGATGAAAAGACGATTTAAAGCAAGAGCTTATGACGAAGAAAAAAAAAAAAAAAGAAAACAGGGAAAAGGGACTTTTGCTGAAGAAAAAGATTACTGTTTGATTTTTAATGATGTGTGTTTTCTTGTGTTTGTGGGTGTGTGTGCGTATGTGTGTGTCTGTGTGTGTGTGTGATACAGATAGAGAGTAAGACTTTTCATGTGTTTGTGTGTTTGATGGAGAGCGTGCAAGTTTGTGTGAATGTGTCTGTGTGTGCATGTGTGTGTGTGTTTGTGTGTTTGTGTTTGAGAATGTGCATGTGTATGTGCATGTGTGTGTGTGTGCGAGTTTGTGTGAATGTGTGTGCCTGTGTGTGAGAGATAGAGAGGAAGATTTCTCATGTTTTTGTGTGTTTGATTGAGAGTGTGTGTTTGTGCGTTTGATTGAGAGTGTGCTTGTGTGTGTGAGCCAGTGTGTGTTTGATTGAGAGTGTGTGTGTGTGTGTGTGTGTGTGTGTGTGTGTTCGACAGAGAGCATGCCTGGGTGTGCCAGTGTGCATGTGTGTGCCTGTGTGTGTTTGATTGAGAGTGAGTGTGTGTGTGTGTTTGATTGAGAGTGTGTGTGTGTGTGTGTTTGATTGAGAGTGTGCATGTGTGTGCCAGTGTGTGTTTGATTGAGTGTGTGTGTGTGTGTGTGTGTTTGATTGAGAGTGTGCATGTGTGTGCCAGTGTGCATGGGTGCCCGGCAGGAGCGCCGCCGTACGCAGAGAAGCAGAAGGAGGCGCTGTGGTTGGCCGGCTTATCGAGACTCGGGGTAGCCGGGGCGGAAGGATCTGCTCAGCTCCCCCGTCAGACTCCCAGGCCGCGGCCTCTCTGCTGGAGCCGGTTCATCCGCAGTTCACCGTGTCTTTCAAACGCGCGGCTCTCGTCTGGCAACGCTAACGCAGCCTAGCTTCGGGGCTGCGTTCCGCTGGAAACCAGCTCCTTCAAGATAGCGCGGACGCTCACAGAAACGCTAATGCGCGGCTAAGGCGGCGCTAACGGTGACCTCAGCGTAACGGAAGCGGGAACCTCGCACGGACGTTGAATAGTTATGCGGTCGTGACCCGGTGGGCGTCCGCCTCACTGTAAACGATAATAACATCGCGCGGGCTGGCTCCCGCGGTCAGCCCGTCTTGGTTTCCAGGGTGACCTTTGGAAGGCACGAGAACCTCGGACGTGGGAACGCGGTGCGTGGGTGTGCGCGCCAGGTCTTCGAGCTGGGTGGACAGTCGAGCGGGGCATCTCCCCTGATTGCATTCTCTTCTCGCACAATAGAGAAACAAAAATAAGAAATCATTTTAATTAACGAGCGCCCGGGATCGAATCTCCATCGATTGCCCTTGCGTGCCTTCCCTGGGATAAGGCCAGGTCCCCCTCATTATCCGCCGAATCCTTTTGAAGCGGTCTCGGGACAGGATATCAGATTTGGGGGGTCGGCGCAATCCCTCATGAAAGCGTGTGCTGTAAGGGCATCGACGCTTTTGGACCTTTAAAGGTTAGATCACTCCGTCCGAGATAAACACAGGAGAGCTGCTGTTTTTTTTTCTCCGCTGGGCTGGGCCGCACACGAGGGCTATGAAGGCAGTGTAGCGGGTAGCACTTAGCTTGGTGACACGCCGCCGCCTGCGTAGAAATTCACAAAGAAACCAATAAGATCAGTCTTCAGCGTTTAAATGGATTCTGTGTCAAAAGACAGAAATTGCCCTAATGACAAGACTCCGGCTGTCCCACTGTTGGCGACAATAAGGATCTCTCTATGAGATATTTTGAAAATAAGAGAAAGAAAAGGAACATGTCCTCACAATTTGGGTTTTGAGAGGACGGTAATTTTCCGCACAGTTTCAAACCTGCTTAATGACATCTCATTTTGCCCTATGAGAGAACAATAATCTGTGGGGAAGGTGTTTGGTTGGACAGACTAATCACTCACAGATCAGCCAGGTGTGTGCTGGGTACTGTAGTTTTCCCCCGGGGTTCTTTTTTTTTTTTCTTATCGACTTCTTCCAGTTCCAATTTAAAGGTTGTTTAAACTGCGGGTTTCACAGGATAACAGAATGTGAAAAAATATATATTTTTTTTTCTGAGACTGGGCCTCTGTTGTTTTGTCTCTCCAGTGTGTCGCCACCTGCGCGGGAAGTGGATGGCTGTGCGTCGCTCGTCTTCTTCAGAAGGAGTCGAGCAGACGAATCAGATGTATGGCTGGCTTTGTGTTCTCCTGTCTGCGGCGTGTTCACAGCCTTCACGGGCTAGTAATCTTCAGAAACTGTGGCAGACTACAGCTGTCACTGCACGTCACTCATTTCCAGAGAGGTTCCAGGCTGTGAGTGTGTGTCTGTGTGTGCGTGTGTGTGTGTGTGTGTGTGCGTGCGCGTGAGTGTGTATGCGTGTGTGTCTGTGTCTGTCTTTACGTGTTCATATATGGGATGTGTGTGTGTGTGTGTGTCTGTGTGTCTGTGACTATGCCTGCGTTTAAGTCTTCATATATGAGATGAATTGCCCAAATATATTTCCCGCTCAAATTTATGTCATGAATTAAAAGACGCACACATTTCAAAGGCTCGCCATTAATAAACAAGAACAATCTGGATTCTTCTTCACAAGTTAAACCACTAAGCAGAGCATTGCGAGTACAAAGCTATAGATTCTTCCTGTTTTTTTTTTTTTTTTTTTTTTTTTTTTTTACTTTATGAAGAAAGGAATTACACAGAGCCCCAAAGTGTGCAGCACAGAAATTAATGCTGACAAGCTGACTAGTGGGAGGAATGAATGGCTCCCCCTAATCACAATAAGAACGGAACGAGGGCCGTAGAGTTCACATTTTCTTAATTAGTTTGCAGCGCATGTGTAATTATTAACAATTTCTTAAATTCACTGAAGGCGCCATTCCTCCTTGCTGTCAGCTATCTAGTTAAAGGACGTCCTCAAGTTACACAGTGTAATAAGTTCATGTGAAATTTGTACTGCCACTCTCATTTGTAAAAGTGTGTGCAATGTCGTACCGCCAAAGTGATCATTCAGGGGATTTATTTACCTCAGACTTTCTAAAACCTTTTGAGGAGGAGAAGAAGAAGAAGAAGAAGGGCGTCAGATGCGGTGGCAATGGAAGGCAGACAGATGCACATATTAATAATCATAACAAAAAATCAGCGAACAGAAGCCGCTCACTCAGAGCGGGACGTACAGAAAGCCGTACGCCCGTGCTGGGGGGAAACGAGGATTCGTAAACACCACAATTAGCAGCGTTACCCCATGCCGTCAATCATTCACTCGTGTAAACCAAGGACCGCTGCGATCCGCAGCAAGGTGTTGTGATTGGTTTAAAATCTGCATGCCATTACCACCACATAATGCATGCAGTCATTTGGCAGCTATTATTGATCCATTTATGAGGGGAAAATCGCAAATTGCCGTCGAACGACGTTGGTGTGTTTACCACGTCCCACTTTTGAAGGCAAACGCGTTCTCTCGCAGCTGTGAAATTATCTGACTTAATTCGACTCGACTTTTGTGTTACTTTGTTTTTCCTCCAAACTTTGGACGGAGTGATGTGCGCTAAACCGAGGAAATAAACGACTTCCTCGCGTTATCTTAGTCTTCTTAAGCTGTTTACAGAGGGCCGAACAGCGAAGCTCTGAAACAATTTTGTGAAATCCCACTTCTGAAACACTTGTTTAAGAAATGCATTTTAATGTTTGGCTTTTCTCAACTCGAAGCACTTGTCAGCTGGAGACCACTGCTGTGTGCATCAAGGAATTCTAATGATTAATAAGAAGTGTTGAGTTGAGCTTTCAATTCCCTTTAATTCCCAAACCGTCTCCGCTCCCGTCTTCAATATAAATCTACCAATAAATAAATATTCTGGAGCGGAGATTCGGAGATTGTTACCCCTCCTGCTCTAGAGAGTCCAGAGGTTATTGGTGTTTCGCAAAATCACACTGCATTTTATTGAGTTGTGTTTTGCGGGCAGCTCCTGATTCGTAATAGAAAATCGCATACTTATTAAACTATGGCACTGGCATCATTGAGTGGATTTGTTTTTCATCAAAACTTGAAGAGTGGTTCATGGAACCGGTGTTTATAATAACTGTAAGAGATTTTAAACATTGTAAGAGAAATTATCGTGAGCTAATGTAGGAATAATAACTGTTTATATTCTTTTTTCCACTCAAGAAACGTGACACTTAGCAACTTGAAAGTTCACAGTTCGCTTCCAACTGAGAATGAAATCAGAACTATATTTGGGGGTGAGCTACTTTTCTTTGAATTAATGTCAGTTCCAACTTGAGCAGAACAAAGAAAGCTGTCAAATTTTTAGTCTAATCAGCAGGGACATAAACTACTTGAGAAAAATGTAATCAAGGGGTCAAACTACCAAATAAATAAAATCCTGTTAAAACAAAGCCCTATACTGCGTTGTAACCTTACGGGTACAGCTGTAATTTACTATATAGTTGTTAATTTGCTCCCCTGATGTTTGATTATTCTTGTCGTTTATTTCAGATATGCACCAGTGATAATACTACCATAAACTAGAAGGAAAAAAAAACACAAAGCAGATGGATGTGTGGCCAACGTTGCTGCCAGATTGGTAGTATAATTGCCTAGAGATTTTATAAAATTCAGCTGGTGTCAGAGTGCCTTCTGTTTGTTTTCGCATAACTCTTTTTTATTTAATCTCATTTAATTTGTATTTAATTGGTCACTCCTGTCCTCTCTTCTCAAAATCTGAAAAACTATAAATCTCCTCGTTTAACAAGCAGGGAAAAATGACAGTAGTGGCTTTCCCGCCCCCCGCCCCCCCTCCCCTCCCTGAGTTTGCGCTGAGGATGATTGAGAAATCCCAGATCACACGGCATAATTATTCTCCCCCCCCCCCTCCAGGGCCTTCCTACGGGGGAGCGCATCTTAATGGCCCGTCACCATGCCAACCCCCCCCCCCCCCCCCCCCGGCACAGACCGAGGGCTTGGCCGCGACTGTCCGTCACAGCAGCTAGCTGCCACCTCGGACGCCGCCGAATCGCTCCTCAACCTCGTCATCGAGTGTCAGCGAGCCCCCCCCCACCCCCCCCCCCCCACCGGGTTTACGGCGGGGGCGTGAGTGGGGGCGTGGGCCGGGGGGCCCCAAATGAGCAGCCGGGCCCCTGGGCTCCTTCGGACATGGGGCTGTCAGACGAGCGGCGGCTTCAAATTTAACCCCAGAGGGGTTGCATGGGAAAAGGGCCTGATTGCCACGCCAGAGCAGCGGACTGAAGAGTCTGCTTTTTTGACACCCCTCATTCCTGAGTCCTCGTTCTCCGGCGGCGTCCCGGAGATCCTCCGCTCGTCGCCACCTTCACCTCGTTATGAGGCAGAGAGAGTGCATACCCCCCCCCCCCCAAACGTCACAGACACATCGCGGCCCCCGTGATGGGGGACAGGTTTAACAGTTGCGCAGATTGGCACATTGGATAATGATCTGGAAATCAACCGGATTGCTCCGGGTTTTAAGACAGGAGCTGGCCCTCAATTTTCGAATTCAGCGACACCCTGCTATGCTCTCGCCTATACACTGAACTACATGTCCATTGACTCAACTGCATACAGAGCGTCAGCCGACTAATCTTATCCACAATCCAATTTACAAATGAAAATGTGCATATCCCATTTAATCTACTGTCTAGTATATTTTGACTAGCTAGCTAGCTTTTCATAAGAAATTTTGAATTTATTTGGAACCTAGTTGAAAATGACAAACTAATAAACCGATGAACTGACATGCATGTAGCACCCTTCATAACTCCCTTGTTCTAATAACAAATCTCTCTTTTCCAACTGCCTGAGTTCAACCGTTTTTTATTTATTTATTTTTCTTATACAACAGGCCCTTGTGGGCCATGACATCACCAATAGATGAATCAGAGTAGCCAGAACCTTATCATTTTCAAAATAAAATATTAGAAAATATATAATATCATCAGACCTTGGACAGTTAATAAATTCTTGCCAATGGTTAGTTTTTTTGTATTAGAGCAGAAGAGAAAGAAATGTTTGTTATTTCAAGTTGACTGTCCGTACTTATGTAGGCTACTTGTTGCTGAGAAATAACACGTGTCACATATGCATTTTCTTATAGGTCAGGAAGATGTCCCAATGTGCATCAGCATTTTATTAGGCACTAAAAAAACTAAAATGACAATTGAAATAATTAATGCACTACAAAGGTAAAAAAAAATAAAGCAAATCCAAGTATCATTAGAGCCAGAATGGCGGGCCTTGTGAACCAGAGAATAGGTGGTGAAAATAGCGTGAGTTTGAAGCGAAGGACAGAGGGAGGGGAAAACCGCGTTCTGGATATCTGAGACGGAACACCGCCGCGGAAAAAAATGAATTATAAGAAACAAAATCATAACCTGAGTTCCTGTAAAACATCGAGCCGCGCTCGGCAGGGCGGCAGCCCTCCGGCAGGTTCCACAGGAAATACGAAAAAGAAACGGCAGAGGAAGAAAGACACAAAACAGATAGAATGAGAAATGACATAATAAAGAGGTTCTATTAAAAAGCCATCTGAACGTTAATAAAAGTAATGATTTGATTATGGCGTCCCATCCTGAACCCAGAGGCACAGGTTAAAGTGGTTTCATTTTTATGCTCTTCCATCAAAGAGAAAATGAAAAAAGGAAAAAAAAAAAAAAAAATGTGATGGCGAAAAAAAACAATAGCATTGTACACTTGCTCCCCCCCCACCTTCCCCTCCCACCCACCCACCCCCCAAGTCCAACTGTTAATAGGATTTCCTCAGCTGCAGAGGAAGACTACTATTTGCACTCAGGAGCAATGTTAGAGAGTACACCCTGCATAGGACCAAGTTTCTCACATTTGTTTGTCCCTGTTCTTTTACTTGTTGCTAGGATATTGGAGTTGGGAACAGTAGGTGAATAACGGTAGACGTCCATGCGGAAGGTCATGGGCCCATTGCCGGCACACACGCTTAGACAGAGAAAAGGGGAAAACGAGGAAGAAGAAAAGTGAGTAAGGTGTGTGAGTGAGCATGCATGCACGCGTGAGTGTGTGTGTGCGTGCATGTGCATGTGCGTGCGTGCGTGCGTGCATGTGTGTCTGCGTGCATGTGTGCGAGTGTGCGAGTGTGTCCATGTATCTTTGAAAACGGGTGAAGATGTATAGAGCAATAGAGATAGTGTCAGATAGGACGGCTCACACTAAAAACAAAACAAGAAATGGGGTAAGACAGTTTCACTTGTCAAGCAAAAAATAACTTAGAAAACAAGCTGAAAATTTTAAAGATTGTTCAGTCTCAATAAAGATACTTTTTGAGGTGGAGAAAGAGAGAGAGAGAGAGAGAGCGAGAGAGAGAGAGCGAGAGCGAGAGAGAGGTTGAAACAGAGGGAATGAAAGTAAAAACAAGTGATTAGGCAGGGAGGACACAGCACTGTGGACGTGTAAAGAGCACCACACCGTCTACATCTGACAAACAGAGCCCATCTCAATGGCTGAGTGCTGGCTCCAGGGGAGAAATGGCCTCTGATTGGCTTGGGCAGGGGCATTATGGGAAATGGCATTTCTTCCATTTGCCTGATTGATGGAGGAGGGAGAAGTGAAAGGATACTGACGCAGCACAAAATGAAGCAGCTTGGTTCCTTTCAGACAAAGAGAAACAGCAGGAAGATCCGCAGGCACCGCGTATGTATACATCATATAAGATTCTGATATTGCCGTGAGACATTTTATTCCCCGCTACATCTCGCCTTTGAACGATTCCGCTGCAGTAGGAACACGAGCTTCAAAGACCCTCAACGCTGTAACACGTCTGCGATTCCATTGGTCGACAGGAGAAATGAAAGGTGTATTTGTAGGCTTTTCTTTCCATGTTTCCAGATATTTGTTTTGTCTCGCGGTTGCTGCGGAGATGTGCCAGCGAGCCAAGGTTGATGTGATGGATCTGAGATGGAGGTTCGCACAAGGTCCAACAGCCTCTGAAATCATCCCTAGGTCATTGTGTGGCATCCACTTGCCAACATTCATACAGAGCCCACCCACACTCTGCCATTGGGTCAGTGCAGCCTCCTTCCGCAGTACTGTTCCTTTACTGCTGTTTCTTCTTCTTCTTTTTCTTCTTCTTCTTCTTCATCTTATTCTTCTTCTTCATCTTCTTCTTCTTTTTCTTCTTCTTCAAAGGCATTACAGTTCAAACTGTTCAAATGAACAAAGAACCTTTTCTGCTTGCATGTATTTTTGTCTTTGTAAGTATTCTGTGTGCCTGTCTCAGTGTACCAGTGTGTGAGTGCACATGTGGTGGAAAGTCCAGGAGGGTCAAAAAGTTAAAGTCCTGCGATGTGTTTCTTCTACTCGTGAACTCCTCCAGCTGATATCGCTAATTAGTTCTGTCTCCTGGCTGAAAAATTGTGCTAATTAGCAAAATACTAGCGAGGACTTTAATTTCTGAAACTGGATTTTCCACGTCTCTGTGTATGCGTATGTATGTACGTATGTGCGTGTATGTATGAACGTATGTATGCATGTATGTATGATTGCATATATGTCTGCACGTACTGTATGCATATGTCCTGTGAGTGTGATTTCATGAGTGTGTATGGGTGTATATGCATGTACGTGTGTGTGTGTGTGTGTGTGTGTGTGTTTGGTCGTTTGTGTGTGTGTATGTGAGTGTGTGGGTGTGTGTTTGTGTGTGTGTGCGTGGGTGTGTGTGTATGAGTGTGTGTGTGTGTGTGTGTGTGTGTGTGTATGTGTGTGCGTGTATGTGTGTGTGTGTGCGTATGTGTAAGTGTGTGTGTGTGTGTATGTGAGTGTGTGGGTGTGTGTTTGTGTGGGTGTGTGTGTGTGTGTGTGTGTATGTGTGTGCGTGTATGTGTGTGTGTGTGCGTATGTGTAAGTGTGTGTGTGTGTGTATGTGAGTGTGTGGGTGTGTGTTTGTGTGGGTGTGTGTGTGAGTGTGTGCGTATGTGTAAGTGCGTGTGTGTGTGTGAGTGTGTGCGTATGTGTAAGTGCGCGTGTGTGTGTGAGTGTGCTGGTCTCACTCTGTGTTTATGCTCAGGGCTTATTCAGCCTTACGTTGTGTGTTTACAGTGTAATCTGTTTTTTTCCGCCCACACTTGACACAATATGTGCTCTGAATACAAAGAAGCTGTAGCACTCAGCCTATAAAGCAACATCAGAGAGACTCTCTGCATGTCCTTTAGAGTCAATGAACATCAAAATGTCAGAAATTTAACCTATGCTTCCAGGAGAAGTCACTCTAAAATATTACGACACATCAAGCAATGCTTTCATAAATACTGCATCTGTATCTACTACATGCTCTCCATGGGCTTCACATTTTGTAGAGTTTTAATAGCATTCTCCCATAACAGTGGACACATTACCAAATGCAGTGATTTCAAATCTTAATTTGGAAATTATTAATGGTGATTTTTAAATAGGAATGGGATGTGTATTTGAAGTATGTATTGATTTCTCCCTGGAGCTGGAAAACCAAAAAAAAAAAAGAATAACTAATTTGACTTCTGAATATGAATGTTAATTTTGAGGATTATTTTCTTTCCTTTTTTGAATCATATTGGTGAAGAAGAGGATTTCAGATCTCTTCTATCTCGCCATGTTTGCTGTGGTAGAGCACAGTCTTCACTAAGATTAATTGAAGACGTGCTTGGGAAGTATTGATGTCTTCTTTATAAAAGATTCATTAAGCCGGGGGTGAATGATCTGTTTAATGATTATATGAAAAGAACAATTCAAGTCGTACAGCCATTTGTCAGAATGCAAAGAGAAGCATTAAAACACATGCACTGAAGCGTTTTTTTTTTTTTTTTTTTCTTTCTGCGTGCAGATTCCGTTTGGATGTTCTTTATCGCGTTTATGGCAAGTGTTGAATTTCACATTTCGAAACACGGGCATTTCCTTAAAATAGCGCGCACTGAAAATGGCTCTTTGTTCCCTCCTAACGTCCGCTCGCGATAATTAGGCTCTGTTCGCGAGTCGATGCCGCTTGCGTTTACCGAGAAGCGTCCTCCTTTCTCTCCTTTGCCGTTCCTCCGCGCTGTTTTCACACCACTTCGGGACACGGAGCTAAAAATTGATTCACACCAACGGCTGCAGATCGCCCGGGTTTGATGGGAGGCTCTTCTCTGGCGCTAAAATGCAGGAGGTCGACCAGCCTGGAGCAGCTACAGGGACGGACAGCTACGAGCAGGTTCAAGGATAGCCTCGCAAAAAACATTTATTAGATTCATGCCTGCCAGATGAAGTTCTTCCAAATAGACTCAGCAACCGGGGGCTTTAACAGGTCAAGAGTGGTACACTGACACTGGTGAAAGATTAACAGAGAATAATCTTGGCTGAGAAGGAATTATGGGTGTGCAACCTTCTCACACACATTTGCAAGGAGCTTACCGGACTGTTATGGCAACTTTTCAGTACAGACAGCTCTGAAACAGAGCACTTTCTAGTACAGACACATCTGAAGCACAGCACTTTCTAGTACAGACACATCTGAAGCACAGCACTTTTCAGCACAGACACATCTGAAACAGAGCACTTTTTAGTACAGACACATCTGTAGCGCAGCACTTTTCAATACACATATTTGAAACACAACCCTTTTCAGTACAGTCATATCTGAAACAGCCATTTTCAGTAGCCTACAGACCCATTGCCGATTGTTTTATTATTCTGTGGCCTCATAACACTGACATCTGATTCTAAAAATACTTTTGTCTACAATACATTGTTTTTCCAGCAGAATTGGAAAATTTAATCAGATAGTAAGAAAGGAAAGCCTGTGGATATTGATAGACAGACTGCTAAAATAGCAATTATAAACTTTATTTCAATGATTCATTTGGTAAAAATGTATCAAGAAAGTTAATTCATTGTTTTTGGCTCTTGGTGTATTGAAATAGCTATATTTTATTTTATTTCTCCAAACCTTTGAACAAGCTGTCCCCTCTAGACTTCGTAAAAGCTTTTACTGAACACCAGGTACTTTTTCATTTTCTAAGCCTTGTTATCCATCTATTCCAATTTTTGTGAAATTCTGTTCCATTTTTCAGTCAATGCTTACATCATTTTCAAAAGGATTTTGTCTAATGGAGGACCTTTGAACGCGGGCATACATTTCTGTGGCTAAAACTGTCTAAGAGTAAGAAGTAAGCTGTGTGTAAGAGCGAAGAAATGTAAGAGTACCATCCTTTTTAGCAAGGAAAAATAAAGATTTTCGTAAAAACAAAAACATGCTGTTTATCGACAGTGATGTCAATTGGAAATATGACGCAGGTGGTATAAGTCAGCCATGTTAAGAAGCCGCTGAGTAGGCTTTTTGTTGACTCAAGTTAACTCAATTCCACATCGCTGCTTATACAGTCAGAATAAAGCTTCCTTTTTTGTTCTTCCATTTAGTATTTTGAAACAGAACAATTAATAAAAATTGGGTGTATATTGATTAAATGACCAATGTGCACAGTAAAATGGCCAGTGCTAATTCAATAATAGAGCCCACTGGGGATTAAAAGCACTCTGTCGGTGTAAATTCACTTAGTTTATTGAACACTCCACATTTTACCGTGCAGTGAATCCTAATCATTAAGATATGAGCAACTTCCACAGTAAAAGTGTTTCTTGGGCTTCATTCTAAATATACAAACACTATGAACACACAAGTCAATTCTACTTTTTTGTTTGGAAAGGCAAGTAGCTGTGGGATAATCTATTACTGGTGTCTACAGATCTTCAGTCGTACTATATGTTCTTGATGACGCATTTCTTGGCATATTGTCCAGCCAGCATATCAAAGACACAAAAGCAGGCACAGTTATCTAACCGATGAATTTGACTGACTTTAATTAGCATCCACAATTAATTTCCATTTCTTATTTGCACTAGAACCCACAATTCTGAGAATTATATAAACACCTTAGAATTGATATTAGAATATTAGAACTGAAGGGATATTTGGTAGATTTGATAGCAAATGCCTTACTTCATAAATCATTAGTTTTTTTTTAAGATGGCTGAGTAATATAATTACATTTTCACAGTCTGTGTCTGAAGTACCCCGATTCCCGAATTGCAGACGCGTCTTATCAGCAATTTGTGGACTCTTCAGTGAAGCACGCATTTTGGAGATTATTTATACCTGCGCAGGAGGATCAGGAGTCTATAAATGGGATAACAGCAGCAGCTTTTTTCAGAACCTAAAACCAGCTCCTCTGTTGTTTTTTTTTTTTTTTTGTTGTTTTTTTTTTCTCCGGAATGCAAAAGCACATGAATCCATTCCAAACGGGTGAACTCCGAGGACGCAGCGACAGTGTGGCAAGCATTCAGTATGCACACATCGGCTGTAATTGCCACGGCGTTGAGAGATTTTCTGGTTCACGGTAACCACAAAAACTTGTTTCTGCTCTTTGATACTAAACTGATTCTTATCTGTCTCACTCCGCCTTTAGAAAATATAGTCTGAAAGGACCTTTAAAAGTGCACATGAATTTTATTCAAAATGTTTCAATAACCACGCCAGTCCCAGTGACCTTTCGGTCCGCAAACATTATTTTAAAAGGCCGAGAGCAGATTGGCATTCAGCTACAGTATGACCTCCCGAGCTTATTATAATTGTTTTTTCATCCAAGAGAACAAAAAGGGGAGAGAAGGGGGAGCCGGGGTAGAATCAATGTTTGCCAAAAAATATATATATTCTTTTGCCATTGAGAGCTAGTCCCTCGCAAAAGGTCAGGGATAGCCATCCGTGGTCCTGTGTCGGACCCTAAGAGGTAGCTGTCCACAGCGCTGGCCTGCATTCCAAATTGTTTCCTCATACCCATTGGCTGGAAAAGGTACTCTCTTCCTGTTGTGTCACAGAGTGAGGTTCCAGGTGGGTCTAGTGTAAAAGTGTTCACACGGAGGTGTGTTTCAGAACCACTGTTCAGTGACCCAGTTCAGGCAAACACCACACACCGTGAGCTGGACTGCTAGAACAATGCATAATTCATTTCAGTTTTTGTAGACCTGGCACTGTAAAAAAAAAACAAGAAAAAAAACACTGCAATTCAGGTGAAAAGAAAATATTTTTGAGATTTATTGTTAACTGGACGGTGGTTTCACACTTGTGGAATTTGAAAATTTCTAGCTTTTTATATGTTAGAAATGAATGCATTTTAATTCATCATACAGAAGGGAGGGAATGTAATTTTTTTTTTGATATTCAGATTACGGCAGTTATCACAATGATTCGCTCCACACATTTACGGAGATGTAAAATGTAATTTGGACAGTAACTCAAAGCAGGCCTGGTGGGAAGTGGGGGTCTATAAGAAGCAGCTATCGCAGGAGTACGCTGAATTATAGCATCAACAGGCTCTGCTTGGGCCCATTTACTGTAATGCAGGAATATTAGAAAGGAGTATATAGACAGCATAAGCTAGTGAGCAAGTGCACATAGTGGGGTCAGTGGATTCTGAGGTACAACACGAATCATGCGGCGTGGGCGTCGACCAAATAAACTCGCATTTACATGATTGATTTGACAGGCAAGGGATGAACGTAAGCATTTACTCTACACTCAGAGGATAGCCCGTGGGCTTGACCGGAGGTCAGGGTTCGAAGGCGCATCGCCCCAAAACAAAATCAGAGTTCGCTTCATTTCCTTTAATTATCGCGATAAAAAGAGAAGGCGAGCCAGCGGTGGCGTCTTAAAGCTCAGTAACGAGGTGTCCCACCTGCCTGTTCATAACGCACGGGGCCGGCTCAAGTCAAGGCGAAAGTTGGGCTCCAAAAATCCATTGTATAATGAGACGTCTCATTATCCTGGCATAATCACGCTTCCGTTGTGCCGTTTTTTTTGAAAGCGGACACACATCTCCCTCGTGCCATCGCCTCGCATTTCGACCGTCATGATTAAAAACTTCTGTACGCTGGCCGTTTTGAGCCATGATTAAAAGCTTGTTTGAACCCCCAGGAGGGTTCGAGCAGCTCTCCGGGAGTTGTTTGAATACGCGAACCGCGATGTAACCGGCTCTGATTCCGATACCTTGACCACACAGAGTTAGGGTCAAGATGACTGGGAGGAACCCGAGGAAGGATATCTCTCCATGGGGAGAGACTCTAAAGTTGGTGCGTTCTGTTGTTTTCCGCAACACACAAATCCCGTAACCGGGATGGGGTTCTGTGATAAGGCTCTGCACAGGCGAGCTGATCACATGATGCCACAGCTCGCGAGGATGAAATCTTCTCGCCACTCGACAAAAGCACCCTCACCATTTCCATTTTCAAATTCTTCCTCACCATCCCATTGTCTCTTGGCAACCTGCCAATCTTCTCAGCCTGAGGTAGATTAGAATCTGGTTCCATTTGTATAGGTTGAGAAGAGAACTTGTCCCTCGCACTATTCTGTAACTTCAATAGCTGCAATACAATGATGTGGCCAGTTTCCTTTCTTTCATTTACATATATCAAACCCCCAGGTGACAGAAGTGATGGAATTTGGGGGGGGGGGGGGGGGGGGGGGGGGGGCGATGACTGCTGTACAAATTATAATCTTGCTCCCGAAACTGTCATTTTTTTCTGTTAAATTCCACGTGTCTAATTGTGCTATTGTGGAGACTTGAGGAACAACAACCCTCTTGCTTTGCATATGAACATGCTGAAAAAAAAAATATATATCAGTACAATCCTTTCCTAAGGACAGATGAACCATCAAGGTGCTTGTTATGCAAATTACACGGTGAGTACCTTAAGTGACAGGAAGAATGGAATTGTGTTCATTTTGCTTACTCTTCAGACACAGGAAGCCATAATCAAATTTAGTGCTGAATGTTTTTTTTTTTTTTTTTTCATTTTAGGCTAGCAATTGCCATAATTCTCTCTGACTTCTTTTGCAGCCTGTCTGTTGATTCTGTGAATGATTTTCACCACTGTGTCCAGCCTGATTCAAATGGTATGCATAAAAATATTAATTTATTTATTTCCAACTGTAGAAATGGTATGGAAAATTTCTATTTTAAAATTTTCCCACTTTTATTCTCAAAATAAGGACCAATTCTCTTTATTCGTCCACATTTTACCCTGTGCTATTGGAAAAGCCCGCTCATGTTGATATGGGCGGGCTGAAAGGTCTCGCTTATATGTTTATTTTATTTAGTTCAAAATAGGATATGGGTTAGGGCTAGCATTGTATGAGACCCAGACGAAGTGTGGAAATATGAAGGAAATTGACCCAAATATGAACAAAAGTGTTCTAAAAAACATACACGCTGCACCTTTAAGGTGCATGAAAAAAAAACCTGATTGCCAATTATTTTGAGAGCCAAATATGACATGTAAATTTGGTGGCTAGAACTGAAAATTGAACTGATGAGCACAGACCAAGGTGGATGGTATTTCAGGTATGAACTTTGCACATGGTTTTCCAGTTAATGCCAATGCTCCCTTCCCTGTCCCTCATCTCCGGCAGTCATTCCGTTACCTTGACACTGGCCTCCTGTCCTTCTGGGACGTGTAGTTTTTGGGCTCCAGACTGTCTTAATATCCTGCTTCTGACAACGCGCAAGACCTTGTGAGGAGAACAGAGACGGTGCTCCCAGATGAAATTTAAAGCAATAATACTCAAAGATCTTAGTTCCCCAAGAAAACTCTCTCTCCAAGTAAGCAAAGTAAATCTAATATCCGAAGGCTCAACGTCCACCAGCATTCGCGTCATTAGTATTCATCACCGTTTCTTCCCAGATCTTCCAAGCTAAGGGAGAGCCTAGTACAATTTTGAACAGTCAATAATGCAGGAAACATTCTCTCTGTTTAAGATACTTTTGTACCACTTGTGGTTGTTTGTCACTTTTAGGAACATAAAAGAACAGCAACGGCATCCATACTGGATGACGATGTCACAGCGAAGATCAATTGAGAATTAAGAAAGCTATAATATGCACTTTTGTGTGTGTGTGTGGGGGGGTCTTTGTGTGTGCATGTGTCTGTGTGTGTGTGGGTGTGTGCGTGTGTGTGGGGGTCTTTGTGTGTGCGTGTTTGTGTGTGTGTGTGTGTGTGTGTGTGTACACATGCATTTGAAATACGCTCTGACTGAGTTCATTGTATGTATGGCAGCCATTGGGGCAGAGCCACGTTAGATCTGTCTGAAAGCTTTATATTTTTTTCAAGGAAAGTGACATTTACCAGCCAAAGAGGTGCGCCACTTTCTCAGCCCCCTGTAATTGGTAGTAATGCTCTGGTTGGCAACCAGGCCTCTGTTGCTAGGCAACCCTTTTTAAGCTTTCAATTTACAAGCCATCCAACAAATACTTTTTATGCCGGGTGTTTACTCTATATGAATGAAAGACAGACGACTTGATTGTCAGCCACGGTTTGATTTTTGCATTTGGTTTACCAGCATTAGCGAAGTCTATGCAACTAAATTGTGAGAGGGATAAGGCTAAATAAAGAGATGTCAGTTTCTTAGCTTGTTCAGAAGTTAGGCATCCACAGCAGTGCTAATGTAAACTATGACCATGGACATAACATTTGGCCTTTCTTTTTCCAGATTCTCAAAAGCCGCTGTTATTTTGCTGCTCGTTTTGTAGTAAGACAACCTCACAAACAAACACAAAGCAGATTTTTTTGGGTTGAGCTGCTGCAAACATTGATTATGGGGAGAAATATTGTAAATTATGTATGTTCCTTAGCGTGGGGAGAGTTGTTGGAATATGGTAATGGTGCTGAATTATGAATATGGAAAGAGGGGGTCAGTTTTAGAATATGCGCAATGGAATCCTTTCTCCAGTGAGGCAGCAGGAGACTCGTGTCTGAACACATTGCGGGAATGCACTTCAGCGGTATCTGGTAGGACCGCGTCGGTGTGTTTTCATCTCTCTGTGCAGTAGGACCACAGTAGCACGTCGCTGAACTCGTAGCACCTCTCCAGAACTCCTCACAGAAACCCCAGCTTTGAAGGGTTTCAGCCCGAGGTGGTACTAGCAGGACTCCTGTTCATTCCCTGCACAGAATCCTAGTGTATTGATACCTGTCACTTGCACAATACCATAGTACATCCAGACTCCGTTAGACAGAAAAAGTCCTTAGTCAGTACTCTGTATTCTAGAGTCTATTATGTGGCACTGTGGTAATCTATGTTCTTCCCGTACACAGCAAATCTTAGCAAACCTTGCTCATCTCTTATACGGTACTCAAATGTTTCTTAGTCAGTACTGTACTCTATATATACTCTTCCTTTATACACAACCATTGTAAAATCCTTCCTCAGTACACAAGTGGCTCTGACACAGTAGTCTGGTTTATCCATATGCTTCGTTTACATAGAAGTGTAGTAAGACTCAGTGCACAGTACTGTATGGTCTCACACACAGTACAGGTGTGCATCCGTACTCTCCCCTTATTCACTTTTTTTTTTTTTTTTTGGTTGGTTTTTGCTCACAATCAACAGTGTGCCTGCAGGCAGGTCACCAGAACTATACAACTCAATAACTTATTAATACTTAATGCCAGCACCCCGTGCATTATTTAACAATAATGATAACGTCTGTTCCATTATAGATTAAAGGACTTGGGCTCTTTCTAGCCACATATTTCAAAAAGGCGCAAATACTGGCTGATACAAACGATGGAAGCCAGGAGTGAGATTTGGGGGGGGTTGGTGGGGGGGGTTGTTTTGGGTGCGGGGGGTGTATGTTGTTGTTGGAGGGGCAGGTGGGGGGATTTTTCCCGTGTTTCTATGTCTTGCGTTTGCCAGGGTGTGGTGATGCTGCTCGGCTTGAAATGACCATTTTGACGCTATGCTCGGCAGTACAACGCACGTCTCGTACACACTTATGTAAATGGCTGCCTATTGCAGTCCGAGAGAAAGGTTGTCATCACAGCCTAGATGTGCAGTGATAACCAGGTTCAATCTGCAGGCATGCGCCCGTACGTTGTGTACAATCTCCAGAATGTGCAATGTGCGCCCTCCCTTTAAATTATCCGCACGTCTGCAGAGAGAGGCTGCAAATGTACTGAGAACATCCCGGAGAAAATGGCTGGTCCTTCGCGATCGCTAGCTCAGCTTCCAGGACCGAGGCAAATCAGGCTGAGGCAAATGTGACGTCTTCAAGTGCGTCGCTTTTCAATACGCTGAATAAAACTGCCTTTCCCCCCGCAAATAAGGGAGAAAGGAAGAAAAGGAGAAAAAAACAACTCATTGGAGAACGCGGCTCATTGGACAAAACGGAAGCGCGCTCTAATTATAGAGGAGGACGAAGAACAGGGGGTGAGGCGAGGTGATCTCTTGCAGACTCTGAGTGGAGTTCTCTGAGGAGTGGAGCTGGCTTGGGCCCTGAGGTTCCCTCAAGATTAGGCTTTCACTTATGCATGTAAATGGCTTTGTGCAGTAGCTATAGGGCTGGCCTCGTCAGCCGGTTTGCATTTCTGATGGGACACTGATGCTCTCGAGCATCTCAATAGGTAAGACATGCTGATGTTTGAATATAGTTAGGGGGAAATGAAATGCTGTGCACCTGTACAATCTGGACTATGGAAAAGGATGCCTGCTAAACAAGTAAAAAAAATAAATAAAAAAAAGTAACAGTAAAGCAGAACACCAACGCAACTTTAGGAGAACGCCACGCTGGCTGTCCCATTGCTCAACAGTAGAAAATCATATCAGAGAAGCTTCGGGCAACTTATTATAGCTGCTTTCCGTGGGCATCCTAAACCGAAGAATGACTTTTTAAACATCTCCAGCATTCGGTATCTGTGGGACTGTTCCTCTTAGACCAATAATCGTTTGAAAGCATTGCCTAAGGAGAGTCACGGGAGAGAGCACCGGCTCCATGCAATGGTGTGGATCCCTCAATAAAACAGCTGGATTTGCACTTTTCCATCATTTTTTTCCCCCAGCTGAAGTTCATCTTTTTTTTAATAGTCAATTTCTGTGCTATGTTGCAACTCCTATTTCTCCTGGTTCCTGAATGCCCAATTGTATTTGTATTTGGCCCATTGCTCCAACAGCAAAAGGCCAGCCGCTGCTTGTGTTCGTTCGGCTGAGCTGTGTGGCCATTGGACGGGAGGGCTACATTCAACGCGCAGCTAAAGAGACTCTTCGGCGCCCTGAGCCTGCCCATTGTAGCACCGCCCCCACTGAAATCTTCCCTCTCCCCCTGCAAGGCTAGTGGCCACATTCGGCACAGGAAGGACTAGGATTGGTTCCCAGGCAAAGGGGCGTGTCCACGTCACTGATAGCAAAGGCTACAGAAGGACAGGTCACCCAAGAGGCCACACAGAGCCCATTTGAGCGATGCGAAGGAAGTGGAGTGTTGTTTTATGCACTGAACATAAAAAGGCCTGTAATTGTCATTAATTAGGCATGTCATTACTTAGGCATTAATCTGTGCACCCCATTAATCTTCTTTTAAAATGAGGTAGTAGGAAAAAAAATTGCGACAATTATTTAAAACTACCAAAATGTTAAATTGCTAAAAAGTTAGTAAATTAACACAGGCCCGCCATGTGAAAGCAATTTCATGTGACTGATAAACAGAGGAAAGCGCTGCCGCACACCGGGTATTTGCGATAGTGTGACTGTTGTGGCTGAGAAATGAAGCAGACAAATAAATCACAGACTTGTTGACAGGAAATAAGAGGGGAGTGAATTATGTTCAAGAGCTATAAAGCTTTTCTTTTTCAGTTATTCTTAAATTTACCACCATTTCAGCACGACTGTGATGCAGGTTGTCTGCTCTCCACCTGTATAATAAAACTAATAATATTAATAATAATAATAATAATAATACACATTTACTGAAATTCACTACGAGTAGTATGCAACACAATTGCAATAGCCTTCGTGGGCACTGGGTAAGTATTTGGTCCTTTATTCTGTGTCTGTGTCTGTGTCTAATTCCCGTTCAGTGTCTGGCTACCCATCAACACTACTTTTTTACAAAATCATTTCTTTTATCTCTT
The DNA here is from genome assembly GCF_013347855.1 of Anguilla anguilla. Classification (NCBI taxonomy): domain Eukaryota; kingdom Metazoa; phylum Chordata; class Actinopteri; order Anguilliformes; family Anguillidae; genus Anguilla; species Anguilla anguilla. The sequence continues at coordinate 8,789,286 of NC_049203.1, forward strand.
GTCATTAAAATTAATTGTGAGTGAAGTGAACTTTCTCTTGATCCACAATGTCATCATCTGATAATAATGAATTTGTACTGGTTTCGTGGTGAGATAATCATGCTGTGCTGAATTGATGGTGAAGAAATTATTTTTTGTTGGTTTGCTGATAATGAATTTGCTTCACATTGGTTGGATGATGAGAACATCGTTTTGTGTTTGGTTGATGATAATGTATTTGTTTTGCATTGATTTTACAATAATGAAATAATTGTGTTTCATTGGATGGTTATTAATATTTTTTGCCGTTTTGTTTCACTAATATAGTGAACTTGTTTTTGTTTGATAATGATGAAATCTGTTTTGTTCATTTTATAATGATATAATTGTTGACTTGATCATTATGAAATCCTTTTGTGTTGGTTTGGTGATTTTTAAATCAATTCATGCTGGTTGTGTTGGTTGATTAGGAGCTGAATGTCTACAAATTGTTTGTATGTGTGGTTCAAAACAAAGAAAATTTTCAGTGTAAATTCAAGCTGAGTGTAAATTATGCTCAATATAAGGTACAAATATGAGTGTGTGTGTGTGTGTGTGCGCGTATTTACATGTATGTGTGTGATTCCCCTGCTAAGCGTGTTCGACTAATATTTAGAGAAACCTCATTTGCTGTTTTTAAAGAAGAATTGCTTTATTGTTTTGAAATGAGCAAACAGAAAATGTTTGGTGAGTGCCCACAAAATGAACATGCCCAAATGCTTTGTGCCAGTCCGAAAAGAGGGAGGACTTCAATGCCATGGCATCTGTAAAGTATTCAGACTCCGGGGTCATTCAGAATTCATGTCCGCACTCAAATACACCTTTCATGTTTCTGCACAAAGTCTAAGGTGCCCGTTGTTGCAAACATAATGTTACATTTAAAAATGCTAATATATGCAATGTCTTATTTTTTTTTGAAGGGCAGGTGTTTTTCGTAGGCTTGGTCCAACCAGAAACACACACCGCTGCGGTATCAATTCTTACTTGAAAATGTATCCTTATAGGATGCAACAAAACTAAAAGAAATGAAATAGAATGTTTATGCCCACATGACAAATATTTCAATAGTTCATAATTAATTAATCATTTTACAAAACACCTGCTTGTAGTTACTCTTGAACGGCTATAATTCATTAAAAAACAACATTTGGGCTTCTGAGCACCTATAATAAATTAATAACTACATTTTGGCTTTGAGCATCTATAATACATCAATAACTGCATCGTCTGTTTTTCTGTTTCGTTTTTCATGATACATCGATCACATCATCAGCGATGGTTCGGGTGGGTGGGCGGTTTTTGAAGTAACGTCGACCAAATTGACGGCGAACGTGTCCCAGACCTCTCCCCAAAAACATTGTTTCACTGCCGGCTAAAGGTTGAAAAACAACGGAATCGTGATTTCTCCGCGTCTCTCTCCCCGCTCTGGCAGCCCGTGTAGTTCGGTGCCCGGAGCAGACACGCTCAGGTGTAAAAAGCGATGTGCTCTGTGCGCCGCCTTCATCAGAGAGAAGAATGAGAATCCGCCAGGCCTGTTCATTACTCTGCGAGACGTACATTAACCAGGTGTGGACAGTTGATGTGCGTTGCTCTTTCGTGAAATAATTTATAGAGCGAGATAACAAGTACTCCTCCGGTGGCTGGGAGTATCACACTGCTGCGGGGGTGGGGGTGGGGGTGGGGGGGGGGGGGAACATGTCTGGGATCTGTGGAGAAATCAGGGGCTTCACGCTTTTCTAAGGCCTCGGCTGCTAAAAATCCAAGACGTCAACCATGTCCAAAAACAATCGTTACACGCCCTGACGCTGTCTCTCACTCACTCTCCCTCCCAACACACAGACATATACACACACAAAAAAAACACACACACACACACATACCACACAACCACAGACACTGGCAAACAAACACACACACACACAACACACCCACAGACACAATCAAACAAACAAACACACACACACATCGGGAAAGAAAACATGTCATGCAGACTGTTGAAATGGAAAGAAAACTTGATACTTGGTATTTGGTCTTGTTTCGAGGCAAACACACACCCGGGTGTTGCATACTCTTTAATGTTCTCCGTTAACTACAATTTACCTTTGAGCCTGTTGTATTACTTTTTGCTTATACATGTCGGGGAAATGAATGCGCTGACATTTCTCAGCTGAGATGCTTGGCTAAAGCATTTAATAAACAATAATACCCGGGGGCATTTTCCAAAGTCATTTTGATATTCATAATGCAACACACAAATTGACATATTACGAGTTTGGTTTAGCATTACAAAAACATTTAAAAAAATGCATTTCCAAGCAAAATCAAAGAGGCCTTTAAGGGCTGCTGTACTTTTCTGTCAAATGCAAAGTGGTGTTGTTTTGTCCTTTTTGTCTGAATGCAGTCCAGAAATAAAGATAGAGAACAAGCTAAATTAACTACAATGAGCACATCAAGTCTTTCAGTCCAGTTCCATAGCTCAGAGTATTTAACATTAATAGATATTTAAAAGCATGATAATGAATGTTGTCCACAGATAATTTCTGTTAGTATGGAAAGGTTTTGGAGACGAGCACAGCTTGTTCAAGAACCCCCATTTCAGAGGCCGATGGGGAGGGCTCGATCCACTGACGAAATCTTCAGATGTACTAACACATTTATATACAAATAGCAGTCAGAAAGTAGCAGGAACAGTGTGTTCCAGACGGAAGTGCACTTATTTTGGGAAAAGTCATGAGCAAGCAAGTATTTATTTTTTTTCTCACTACGGCTGAGATAATTTGAGAGTGCATGCCATCAAACTTGTCTGTTGCCGTTGTCACTCAGTGAAAAAAAGGAGCCTCATAAGGACTTACGCCTGAACCCGTTTTAATGAGAAAACAGGTTAGCCTGACTCGTACTTCTTGTCAATAACCCATTGACTTTTTTTTTGACGCAACTCTGATCAAAGTGGGATTTCAAACCCGATTCACATTGCCACGTTTCTTATTATTTGCGCTGAGCCATATTAATTGTGTTTGATGACGTGCTCATCTCAAGTGACTTGAGTCGCGCTGATGGTAAGATTTAGATTGACAGAAAGCACTTGAAGAGCCTGAAAAGGCTCAGCCCTGGAGTTCCAGCACGTGGCCTTCTGATTACGAGCACAGCATCCTAACCTCTCTAGTGCGAACACCAAACGGCAACGGGCTGTGGACCGGCGTGAAACCATTAGCAATCGACAGTGCCACCCTGTGAGGGATACTGCTGTCTTCAGCAAGCAGCTCGTTCAAACATAAATAGCCTGGTCAGTCACAGTCAGTGGTGGGGAGGAGAGCTATCGTAGAAAACAATTGAGACCAGCTGGCATGCTAATGCCACTTTATCAGTTGCAAAAGTTGCCTGTGTGTGTGTGTGTGTATATATACTCACACACACACACAAAAGTTGCCTGTGTGTGTGTGTGTGTGTATATATAGAGTATATATATATATATATATATATATATATGAGAACTGTATTGTGCCTAATGGTATTTTGCAAAATGCAATTTCATAAGAAATAAAGGGCAATGTTGTGTTTGATTCAATCAGAAATGAACTGAACTCAATCACATAAACACATATTACCCTGCGCTGTTTGGTTGGCCGTTTATTAAACAAGCTTCTCGATTGCTTCCGTGAGACCCGGAACATTCCGAGCTGACTCAGACCTTCAGCGCGATGTGCTGGCTCTAATTAAAAGCTATTTTAATAGGCTGGGTTTCCTCCCTGTGATAAATTGCTGAAAAACTCGATGTGCGATGTGACTTTTCCGCAGTTTTGATTTATTTACGGAATCTTCCGTGACTGGAAAGTCAATTTTAGAAAGGTCAGCGACACCTTGGCAGGTAGGGATGCTTGTGGGCGATATTAAACATAACCAGGAAGTGAAAAAAAAAGGTAATTCATTTCTATACCAGAAATCTTCAGAGTAAACTGCATTGTTAAGGCATCTAAGATTATGTTATTCTGTCAGCTGTGTGTCATTGCTGCCATCTGTGAAGCTTTAGAGCTAATTGAATAAAGACCGCACCATTTGATGTGATGCATTAAATGCATGTGCTTTATAAAAACAAATGGTTACTAATGGATGAACCTTCTCTAAGATGGAATACTTGTTAATGGTGTCAAACAGGATTAGGACGAAAGGTGATATCCATTCCCCTCAATGGTGGTAGCACGCTGATCGTACCTCAAAACCACCTGCGGCAGGTAATCAGCCTGTGGCTAAACACCTGGAGCAGGTGGCAGAACAGGAACCCAGATGCTGATCTCTGAAAACTACAACAAAAAAAAAAAGCAACAACATGTTGGCAAAGAGTGGGCCTCTTCCACAGTGCAAGTGGAATTTTGTAAGAGTTACAGAGGCTGGCCAGAAGCCAAGCAGTGGAGTGCAGTTGACGTGTGATTGGTCCACCTGTGACATAAACTAATGCTTTTTAGCAATTTGGCAGACATGACAAAAAAAAGTTAAAAAAAAATTTTTTGGGCTGGACCGCAACAGCGGGGCCAGCCCTACAAACGCAAATGTCTGTGACTGAGTGAGTGAATGAGCGATGAAGTTACACCATTGGTCGGCCGAATCACGTGTGTTAGGTCCAGCCATATACTAGTGTTGTGGTTCCCTGTCGGGGCAAGGACACTAGGTTTTAACCTGGTCTTGTTTTTTTAATAATACAATAGTCTTGGATGACTAAAACATGTTGCAGTGAAAATCTTTTTACAGTGACATATGTCAAAAAACTGTAGGTTTTAAAAAGCCTCCTCAGCAATAGCCACTGACTGCAGTCTTTTTTTCTATTTTGTAAGAAGTCTGAAAATGGATTAAACTACAGTTTGGGCACCTTGGAATGAATTGCAATGACTTGCAATGGTTGAAAGAATATTACAAAACCATTGCTTCACCTTGAATAACAACACGTCTTCCAGAAATGAATGTGAAAGGAGAAAGCAGAGAGGAATAAAAGAGCGCTCTCTTTTTTTTTTTTTTTTTTTTACCCATGGACCTTCTTTGGCTATAGAAACTATAGACTCGTATTTAACTTGTTGCCCGACACCTGCCTGGGTTACACGGGACTCTAAGCTTTATTTCCTAAGATCCTCTTAAACAGAGTGCCTTTGACAGTTCAGGGATGGAAATAATTAAGGCAGAATCTTAATAGGAGGACACAACCCTAAGCCTCGCTTATCTCTCAAATAAGGACAGGTATTTATTCCAGCTGGGGAAGTGGGGGAAGTGAACCTCAAACTTAGGATTAGCCTGGGAGGCTCAGCCGGGCCGCTTCTAAAGGCGTCTGACAACGGGAGCTGACGCGGGGAGCGCGTTTCGTCGTGAGCGGCTGCGGGATGCTCCAGGTGTCATCCGCGAGCTCCCCGACGCCCCGCTTACCTCCGGGGGGGGGGGGGAAGACGGCACTTCGGGGAGCGGTGACAGACTGAGAGGGGCCTGGCTCACCCGTAAACTGAGCTCGCCGCGAGGCTCAAAAACAACGCTTTGCCCCCCAGCAATAAAAACCTGTCTAGGTATAAACCAACAGGGAGGAACACACCCCCCCCCCCCAACCCACCCCGCGCCACCAACTACAGGAACTACAGTAGGCATTCTCTACCCTGAGCTTCTAACGGCATTGAACTTTTGGCAGTCTCTCCCATTTGCATTCAGGCATCGATTTCAGGCTTCGTGCACAGTGAATGCATATGAAAGAGCTTGTGTCTGATCACCAAAGTGAGTCATCGAGAATGCAAGGATTTTTTAATCAGATGCCAATAGCACTGGCTACAGTGATGAGTATTTGGGAAAGAAAAGTGTAGTGTGTCTGTGCAGGGGTATAGGAGTGAGTTTGACTTTTGGGGGAACACATTTGTTCCCCAGCCCCTAACCCCACCTGTCCCATCAGTAAATTATGTTATATAGTTAGTGGAAAAGTTGATCCTACCAGAGCAAGTTATGGGTAATAAAGACGCAGGCACTTGGCAATTAGTCTCACCCCCCCCCCTCCCCCCGGCAAAACAAATAACAACTCTGATTGTGCTCAGAGGACGTGACACACCGTGAAGGTGCAAATGTCAGAGCAGATGCTACCTGGCGTTTCCAAGCAAACACTGCCTCGGTTTCATTTCATTACACTCCACTGTACATTACACTCGGATTCTTCCGGAAGTTAACTGTGAGTGTTAATGAACCTGCCGCATGGAGGTGGGGTGGGGTTGGGGGTGGGGGGGGGTCAGTATTCCTCAGGAATCCAATCAAAACAACCGCAGCAAATCGCAGGGTTGTCGGACATCATTTTTTTTGTGTTTGAGGGACCCCTGGAGAAAAAATTGCTGGTTTGTGAAAGAGGGATGGAACAAAATTTTCCAGCCTGTTTAGTAAAGTGCTGTGTTCATTCTCTCCAGGTCGAATCTTTCTCGGCCCCTTCAGACGCACACACGAAACGCTGCAGTGCAGCGTTTACTCCGCACCCCAGCACCATTTGATGCGTTTCATTTCTCCCGTCTGAACGAGAAACCGAATCCAATTTTCCAGAGATGGCCACTGATTTCAGCCATAATTTCTGAGCTACATGAATGATTTTCTGTGGCATTTCATTGCAAACTTGTTATTTTATATGGTTAATAAACTGCAAAAAAATGAATGCGATTTTTTTTTTCTTTCTCTAGGTGACAACGGTCTCGTTCTCTTAAGCAGTGAGCAGGAGCTTGATTTAAAAAAAAAAAAGAATAATAAAAAAAAAAAGATCATACAATCCAGAGATCTGTTCTATAACGCATACATTATTTTCCAACATTCTGAACTTCGAGTCGTCGGGATGACAGCGCCTATCTCGTTTTTATCTGTATGTAAATGCTTTACTGCGAGGTCGGCCCGCTCTCTCTCGTCGCCGTCTCCGTAACGATCTGATTGCGATGGTGGCCTCCTTTGTTCCAGAAAATGTCAAAGGAATCGCGATTCTCTCTTCGCCTGATTGAGAGAAAACAGAACGCGTAGCGCGAGATGTGGATCATGCCGTCGGGGTCGGTCCGCCTGACCGTCCTCCCTCCGCCCTGAGCCACGATTTCGCCGGTCGAGTTTTGCCACAGACGCTGAGGAGAAGCCCTGCGACAGCACAAAGGCCCTGCTCTGTTTGCACTGTGCAGTCAGTACAATCACAACGATGATTCATGGGCGCACGAACAGTGTACCCAAAACTCGCAACAGGACAATTCACTGCATGAATTTATCATCATTGAGGCAATACGTATCATCGTAATGATAATGATAAATATTACAAAGTATAGGTGATAAATAAGTATGTTTGCATCATGTCAATTCTTCTTCTCTAGTTGTTGTGGTAATTACCACATTTCTATTTGATTTATGAGCGCCAGACTTTGTTTTATTTTAGTTTAAAATTTTTAATTTTTTTTGGTTTTGACAGCCAAATATGCCAGTTGCATTGACACACAATAACGCAAACAGAAAAGGGGGGGTCAAATTGAATCCAGGGGGGGCCGCGGTGTCTGCGAGATTTCGCGTTTTCCTTTTAATCAGCTGCCAATTAAGGCCACGAGAACAAGGTGTGCGTGGATTCCTCAGCCAATCAGAGGCTTAAATGAAACCGCCCGCGCCGAGGACACCCCGAAAACCGGCGGACGCTGCGGCTCCTCCGGGACTGGGGTTTGACACCTGTGCTCCAGACAGTCGGGGCGCTGCCGGCCTATCTGCACCAGCTCCCACGGAAACGCCCACGCAGTTCTGCTGGTGGGCTACGAAATGAAAAAACCCGTGGGGCCTGACCGCACGTGGCTCAGAGACCACACATGCCAGTCGACCATCGCCCAAGCTGACAGAAGGTTGTCACGGCAGCGGGAAGGGCCCAGAAATGGAACCGGGCAGAAAAGAAGAATAAAACAGAAACGGGTTCGAGAATACTAATGCGGGCTATGAGCGCTCAGGGACTGAAGGGGATTGCGCCGTGACACCGTGCGATTGCATCATTTCTGACCTCAAAGGATTTCTCCGTCACATATCAAAATGCGAGAGGAGCGAAATGCGTTTCGTTTTGGCTCAAGCCCTCTTATGAATCAAACATGTATCGCAAGCGATCTCTTTCAACTGTGTCATTGGCACTGGGCTTGCAAACCAGATGACATGTGTCAGAGATGACATCATAACCAACATATACAACACATAATGCAACATTATGCAACAGTTCCTCTTTTTGGCAAAATAAATATGTAATATGGAATGAATTACATACAATTTAAATCCAAAAAAATAACATCCAAAAATAAGAAAATTATTATCATTTGTGTTAAGCAGGTAATTATCATAATACCTTCCTTTATGTATTAGTTACCTACATAAATGATCAGACTAATGTATCTTACTGTTGGGAATTTTATAATCAGCTTCATCAAGCATTTCTTTGTCCAGTATTTATTTATTTATTTTATCATTTGATTTATTATTATTTTTTATTTATTTGGCTTGCATACTTTATTTTAAATTGCAGATTTTCACATAATGCCATTACCATGCATGGTCAATAACATGACTTTTTCAAAAACATTGTTACAGACAGAAATGGCTCTGAAAAACAACCACAGAAGAACGGGTTAAGCACATGTTTCCACAATTTGTGGACTAGTGAAAATGTCTGTGAATGTAAGAGTAAAACATTATTTTACTATTTGATTTTGCAGTTACCTGCCTTAACACTGCCCGTCCTAAAAGTTTAGGAGCATTCAAAACTCTCCATTGTGGCATAAAACCTAGGCAGACCCTCAATGAGCGTTTCTGCGTTTGCATCCGCACCAAAAACGGGATGGGCTCAATGCCAGCTCTCTCCAGGTGTGAGAAGAGGTGTGATTCTCGGGGAAAGAGTGACTGACACAGCAGCGTTTGAAGCCGGAAGAAAAAATAAATAAAGAAAAATCAAATTCTCCATTTTTTTTTCCTTCTTCCCTCTGTTCCCTCTTGTGCTTGAGTACCGCCTGCGTTTTCGCTTGGTAGTTGGACGGGAGACTTCAGTAATGGCTTCTCTGGGCATCCGGAAAGGTTGGCAAGCAAGTGTGTCCCATCTGGAGAGAGAGACAGAGCTGGGGTCTGAGGAATGTTGGAGTTTCTTTTTTTTAAAATTTTTTTATTTCTAAACGCATTAATAATTCACCAGAATGTTGATGGCAGCACGCGCTCAGCACGGGGGGTACGTTCACCCGGTTTGGCGGGGGACTGTGCGTGGCACAGAGCAGCCCTTTCCTGAACCCTACCCCCCCCCCCCCCCAAAAAAAAAATTGTTCCTCTTGTTGCGTTTCTCACAAATGCGGCACGAACCACCTGCGGGGGTGTGTGTGTGTGGGGGGGGGTAAGCAGTCTAACAGCATTTGATCCGTCTCCAGCCGACACCATTTCAGATCAGCAAAGCGCAGCGCTAAACGGACTTTGTTGGGGGAAGCGACGCGACGCGCTTCTCAAGAAGAGCGTTCTCCCGGCGCATGCACCGAAGGGAGTGCGTGTGTGCGTGCGTGCGTGCTCACGCCACAGGAAAAGGAAAAGCTTTTCAAAAGAACGCACTCCGCCCTTTGGGATGCAGTGATTGCAGAGAGCCCACGTGCCCCCATACTGTATACGGCAGATTGTTTTACTCTATTTTCGGAGCTCCTGCACTTGCTTCTCGTTCTGTGGGCTGATTATAAAGTTGGAGCGGAGAGTGCTTTCTCTGAATTCCGCCCTCCCGTTCCAAGAACAAAACTCAAAGCAGGAAAGACATCAAGCAGGAAGGAAACACTTTGATGACCGATCTCTGTGGAATGCACTGATTCCATTTCATTACCACTCATGAAAATATTTTTTCACTTATAAAGAAGGATGAAGTACATTTGCTCCCCCTGTCACAGTCCCCCAGTTACAGTGGTTTAATGTTAAAACTGTGTGTTGGAGTGTAGAACAGAAGCAATTATGTCTGTACCTCCGTCTATATTGGAACACACACACACAGACACACATACACACACGTGCACACACACACGCACACCTTTATGTGTTGTTTGTTGCTGTTGTGGTTGTTATTGTTTATGTTGGTTCTCTGTTATGCATCTGATGATTGCTGTAGGAAACATAAATTTCTCAAAGGACAATAAACTAAAGGTAAATTAATATTAACACACAGTAGCCATGCAAGTGAAGGTGGTAACTTTAAGAAACAGTGAAATAAAGACATGAAACTGTTTGCAATAATTAAAAAAAACCAAGCTTTTTTGCAGTCACTAGGGCACAGCCATCTTGGAACAAGATAGGTTGTAACGTCACAAGATTTGTTTGTCTCGGTTGCTAAAGCTATTCCTGTTACTAGACAGCAGACTTTCAAAGAGCTCAATGACGATTTGTGTGGAAAAAACAAAAATTGTGAGGGATGGTCAAAGGAGTATTACTGATAAACACTTGCTAATTTTAAATGCCTCTGACGAAACTGCACTGAGACTGACAGAGGGGGCAGCATTAATAAAGGGCTGATTTTTTTTATCATGTGAATGACAGAGAGATGGGGGTGAAGTATTGAGGTTCATGTGACCAGCAACCACCTAGAACACCTTAGCAACATCCTAGCTACCACCTAGAATACCCTAGCAACCACGTAAAACACCATAGCAACTACCTAGCAACACCCGAACAACCACATAAAACACCTTAGCAACCACCTAGCAAAACCCTAGCAACCACCTTAAACACCATAGCACACATCAAGTTTGATGAAGAGTTAATTTAGCTCTGCATATATGTGTCACAAATCACCTCATTGCCTTTATATTTTAGCACACACAATACTGCTCATACTACAAACACTGTTCACTCTGTTCAGCACAAATTCGACTTTGCATTGGCAGCATCAACACTTCACAATTTCTGCAGGAACTGTCTAGTTATTATTATTATTATTATTATTATTATTATTATTATTATTAGCGCAGGGAGATCTGGCAGCCCAGCACAGAAACACTGCTACAAGCCAAGCCGCGTGCGCGCAGACAGAAGGTCCATTAGGATAGCAGTCTGGAGCCAGTGAGAAGGTCTGGAGTGTCAAACGGCGTGGGTGGCTGAAACTTCAAAAATGTCCCCTGGAAATAGTCCTCCATGCAACAGCTGGGCCCCCCTATGAGAACCTTAGCTTATAATGAGAGTGATAATTAAGTGACAAGAATGGGGGGAGTATTTTTTGCTAAATTATCAATTCGTGATGAATTGTAAATGAACAACCGAATGGATGAACAAATGTTTGCATAACTTGGCGACTTTTGGTATATAGGAGATAAAAGAGCATTCACACGGCAAGTTTCAGACTTCGGCGAGACAAAATTTCAAAGAAAAATGTTTCGTTTTTTTTTTTTGTTGTTTTTTCCAAGCTTAACTTGTGCCCTTTGTAAAAAGGCCAGAAAACTGTAACCCTGCAATCTCTCCCATTCTGTATCTCGTATTATGTTCCTCAAATTCATTCCTAACTGTCCCTCTTCACATTGCTCTGCTGTTCTTCTTATGAGTAATGTAGAGCATGGTGTACCAGCTGCGCAATCTGAGGCAGAACCTGCCAGCCAAGCAATCGGATTCCTTTTTTATCCAGTCCGCCGTTATTGAAATAAATCAATGTTGGAGCCCGTCGCTGTGCAGTCCGTGATTCCAGAGTCTCTCTTTGTTAATATACTGCGAGGTTCTTTGGTAATGGCCATTTATGTAAGTGCGTGTTGGAGTAGTTTTGTGAGACTTAGGAGGCATTATTGGCCAATACAAAGCTCCCCACACTTTTTGAGGACGAAAAAGACTCTGTGTGAATCTTGCAGAGCTGAACCGCCGTCGCAGACACCAATCTGTCTATTGGGCCGTAAAAGAGGGGGACCCTGAGGAGAAAATGAGGTCAGAATTGAGATTCCCTGAAGCAGAACTGTACAGAGCGAACGGCACACTCCCCACAGAGAAAACACAGGGCTTAGAAGCGTAATAACAGTGTATCAGTGTGTCAACAGAGCATTGTGGGGGGGGGGGGGGGGGGGGCGAAAAAAAATAGCAATAATAAAAATGAGTGGCAGTGCGATGTCGTGGTCAGGAAGGAGAGTTGCAGGTTTGAGTCCTGGGTGGCTTAGCTTCCTACCGGGATAGGCAATATGTCGAGTGTAAACTAAGCGCCCTAGTGCCCATGGATGAGGATGTCCATCAAGCAATAATGAATGTAATGTAACAGTGTCGGTATGGTATAGCAGTGGAAGCCCACGAAGCTGGGGAAAGTAGAATTTCATTGGCTGAAATTTCATTTTATTTGACTTTTTTTTTATACCGAAGGTCACTGGAACAAATGCAGACACGTGTCAGATAAAGTGCATTTCTCCTGAAGTAGCGGCTATCCAAAGCCATGAACATCAGGTCTAGTTCACATGGTAAAGCCTTTGCAAAGCCAGTGAAGTTGTGGCTAAGTCTTAAGCTAGAAGTAAGGCATAATTACAAGAGATATGATAAAAGAACTTCAACATCAAGATGAAGATACTAGTGCAGCATGAAAGTGAGAGAAGATCAAGATACAAGATATAATTGTTATGCGAAAGTGATACTTAATTGGTGGTAGCTCAGCAGAGTGTTGTGCTATAGTTAGTCAAGGCAGAGTCTGAAGAGATCTTCAAACCACGGTGGAAAATGGGCAGTGACTGAGTGATTCGTAGAGGAATGGGTGAGTTTGTTCGACCACCAGAGAGCTAGGGTGGAGAAGCTCTACAGTCGGACATTTCCGTTAACATTGTGCAAATCTGCGATTACACTGAGGGTCTACACAGAGGCCTGAGGGGTGATGAGTTTGACAGAATGACTGATCATTGATGGTGTGTTTATGTATAGGGGAGTCAATCTTCCCTGCTGATCTAAACAATGAAATGAGATCACACTTCTCAAAATAAATGAACAAGATTTTTGTCATTAGGTAAATAACAATTAGCCTTCACAGGCATGCAAGGTTTAAAGCCAATAAAGGAGGGAAAGATGATAAAATATGACAAAGACAAGTACTGTGCAAGCCATCCATCTACACTTCTGCTGAAGAGTTCCTTTGTAGTGTAATTTAATGGCTGAATTACCCTGTCATGGTCAACTAGATTTTGAGTTCTACAATTTTATTAATTTTACTGAGGAGGCAGGGTCTAAGATTCATTAGTAACTATGATCTTGTTCTTTGCGAATATATTTTTGTTGAGTTATGTTTTAGCGAGGTCATTTATGTGTGGACAAGAGCCAGTGAGATTGTTGCTTTTGGATATATCTACCCTAGACTGATTTGTAAAACTGTTCTGTTGATGTTTCCTGGATAAGGATGAATGATGAAGTGGTAAGTTTGCCATTTGAAGAAATTCAAGGAAGAAGGTGTTTTTAAAAACATTTGACAGGTCTTGTTAGATTTACTGTATCAAACATTCATTTGTGATTCTTTTATTTTTTATTAAAAAAAGACTGTTTGCTGCATATGCTACATTCAAAAAGTGCTACCCTAGGTCTGTTTTTTTTTTTTTAATTCTATGTTAATTTATCAAAAATAAGTATGCGTGTTCGAGCATGTTTGTGTTGGTATATATAACGTTCAGTGGGCAATGAATGGACTGGTGTGCACCTTATTTTTAAATGTGAGATCTCTGTTGAGTTCAGTGAAGAGCTGATTACAGCACGTATATGCAGTGTGATGCGCAACAAGATAATTACGTCAACATATTATGAAGGACTCACGTTTGGAGGTTAACTACGAGTCAGCCAAGACCGAACACATCCCGGGATTGCATTTCCTGTTTCGTGTAATGTGCACAGCAGAATGCAATTCACCAGTTGCAGGATAATATCCCCACACATGACCGGTTCAAGTCAATCATAAAGATGGCCTTGTTCTCGTACGCAGCCGACGGTTAGACGTTGGCAGGCGCAGAGACGGACAGCCAGGGCCCCTGGGGCCCGGTTTCGTCAGCGACAAACTGGCGGGAAAATTGCATTTAAAGTTTGGCGCAATTTATCTTCATTGTTGCAATGTTAAGAACTCGCGGCGGAAATCGAATCTCGCTAAATTCATTTAGTTCTGGGGGCCGGTGATGTGCAGCGAATCATTCAAGTTCATGACCAGAATGACATGATTTCATTACCCGGCTTTAGGAGGAACTTTTTGGGGAGCGATTGTGTTTACTAGGCTGCCCCTGGCTATAACAATAATCATTCACAAAAGAAAAAAGATTAATTTTGTTTAATGTAAGATTGATTTATTTATTATTATTATTATTGTTGTTGTTGTTGTTGTTGTTGTCGTTGTCATTGTCGTCGTCATTATTGTTGTTATTATTATTATTATTATTATTATTGTAATTTGTTCGCACAGGGATGCCAGGGTTTTACCTTGCAGAAGTAGTGGACTGATTTATTGAAACAAGTGTACTCCAAAGCAACCCAAATGAATGCAGTTAATCACGAATCCCTTCATGCAATAAAGCAGTAAAAATAAGAACAAGACAGAAGAATGTCATGTTCCGCACACAGCAGCATCATTAAAGTGAATCAGCTGTTTATGCAACAAAATGTCAGTTCCTAAATGCGGAATTGATTGCTGTGGAACATTCTGGAGTTTTCACGGATTGTTTGTTCTGGGAAGCCTGACAAATATATTATATGGTATGACATATGAAAGTGACAAATATGAAATCGTATTATATAACAGACATCTTTACAACACTCGCCGTGTTTACAAAATGTATTTTTTTTAAACAAGTGTCACTAAAGTATGCAAGATCATGACTACACAACCCAACATATGCTGCCCTGACTAATATACACTCTTGTGTCTTGCAAACGTGTTGGAGAAGGGTTGGCCGACACATCCCCATTGTCTCTCGAGTAACATTGTGTGAATCAGAGATAGTTTTTTTTAGATCAATGATACACAGAGGTGTTTCTGTGAATAGGACAGAATGCTAATTAAAGCATGACTAATGGATTTGCGTATTTGGTAATATGTTAATTCTTTGCACACAGCCATGTCCGAGGTCTGTAAATAACAAAAAGAGTAAAATGAGTTATTAGAATTATCATGGGTAGCAATGCAGCTCCTCCTCCTGCTGTTGCAGTTCCTTTCTTTTTGTAATCATACAGTTCAGGACATCATTAATATACAGCACAGGCTGTAGATTTTCTTACACCAGCCACTCAAGCGCCTTGCCTCCAAAAGCAGTCCAGAACAAGAAAACTCAGATCACAGAATGAAAAGAACTATCCGTATTCGCTGCGGCAAGTTTTTAGAAAACTGTGCAGCTCTCCAATATGAGTGACAGAACAAACAAACATTTCCCAAACAAAGACTCCACTGGTTTGAAATGTGTCACATTGGCCCAAAGTCAGATACTGAAGATACTGTTTGTCCTGTCACTTGATTCTTCTATGTTTATAGTGCTGTATGGATTTATATTGCAAAAAGATGTGATATATCTTTTCTCTTTGGCTATTTATTACTGCCTATTAAAGCTTTGGCTACGTAGGATTGCTTTCTGTATGCTTTGGACAATTGTGGTTTAATTAAGCCCCCAGATATTTACATTTTGCTGAATAATATATTTTAAAATTCAATCCAATCTTTAAAAGGGTAAATTATACATATAATGAAAGTGTGATTGGTTAGAACCAGTATTGGAATATTTTCAAACAAAACAAACAAAACAACAAAAGAAGAATCCCTTAGTGGCACATTTTTAAATGCTTATGCTTATAAGTTTATAAACATGTGGTTTATAATCTCAATAAACCATTTTGTGCTATGTTATGCTGTTTAACATAACTGCTGTCTTGACTATATTTACTTAAAATGAAAGAATCTCTTACTGCTGATTATCAACATGGATTGAGATTTATACCTCATAAGTTACACTCAAGCAGTTTAGATAAGAACACAAGAGTCAGGTGCAGAACTATGAATCCATTTCTGAGTAATCGGAGCTTGTTTTACAATTTTATGCCTTACAGAAAATGAGCTTTATTCCAGGATCCTCTCAGTTCCGCCAAAATTGTTGTTTACATATAACAGTCTGCCGAAACTATTTTTCCTACCCAACAGCGGCGTCAAACTTGTTTCACAGTTCCCAGCGAAGCGCTAATGGGCTGGGTTAATGGGAGGATGGAAAATGAGCAGAACCAGGTGAGCTAAGCCTGGCGGGAACATGCAGAATAAGCAGTCAGGTAAACAGACTGTCCTTTTACTGAAACAGACAGGAAAATGCATTTCACTATCCTTATACTGACACAATGTGAAACGTAGACCCACTGAGATATGAATGGTGGGCATTCTGAACTCCCAAATGTTCGTTGCTTTGAAAATTTGGCATGAAAATATACCCTTTTTAAGAATTTGAATCTGTTTCTGGAATTATATACTTACATTATGGTAGCCAAATTTTCAAATCACATAGCTATAATATTTCAATATTAAAGCAGCAGGAATCGAGATCTGCAAAATCCATTTTTTTTCTACATTGGCTTCTCAAACAATACATATCTCCTATTTTGGATTGCCAATATTTCACTTCATACACATACTTATTTGGCTCTCCCCCATCTTTACATGAAACTTGTCTTTCCTAGAGTGTATTTTTTTCAGCAACTGTGCTATCATATGGCCCGGCACCTAATTATAACAGTTTTTGGATAAGTGATAATTAGGAGCAAGATAAGGTGTAATTGTGTTTTGCACTTCCTGTCTCCATAACTCAAGGTTCTACAAAAGTAAAGTAAATTTATTGTGTAAGTGTTTTGAACTAGTCGGCAAGCCTGCGGTACTGTCTGCATGCTAAGCAGCCAGCCAGTTACAGCACGGCTCCCAAAATCACAGACAGAGACGGCAGCACCTTAGCCGCACCTGTACGCTGAGCTGTAGGGGGCTGTGGAGGCAGCGCGGCTGTACGCTCGGAGAAGTTTTCCAGCTTCATTTCCTACAGGACCCGCTCTTCAGCCAGACAAAGCGGCGCAGATCTTATGCGAGATTAATGGCACTGTGAATCACAGGCCTTGTCAGCAATGCAACGGGTGTCAGACCTGTTTTCCGCAGCTGCGGCTCATTTGAATCTGTATAATCTCCAGCGTGCCTGCATCGCTGCCCCCCGACCACTGACAGCTGCATTAAGTACTGTCAAGTACAGTGTCACTCCCCTGTCATCTCGGAGGGGTGGCGGGGAGGGAGGGAGGGAGGGAGGGAGGGAGAGAGAGAAAGAAGAGCTAGGGATGGAAGGGGAGTGAGAGAGAGAGCACAAGAGAATTAGGGGGAGTGAGAGAGAGAGAGAGAGAGAGAGAACTAGGGATGGAAGGGGAGGGAGAGAGCTAGAGATGGAGAGCGAGTGAGAGAGAGACAAAGGGAGAGAAATAGAGGGGGAGTGAGAGAGAGACAGAGGGCTAGAAATGGAGGGGGAGTGAGGGAGAGACAGAGGGCTAGAGATGGAGGGGGAGTGAGAGAGAGACAGAGGGCTAGAGATGGAGGGGGAGTGAGAGAGAGACAGAGGGATAAAGATGGAGGGGGAGTGAGAGAGAGACAGAGGGCTAGAGATGGAGGGGGAGTGAAAGAGAGACAGAGGACTAGAGATGGAGGGGGAGTGTGTGAGAGAGAGCAAGTGGGCTAAAGAGATGGAGGGAGCAAAAGAGAAAGAGAGACGGCAAAGGCTAGAGATGGATTTCGGAGAGAGATGGAATGCAAGACAGAGAGGGGCTAGAGATGGAGGGGAGGTGAGAGGAAAATGGAGAGGGGGAAGAGAGGGAGGGGAAGTGAGGAACAATTGCAAGAGAAAGACAGATGTAGATAGGGAGAGGGAGAAATACAGAGTGGGGGAGAGGGTGAAAGAGAGAGAACAGGAAGTGTAGAGATAAAGAGTGCGGCAGGGAGAGAGCATGAGAGACAGAAAGGGAGAGGGAGAGGGAGACGGAGAGAGAGAGAGAGAGAGAGAGAGAGCAAAAGAGCAGAGAGATGTTTGTTTTTTCAATGGAATGTGACATTTACATGATCAGCATATCATGATTCCTCCATAAACGTAAAACGTGACATGAGAAAGATAAAGACCTGGCATTTATAAGGTTAGCTCACACTTGAATAAACGGACTACACGTATGTAAGTATTGATAATAAGCAAAAATAAGTGCATATTTATTTATTATTGTGGAATTATTTTTGGGGACCTTACTAGGAATTAAAATGTTTTAATTTAAATTATTTTAAACAAGTTCATTTTGTCCTTAGGGATTGGATTGTTTGCTGCATAAAAAATGTAAAGAGAATACCATTAAGGCAAATATCTCATGTTTTTAGTATTCCTGCTGCAAGTGTGACATTGGGACTTGCACCTTTGAAGAGTTTCTACCATGCTGAAAGGCAATGTCCTCTGGTTGCTTATTTCCAAGTGCAGGTGGTATACTGTAAATGGATTGTATCGAATGGATGTGCTTTAGCCATTTACCAGTCATTCTACCGTGGTACTTTAGATGATGATCTGTTTTTACATGATGTGATTTTCTTAGATGGGACTGGGAGAGTGAGGCTTCTTGAAACCCAAAATGGGTGAAAGCTAATGTTATCATATATTGACTACTTCAAATGGAAAAAAAAAACTAGTTTGCACTAAAGGATCGTTTGTAGTGAACGTCCAGCACCACTGTGGGACTTGACCTGTCCACAGGAGCCATGGCTATATGACATCCCCTTTGACAGGGTCATAACTGTAGGGTGTCACATACAAGAGCCCTTACCTCAATGTCACCGTTCGCTGGGGACAACAGTGCAAGGTACCATCTCCCACAACTGTAAGTGATGTCAGATTCCTGCAGGAGGCAGTGCTGAGATTCCTCAGACTGGAGAAACGGAATGTCTGAATCAGAGGCCTGCGATAGATAGATCGGCGGCCTCTCCAGGGTGTATTTCTGCCTTTTGCCCAATGCATGCTGGGATAGGCTCCGGCACCCCTCGTGACCCCAACCGAGAATAAGTGGGTATTGATAATGGATGGATGAATGGATGCATGGGATGGCTACAACCGTAATCCTCCGGACCAAGACACCGCAATCCTACCCTTCATCTCCTGTCTGAACAGAGCCTCTAACAGTGGGAAGGCACTGAGCAGTTCTTGGTTTTTTGGGGGGGGTTTTGGCATTCTGGGAGTCAGAGGAAATGAGAATTAGTTATGAGCCCAAACTTAGCAGCCATTCCCTCTTTACCATTGCTGACGTGCCTTTCCATCCTGAGCCTGGAAGCAGCCACACCACCCTCCATCTCACCTCTCACACTCCCTTCTGGTCCTCCTGAGTCTGGAATCTGCCCCACACCCCCCTCCCTCTCCCCTCACGCTCTCCTCCCTGGCTCTCCTGAGCCTGGAATCAGACACACCACCCTCCATCTCACCTCTCGCACTCCCTTCTCCTGAGTCTGGAATCCGCCCCATAACCCCCTCCCTCTCCCCTCACGCACACCCCCCTCCCTCTCCCCTCACGCTCTCCTCCCTGCCTCTCCTGGCTGGAAGCAGCAGCCGGTGCTGCTGTAGCCCACGCGTGTGACGGGCGTGCGTCTCTGATAGCCCCCGTTTTCCGCTCTCTTCCTCTTCTCTTCCTTTTCTACCCTTCAGATCCCTTTATTTCCCTCCATTTCCTGGATTGAGGCCGCTGCACACATCCTCTGTTTTACTATTTTTCCCTCCCTCCGTTTCATTCTTTTGAAAAGCAGGCTGTCTTTTATACTAGTCTTTTTTTATCTGTCAGGCGATGCCTTGGCAATCGCTACAGCAAGTCTAAAATAATAATAATAATAATAATAATAATAATAATAATTATCTAGGTTTTCATCTACTTTGTGAAGTTCTTGTAGAAGGCTCTTGCAGAAGCAAAAAGGTCAAAAATTCCAGTTTCCATCAGAACTGGGCACGTGCAGAACCGGCTCCTCGGGGGTTAACAGAGGTAATCATTGGAGGGGATTTCTTCCATCCCTTTTACGCCAGAATTCCGTAAATCATTTTTTCCCCCTTGCTGTACTTTTGATAAGAGCATTTCCCCATTGTGCCCACAGTTCGGCTACCATCCAATTCCCCAGTTGTAAGGGATTAATTCATTCCAGGATTAGCAGTCATAGGTTGTGGGAAAACTTTAATTTAGTACTGAGAGGTAAAGAAAACTTTATACAAATATAAACAATAACTCTGTGAAATGATTCAGCTGGAGAAAAAACACAGTAATCATTTCACAGTAAAACAGGTTTTTAGGCTAATGACAGTTCGGTTTCAGGTTCTTTTACCCCCTTAACCTTCACTTCTGAGAGTAAAAACATACCTATTTTTTTCTGTTAATTGATGCGAAAAAAGGTTTATTAGATGTGAGTTTCAAGACAAAAATAAAATGATAAATCAATGCATGTATAAATAAATGTTATACAATTTATAAATATAAAACTGCAGTTACGCATCACACTTTATAGTGCAATACATTATCTGAGGACTAGTGTAATCCTACATTATTAATTCGCAATTAATCAATGTCTAATTTAAGTGTGTGACATGCAGCAGTATGTGGCACAATGTGATTTTGCACAGTGTGGGGCTGCTCTCTGCTAAAAGATCACTGTGATAACAAGGCCAGGACATTTAGTGGAAGTCAGTAATTTACTTAAAATCAATGTGAGTGGCAGAGGCAGGCATGTTGAATCGGCTCGAAAAGTTTAGTGTTTGTCGAAGGTTTGAAAACAATCTGGATTCAGCACTTGGTGGGTTTAGAAATGCACCTTTATGAGCAAATGATTCATTTGATGATTCAATGATTCGTTCGTTCATTCAAAAGATTCATGTCTAATGCAGATACATTATAGATTTTTCATTCAAAAGGACAGAATCATAGCTTTGTACTACTGCTACTGGACTACTTTCCTATTTGATGTATAAAGCATATCTTTATTTATTCCGGTGAAAAAAAACATTAAGCATTTGTTCACAATGCCATTTTTCACAGTTAAAGACTAAATAAATATAACTTAACATTTTCGGGAATTTTCAACAGAAAATCATGCATAGAAAAGGTTTTAAATGGCATTTATTCAAGGCTTTGCATATACTTTTAGAGAAAGGTGTCCACTGCATTGACACATCGATGGACACACACGAGCACATTTCTAAAGGTTTTCAAGGTCATAAGCGGAAAAAAGTGTAACCGTAAACTCTGTTAGGAGGAGTACAAGGGTACGATTGCATCGACACGTTCAAGACAAATAAACATAGCGGTGGGCTAGCGACAGACGATCTGCGATACTTCCGCCTGACGACGCACGTTCCTCGGCGCGGAAACCTGCTAGCGACACCCGGAGCGTGAATAGCTGTGACGGCCGGGGCGATCCCCGGAGGAGTCTGACGTGAAGTAAGTTAAGGGTTTTATGCGCCGCCGTGGCGCGGAGCGGAAACTGGAGCCCCGGGCTCCGCCGGGAGGGAGCCGCGGCCGCCCGCTAAACTCCCCGCCCGGTTTCCTTCGGTTCCCTTTCACGAGGACGGCGCTTTGAAAAAATTGAAAAAAAAAAATTTTTAATGAAAAAAATCGAAATGGCAACGGTTCATGTGGCTAATTTGCAGACCCTCGCGTTGGCGTCATCTTTGAGTGACCAACGCGGGCGGGGCGCGCGGTCCGCCGCGACACTGCCGGACGGCGCCGAGTTGGGCGGCGCCTTCGCTCGCGGAGCCGGTGATCAGGTTCGCCGAAACGTTGAGGTAAAACCGCGGCGCCTCATCAGGGGGACTCGCTGACGTGACACGCGCTGGAGGAATCCGTCCCCCCCCCCCCCCCCATCAACGCCCCCCCACCCCCACCAACTCCCCCCCCTCGCGTAAGGCCCCTTAGTCGCAATGTCATTGAGAGAGCCATTACAGTGCTCTTCCCCCGTCCAATTAAGAGCTCATTGTTAGCCCCTGTTCCTGAAGTGACTGTTTGTTGACGAGTGCGCAGTTTTTGCTTGAGAGGGTTTTAATTGAATGGCGACTGCAATCTAAATGCGGGGCAAACGCGGGACGCGCAGTCTGTGCAAACGAGGCTGTTTGCGGCGGTTTGTCTGCTTGCTACAGTACACCAATTCATTACCGCGAACATCTGCCCAGTCGTATTGTAGCAATTAAAACAATGAGCAGTTATCCTTGAGCTTCCTGCATTCATTCTGAGCTACATTAGAAGGCTGTAAAGCAAATTAAGGATTTAAATTTACTAAAACTACCCCTGATTGTGAAGAAACAGTTCAAGTCTTTAGCATGCCACAAAAATCAATTTTGCCGTTGTAAATGTAGATTTTTCACAAAGATGAAGTATGTCCTTTTAAAAATGATTTTGTGCTTGACTGAGATTGATTTTTTTTTTACCAGACATAAAATCGTGTTTATGGAACATAATTCCTCTGATTTCACGGTCTTACCTGAGCAAACAGCAATATGTCTCACAAGAACAATGACAAACAACAAGCTTTGCATATACATCTACATGCAAAATTCCTTATTTTACAAGCCTGCACAAATGTGTGTGTGTGTGTGTGTGTGTGCATGCGTGCGTGTGTGTGTTTACATGTATACATGTGCACGCGTGTATGTGAGTATAGCTCTACATGGAAAAATAACTAAAAGTAAGGCACTTTCCAGGAATAACATGCACAATAGGAAGCGGCCATGAGGAGGGTTTTTACCAAGGTGAAGGGCATCATCCAGCACAACCTCAGCAGCTCCTGATTTGTTTATAAGACCTGCTCTTTCTTTGGGGCCTCGATCCTGCAGGCGCGGGTTGGCTGACCAAAAAACATTCCAGAGAGCCGAGTGAAAGAGAACCGCGGCGGACCAGATGGCGGACAAAGGCTAAAAAAAACCTTCCGCGGTTTGACGTCCTCGAAAAGGCCCTGCCGCCGGACGCCTTTCAAACGCCGCCCGGTCCTGCGGGGCAGCCAATGAAACGGCGCGGCGTTCAAAGCGCCTCTAATCTAAAAAAAACCGCTATATTTAACAAAAGCGAGGGCGAATTAAAGTTCAGCCGCGATCCCCGACCTTTCATTCCCACCTGTACAAGTGCAGCTACGCGACTGCAGGGTGATCGCGCCACACTGGTGCATAATAAAATAAAAGACAGAGGGTTCGATTTAAGGGAGTGCGTACGACATGAATGATTCATACCCTAATACACAGTTATGAGAACATGCCACACCTTGATAAATAGCAGGAAGGTTACACGAGCGCTGTCGGAAACAGGTATCCGGTCAGGAGTTCAGAAAGCCAGGCCAAACTGCTGGTCCCCTAGGCTGTGGCGCGGTCGTTGTGAGGGGAACTGAAGCTTGCTCTCTGGCTTATTTCTGGCAGATGGAATAAGCTGGCATTCTTCGCCACATCGTTGATCCTTAGCTTTAGCAATGGATGTGTGTGTGAGTGTGTGTGTGCGTGTGTGCGTGTGCATGTGTACATGCACGTGTGTGTGTGTGGGGATGCATGTGTGTGGGGATGCATGTGTGTGGGTGTGTGAGTAATAATAATAAGCTTATATATATATAGCACTTTTCATACATAAAATGTAGCTCAAAGTGCAATTGTGGGTGACAGAACGAAAGAGAAGAGAGGAGAGAAAGAAAAAAGTGAGTGAGTTTTGGTTTATGTGTGAGTGTGTGAGAGAGAGAGAGAGAGAGAGAGAAATAAAGAAAGTAAGAAAGAAAGAGGAGGGGAGAGAGAAAGAAAAATAGAGAGGGAAAGAAAATGTGTTTCTGTCGGACAGGCTGGACATATGAAATGGAACTGCCTGTCAAACGGAGGGCTTTAGCATTCTTTCCTGTGCTGCAGCACCTTCTGTTGGCCAGCCGTGGTCATGTAAGGGAGTGGGCTTCGAGCGGTGCTACTGACCATATCCAGTGAGAGACGACTTATTGTTTCACTCTGCTGCATCGACCCAGATTTGAATTATGCTATTTGGTGTGTGTGTGTGGGGGGGGGGTTCCTATCCTGTCTCTTTTAAAAATTATTTTATACTTTTCTTTATATCCTTCAATATTTTCAACTTAATCCTTCAACTTAAAAATAAAAAAAATGAAGAATGAAGCTAGCAGGTAAAACTGTAGTGAAAATGAGGAAAAGCTAATAAGAGTGCATTTTAAAGACAGTTTAATGTTGTCGTGCTTTGTTGACACACGTGATGTTGACTGTGCAAAATGGACCAGTAAGGCGAGGTATAAGACTGGCCTTGAGATGTGTAAGCATTCTCTAACCATCCACTGAATCAGTACACAGTCTTACAGAAACAGGAGCCATGCCCTCCACTGCTGTAGATTCGCTGATGTCCGCTGAGGTCATCTTTCTGTTGATAAGATAATCATTCCTGATGAGACTTCCCCAGAATTCAAAACCACAGTTTAAAAGGAGATGCATTTGATTATGTTTAAAGAACGCATTATTGTCCATAGTGCACAGCCAGGACACACTCGCAGGGGAGGAATGCGGACGTGTGTGTGTGTCTTCTGCCCTTTCATAAAGCCGCGTAAGTGGCATCTACTCCTTTTCATCATCTTTTCCCAGTTAACGCCCAATATCCCAAATGCCATTAATATTGCACCACCGCTGCTGATCTTTAATTTATGACGACTAAACTTTTAATTAGAAATGTGTTGTTGCTGTTTACCACCTCTCTCTCTTAACTGAGAGATTGGCATTTGCGATATTCCAAATGCCCGCGCATGCATTATTAATTATTTTCCATTTTTCCCCTACATAAACTGAGGATGTTTTTTTTTTTTTTTAAATGCGGACTCAGAGACGAGAGCTCTATGCCTTTGCAAGCTGAAAGAGAGGAAATAGACTCACTAAGCTTGACCTTAGCCAATGAATTCGAGCCATACGAAGAGGGAGGACCTACAGGTCAGGTCTATATAGCTATATATATATATATATATGTATATATATATAAGTAAAACTTGCACTGAAAGCTAATATCTGCACAAGACACACGTACACTGTTTTTCATTAATTGCACCCAAAACATATTGTAGGTAACGACTGGCAGATGACGTGAGACGTAGGCCTAAATGCAGATTTGAAAATATTCTTAGAACTCTTCCCTCTTTGTTTCATTCCATTTATTATTCAAAGCGATTAATTATTTAATCCGTTAAAAAAAAAAAGGAAAACATAAAGGACTGTTATGAAAGCTTTCTTTTTTTTTTTTTTCAAACCACACATCTCAGTGACACTGTGAGGCTTAGCTAATACGGTTTTATAAGCACTGCAGTCATGCCAAAGCATGCCACGTTTTCACCAAGTAGCATTTGCTAAAATTATATTTTATGTCTTCCAGGTGTGTCATGTTAACACGGGGAGCGTGTTTAAGACTCAGCTGTGAGCAAACTGTTTTTGTTTCCGTCTACATAATTATTCACCGTCAAATAGTGGCACCGGGGATCAAGGAACATATGATTTTTATGGTGTCTTCGCGCAATAAGCAAACCGCCATTTTCCCGCCACGAGTCGCGAGGAAAGCAAAAGGCAGCTCCGCTGTTATGGTTCACTCACTGCGAGGGGGGGAAAAGGTGCTGCAGCTTTTCCTTTTTTTTCCTGCGGGTTAAAAGGGGGAGAAAAAAAAAAGACAACTTGCATTGCTCCGCTGTCTTTATAGAGATGAGCAAAAGCAGCGGGACCAATCAAGGTGTCCCTGAGCACAGACGAGGCAAGCCAGAGATGCTCTGAGCCTCGCAATCCACTCCAGTGGAAAGGAGAGAACAGGGCACATCTCTCAAAGATCCACACACTAATTAAAGAACTCCAATTAACAGTCCATCATTGCAGCCCAGGAATGCTCCTGAGAGCGATCCCTGACTCAACATCAAACCAGCAGTATGAAGACACACTGTGTCCACAGAGGTAATTAAACACGCACACGCACGCACGCACAGACACACAGACACACACGTATGCACGCACGCACACATACACACTCACTCATGCACACACACACACACACACACACGCACGCACACATACACACTCACTCATGCACACACACACACACACACACACGCACGCACACATACACACTCACTCATGCACACACACACACACACACACACGCACGCACACATACACACTCACTCATGCACACACACACACACACACGCATGCACGCACGCACACATACACACTCACTCATGCACACACACGCACACACACAGGCACACACATACACACACGCACACAAACACACACAGAGACACACACACATATAGCTACACACACACGCACACACACACACACACACAAACACACCCACCACACCCACTACCACCTGCACCGCTAGCAATGCACACACGCAATACACACGAGCAGACGCACAGCTAGCACGCTGAAATAAGCCGTCTCCGTTTAAGGTCTCTGATCGTGTCCTTAAGAGAACCCGGTGACACGAACTTCATTTCCAAAATGCGCCTGCGTTCCAACGACGAACAGAACGGCGCTTCCGTGCGCCCGCCGCAATCAGACATGACGGCGCGGGGCACGCACCCGTCATCAGACACTAGGCAGGACACGCGTGCTCGCATTGCGCTGTGTTACAGCCGTCGACTGTAAGCCGCAAGGTGAGAGGGATAGAGAAATAGTGAACAATGGGAGCGCATTCCAGGTGGCGCGTTGG
Source organism: Anguilla anguilla (assembly GCF_013347855.1). NCBI lineage: Eukaryota > Metazoa > Chordata > Actinopteri > Anguilliformes > Anguillidae > Anguilla > Anguilla anguilla. Next base: position 8,815,983 of record NC_049203.1, read on the forward strand.
CACTGCTGTGAGGGGCTGGATGGCAGGCAGCAGACAGTACCGGGGACATTGTTTTCAGGTTGGGGTTAAACCCTTCAGTTCCAGCCCATTGAGTGCCTCTATCCTTTTATCGCTTCGATGAATGTGGCAGCGAAACGTTATTATTTTGCCTTCTCACCTTACTCACCCCCCCCCCCCCCCCCCCCCCACCTCCCACCTCCCGGCTCTGTCACCTCACTCTCAGAAAACCAATCCCCCTTTCAAGATATGCCCTCTGATATGATCCAGCTACTTGAATTGAGGGATCGCAGACTCCGCGTGTTCACAGAGGAGGAGAGAACAATGCAGATGGCGGTGCTGTGATGTGCGGAGACGTATCTCCGAGGTGAGCCGTTCCAAGTGAGGTCACGGCCATCGGGATGCATGCGCTCTCATGCTGTTTCTGCAGCTTACAGAGTTTCCACATTAAATGAGCAATTAGCAGGAAGCCAGAAACATGGTTAGAACGATCAAAGTCTCTGAGTTTTGAAGAATGGCCTGCACACACACATGCACACACACACACACAGATGCAAACACACACACACATGCCTGCACACATACTGTACACACACACACACACACATACATACTGTATACACACACACTCACACACACTCACCCATTCACACACACACACACACACACACACACACACTCACACACACACACACACTCACCCATACACACACACACACAATCATGGTGATTGTTGCAAGCCCAGTGAACTGGCAGATTACTGATTGGAGGTGGCAAACTGCTCAATCGTGCCATTTCAGTCTGTTTCAGAGGTATCACCTCTGCCTCCTCCACCACCACACCCCACCCCCCACCACCACCACCACCACCACGTCCACCACCACCACGTCCACCACCTCACCCTCCCCAAATCGTGTCTGCTCACTCTTCTCCGAAAACCTCCGGAATAGCACGCTGTTGATGAAAAGCTAACACATGCGGAATGGCTTTCATTGTGTTTTTGATTTCTCATTTGCAGCTTGATGGGAGACCTCTCTCTCGCGCCCCGCACCCCGGGGGGAGAGCACACGGGCGGCTGCGCGGAATTTCCATGGATATTACCTTCAAGGTTCGGCAGGTCACGGAGGAAGCCGGGTCCCGGATTCCGGAACATAAAGGACCGAGAGATGTCTAATACAGGGCCTGCCGCGAAAGTTACCGAATTCAAGCGCATCGTAAAGAGCTGCCTGTTAGCTCGCAGTTTTACAGGGTGTTTTAGGAGATACATACCCCCAGGTCATAGACTGCGTAATGCAATGGTGAACATGAAATTTAGTCATGCTGTTCATGGTTAAGGCTCGTTAAAAAGTGGAAGGCCTTTTTTATTCCTCTCTAAGCTATGTCATGCGTACCCAAACATTTTGGGCTCTTCAGTGGTTTTATTTTATTGACAGGTCGACTGGGAGATCTTTGCTCATAGCCCAGTCTTTGTCTCACCCTCCCGAGCTTGGCATGTATTGCAGGGGTTCCCTCGGATCTATGACCCCCCCCCCCCCACTCCTCTGTCAGTACATCTTAATTGCATGGAGGTCGGAGTGAACGCATTGATTCACCTGCTCAGTTAAGCCACAAAGAATCCTCAATCCCTTCGACACCGACCGAGTGAAATGCTTTCTTTTTTTGGCCTATTCCGATGCTACCTTCCCCCCATCCCCCGCGCTTGTTTTCGGTGCGTTTCCATGACAAGAGATGCGAAATTAGACAGCAGCACTGCCTGTTGTGCTCCAATTTCTAAGTTTGCTGCAACAAATTTGCTGCCACCGCCCCCTCCATCCACCGCCCCCTCCATCCCCGCCCCCCCCATCCATTTACCCGGAGGAAAGTGGCAAAAGAGAAATGGCACACGTCCCCTGGTGGGCTTAATCAAAGCCAGTGCACTTCCCTGTGTCAACACTGCCATGTGAAGAAGGGGTGGCAGAGCAGACTGGGGGTGTCAAACCATTATCCGCTACAGGTAGACGCCGTGTGGCAGGGGGGACTTAATAAGCATGCTGGGACGCCCACAGCTTCTTAAACCAGGACAGACTGTTACTTCCCTCTCACACTTAACTAACTCCCGGGCAAATAGTCTCACGCCTGCTCCCGCTGGTGTAAAAAGTCTCGAATTGCTCTGGTGTCAGATCTGGCGCCGCTTTAGCGTAAGGAGTAAGAATTTTAGTCGCTTTTATTTTTTCGCGCGTCTGATTTCGCCCGGTGATTACGCTCACGAAGGCAATCCCGCGAACGCCCGCGCGTCGCGCGTTAACGTTAGCGCGACTGCGGCACGAATCCTTTTAAAAACACCAAATGAAACGCCTTCCCATGGTGTGCTCTCCAGCGGTTCGGTGTTTCGGGCTATTATTATATTCATCTTTTTAAGTTCAAATAAGTTTTGATTTCAAAGGTTATGTCCGTCACTGCGGATATACGCTAAAAAGGTTTAGAAATATAAATGTTAGAATTTATTAAGAATGCAATTCAATGCAATGCAAAAAGGCAATTGTGTAGTACAATAACACATTAGTGCATCAGTAATAAGCCATGTCCTTGTATAACAGGCTGTAAATTGCCAATACCTTCCTCCCCAGTTATACATGCAGACGCGGTCACACGGTAGATGGGAAGGTACTGAAGACATATAGACAGACAGATCTATTAAGGCACTGTCTTAAAGTTGTAAGTTTTCTGTCAGCTCTTCCTGCCACATTCATCAATTTTCATTTAAAATAAAAGAAGCCAATGAGTGTCCTTCCTGCTTTAATACAAGCCTGGATTCCTATTGATGCACAGTCCCTACAAAGCTCATAGATTTGCTTTCATGTTGCCCTGGAAACCTCCACTCTTTTGTCCATCTGCCCTGATGTATTTAAGACATGAGAAGAAATATTGATGTCAGTGAAGAGAAATTTGACTTCTGCACTCTAAATTGTGAGGAAGGCGAAATAAATCTGGCACTTGAACCACTTTCAAATGAAGCACACCTCATTCACCGACCATTCCCGGCATTCACTCATTTCAGCCAGACTCACTTTGCATTGTGGAGCTCGGTGAAATGTTTGCATGGGACTGAACTTCAAAAGTGTGTGCGTGTGTGTGTGCGTGCGTGCGTGTGTGTGCGCGTGTGTGTGTGTGCGTGTGTGTGTGTGTGTGTGTGTGTGCGTGTGTGAGTGCGTGCGTGTGTGTGTGTGTGTGTGCGTGTGTGTGCGTGTGTGTGTGAATAATGTGTGTGTGTGTGTGTGCGAGCGTGTGTGTGTGTGTGTGTGTGCATGTGCACAAACACACATGTACACATACATATTGATATAGTGATACAGTGAAAATAGTCTATGCAATATTATCCCCCAGTTCCTCTGCCTAGCAGAGAAAGATGTATAAAAGACAACCCCTGACAACGATGCTACACCAGCGACCTTCTCTCAGCCTTCTCCTCCCCCACACTCCCCAGCCATCTGGCAGAAATGGTGGAACTGATCTCCCCCTTCTCGGAAGTTTTCTGTTTACTTCCTTTCTTTACTTTTCGATCTCTTCTTTTGACTCTTGTGCTCTGACTGTCACTGACCCTTCCTCGGGTCCATCTGGGAAGCTTCCTTGACGAGCTGACCATCCTACTCAACTCTCTTCCAGGTGGCACGACTCTCCCAGGTGATTCTGCTGGGAGACTTCAGCATCCAGTTTGTGACGTTCCCCAGTCAGCCGGAGTCTCCCATCTACTCTACTCCTACGACCTCACTGTCCCACGACCCCCCCCCCCCCCCCCCCCCCTTTACTCGCAGTGAGGGACACTAGCTTTATTTCACCTCTTCCAAACTCACCGTGTCCCCTTTTGAATTCCGATCACTTTCTAACCCTTTCTCCCCATCGCTTTTCTCCTCTACCCACCCCCACTCCTGAAGTCTGGCTCTCGCCCTCCACAACCTCTCTCCATCCAGTCTGTGATGCAGTGTCACTGCCTCCCTTCCGTCTCTCGAATCTTCCTCCCAGCTATTTACTAATGCCGCGGCAAACCCGCTCTGATGGTCTGTCTCCCTCTCCACGGACTCTTGATTCCCACTGTCCCCTCGTCTGCACACCTGCAAGGCCATCTTCTCATAGCCCATGGCTATCTGACACATGCTGCGCTGACAGAGCCAAATTGCAGGCAGTGGAGGGAAAATGGCACAAATATGGAGACCCTGCTGACCTGTCCACCTACTGGTTCCTCCTCCCTGGATTTCAATTTCTCCCACAAAGTTGCCATGGTTAACTTTTACCGCACAAAAAACTGAACGCTCATCCGCTAGCCCTCTCAAACTCTTCTCTACTTTCTTCTCACTTCCTAACCCTCCCTCCGCCTCCCACTCCCCCACCTCCTTCTCGCTGCAGATGACTTCAGTGCCTTCTTAATAGGGAAAGTTGCTGACATGTACAGCTCCTTTGAAAAGGCAGCATCTTCCAGCACCTCATCTTCTCCTCTCCCAAGACTACACTCCCTCTCTTCCCACTCATTACTCCACCCCCTTTCTGCTTTCTCATTTCTCAAGTCCTGCTGTTTCGTGCTTCAGCTGCATGCTCTTTTGTCTCGATCTCAATCCCTGGTCTCCATCTTTTCTGACATCCTAACCATTCATCTTCTGTCTGATGAAGTGCTCCTTTGTCCACTGGATGTGGTCTCCCAGCCTTCATACAGACTTGTGTCATTTCTGATCAAGAAAGCCACTTGCTCTTGACCCCTCTACCATCCGGAACTATTGCCCTATCTCTCTGCTTCATTATGTAGCTAAAACCCTCAAGCATGTTATCTTTAACAACCCTCAAGCTATTTTTTTTTCCACTTTCACCTAAATAACGACCTGCTGGATCCCCACCAGTCTGGCTTCGGTTAGTGACGACCTCCGCTCTTCATAGACAGTCTCCTTCTCCCCTGGTCTGTTCATCCTCAAACTCGCTACAGCCTTTGATATAGTTGACCACTATATACTGCCATCTTCCCTGAGAGGCCTGGGAAATGTGCCAGTGTCATCAACTGGATTGCTTCCTACCTCAACAGCCATTCGTTCCAGGCCCCAATGGGCGGAGCTAAATTGAGAACTGGTGAGAGCACATTGTGTTCAGTGTTAAATTCACTTACAGAGTGCATATGCATTGAATTAACAATGGACATTTTACTGTATTCAGGGTTAGGGTTTTGCCTCTGTCTTTTGCCATCCCCCCCTCTCCCTCTACACTACTGTATGTCTATCAGTTCTGTCATCTCTGTCTATGCCTATGGCTTCATCATGTTTGTCTACTCATTTATTCAGGTTTGTCCTTTAATTTGTCACCCGTCTGTATATGTGTGTGTGCTTGTTTCCGTGTGTGTGTGTGTGGGTATGTGTGTGCACGTGTGTGTGTGTGTGTTTGATGGGAATTTCTATCCTTTTATTAGGATTATATTCTGATTGCAGAAGTTCGATGTGTGAAAAGTCAGTTATGTCTCATACAACAGCCTAAAATTTGGTTGGTTTGAGAAATGAGCATTAAAGGTGGTGAAACCTCACAGCTCTCAGACATGCAGTGTAGTACATTGTTAAAGAGGATTTTCTTTCCAAAAAGAATAAAAGCAAGGTTTGCCCCAGGCAACATGTACAGCAATGGAGGATGAAGATGAACCTAAAAGCTTTCCAGATATTTCTCTCAAAACCAGAAAATAGGAAGGAAAAAAACAGATTCAAGTACCCAGCCATGTTTCGGTCCTCAGTATGAAAGAATTCCTTCCTGTCTTTTCTAAAGGTGTTGCAGTTAGCATTGCACTTTTTTTGAACATAATGCTCAGACAAGTCTTTTTAAGGAGAGATAAAATCACACAAAAAAAAAACAAATAATCCCTTCATTTCTTTCCCCAAGCAATCAAAAATCAAATAAGTCATATACAGTAGAGTTCATTCATAATTCAGCCCCTGTGTAATCGCTTAAAAAGTTATTTTACCTTGTGGAAAATCTGTACATCTGTAGCATTTCTTAAATTGAAAAACACAAGATTGATTGTCTGGTAGTGAGGACAGGATACCTAACTCAAGAAAATATTATTTACAATAGACAAATTAAATATGTATGCAGTATACGCTGAGGGGTATATTTTGATATTTGTTAGAATATGAATATGAATATATCAATGTATCAGTGCTCAGTTTTACAGTGTCTGCTCAAATACATGCACATCATAACAGTTCAATGAAATCCCAGAATTATAATTTTGTTTGTATTGCAGCAAATTTATTTGAGATATTTGTTATTGAAACATGCATCTAGTAACACTATTTATTTTTAAAGAGGCAACTGAGATATTTGTAGCCAAAATTACTCATTTATTTGTTTAAAAAAAAAAAGAAAAGAAAACATGCCACGGTAAAGTTTGTGCAGAACCGGGCTCAAAAGCGTGAATTCCTGTTTTATCTGCGATGCCGTTTCCCAGGTTACAGAAAACCCTCTGGACCTAAATGAAATTCCCGTTTCCTGAAACCGTAACATGTTGGGCTCGCCATCCAGACTCAAAATGATTCCTTAATTTCTCATTTCAGATTACACCGAGTGGACAGGAGACACATACAGATGGGACCGTACAGATGTGGATGAACTGGACTGACTTGGACCACAGTTATACATTTACATGTCTGCAGGGCAACTCCTGAAAACACACGTTAGTTTTCTTATGCTTGTTTTCCCCGGCCGAGTGCAGCAATCAAATCATAACCCGACGGACATGTCAGCGTCAGCAGTTCTGATCTGATCTGAAATGGTCAAAAGACTGCAAATTAGGAGCTCTCCCTGTTCCCACCTCAATGGTGTATGACATATTAGTGAAAATATCAATAAGGTTTGCTTTCATATATACAGGAAGACCACTCATACACCCACACATGCATGTACACATATGCGCACAAACGCGCACACGCACACACGCACACACACACAAGCACAAATACACATACAGTAATTAAATATACAGTGTGAATGTTTTTGAGTCTGCTCAAAACTATATATATATATATGCAGAATATTAGAATTGGTATTTTAGAGACAAGTACTATAACAAGAGCATCTGTTACAAGATCTGTGAAATGATCCTCCACCTCCATATATGAACAACTAATGTTGTTGTTGCCATGGTATTATTCAAACATCACACCAGCCATCGGGAGTCTATGTACAGCAGTCACCACTTAGAAGACAGCAGTCAGCAGTTTATTGGCAAAGGCCGACGGTCAGTAGTACGATGTCAATAGTAATTGGTGTCCGGTCAATGGTCAGCTGTTAACACACAATAGTCGGCAGAGACCTGCGAAAGCCTCAGCCACATACGTTCACAACAGCAAGGATTTTATTCCCCGGATAGAACATCATTACTGTGGTGTTGCCACATTTCCAGGTTTGCTGTCCCAGGGGCTTTGACCTTTGCACAACTTTCCTTCATTAAATATAACTTTTCACTCAAGGCCTCCTCTAGTCCAGAAAGACTCAAAAAACGTTTTTTTTTTTTTTTTTTTTTTTGATTGAATAGGGCTGAATTACAACAGGCACAATTGATGATCTGTAATGGAACATATCATTAATTCAAGAAGAAAAGAACACGCGAGAGGAATGGTATGAATTTATGCATGATATTAACAGAAAGCCTCTTTTAAGGATTTGAATTTAAATAAACATGATTCCGAGTGGTGGGAGTAAGGCGAATATCAAGGCATTTACCGAAGCAAGCGCGTGGTTTTAAATCTTTATTTTATACTCATAACTGGAGGTGTGCGTTTTATTCTCAGGATACAATGATAGGAGGGAAGTCTTAGTGTGTGAATTTAAATGAAGTTTTACAGAGAACTTTGAATCTCTTCCTTCAAAGGTCTCCATTGTGCTTGAAGGTTACCCGAGTATGAATAATTTTCACACATACTTTATTTTCTATGTGGGCACATACAAGTGTTTCTGAGCAGATATGCTAATGAACTCTAATGAATCACAGTTTCTCCAGGTGAGAATGAACACGTTTTGGAGATACATTCATTCCAATTTGTTGCTAATTAGCAAAAATTTTAAAAAAATCATTGTCATTTCAAATTGTAAGAGGGTTATTAAATGGCATAGCTAATTATGTCACATATATGTTTATATTTAAGAAAGCTTACCGCCATTTTGAAGGTTTAAAAAATAGGACGTTTATTTACGATCATGTATTTATGTTTTGGTGAAGTGGTCATTTGCAATGAAAATGCAAATAATAAATAAATATTGTATACAGTTATACATGATGAAAGACCAAGAAATCCCTATTTGACCTTATGTTTTGAAAATATGTTCCCCGTGGTTGTGTATATGGGATGTTGTTTTGTAAAGGAAATATTCTACCTCAAAAATAAAACATAAATATTCCAGAAACTTCTAAAAGTTATTTTAAATAATTTGTACCTTTTAGAATTAATCTTTTTTTTTAATTATTTCACATTAGATACTCACATTTACCGTAAAATTGGGCACATTTACACTTAAGGTGCATTACAAGTCTAGTTACCCATGAAAATACAAAAACCAAAAATACTTCACTAAAATAATTTTTTATTTTTTTATGGGGCGGGGGGGGGGGGGGGGGGGGGGGGGGGGGAATTCAGTTGAATGCTATGTAAATGCTTTATATTGCAAAAGATTATACCATACAAGTTAATGGCCCCTTGGCTTGCAGGATGGTTTAGCAGTAACGGTGTCTGCAGTGCATGTTTTCACTGTTATGCATAAGGCTTTCACCTGTTCCAGCACCCTAGTAGTTAAAATGTCCACCCTGACAGCAGAAGGCAATAGAAACAATCTCCAGTAACAAATCAATGGCCAGCATTCAACATTAAAAGAAGTGGACCTGAGGTCTTATCCAGGGGTGTGTTCAAGTATTTAACTGCTCATACAAAACCCTCTGCTTTACGGAGTCTGTCTGGTCCAGCTTGTTCAATGCAACAGTCTCAAGGTTTCTCTGCAGCACCCATTTGGAGCAACCTATCTGTGAAAGGAGCGACTAAGTTTCTGAAACTTGCCTACTGTAGGTATCGGAAGGACAAGTGTGGCTGGTTTTTCGTTTCTTTTTTTTTTTTTCGAGAACATCAAAAAAAAATGCAACAAGAAACAATTGTTCCATAGCAGGGCGAGCGCAAAGACTTGCGTTGAGTGTTTTTGTGCCTTCCTCTGAGGACAATTTTCAAAATAATTAAAAGCCCCAGTAACAAGATAAGCATTGCCTTCTGCCTTTTGTCAAATGTGATTTCAAATTCTTGGGAAGGGAAAAAATATGTTTGCAAACAAATTATGCTCTTCTCCCTATGGCATTTTTGAGAGTAATGAAGGAACTAGCAACACAACTCACCCCCCCCCCCCCCAACACACAAACACTCACACACCCAATTCCTCATTAAACAAACAGTCTCATTTTTAGTGGAAATGAAGGGTAGTATATGCTCATAGAAAATTAAAAACCTTCCTTTCTATCACAATGTTTTTCCTTCATAAGCAAGAGAGCGAGACGAAATGAATCCATTGCGTTTTCGTCCTTTAACGTTGCCTAAAGGTCTTCGCTGCAGAAACGGTTTGTGAGAAGCCACTGTTTATTTGGAAATGTTTTTTAGTATCAGGGTTTCTGCCTCCCTTCGGTGCTGTTGTAATGTATTGAAAACATTTCTCTGCATTTATTTGGAGCTCAGAGACAAATCCTTTCCTACTCTCCTGCAGAAATTCATAAAAACACTTAAATGTTCAAGTACATTTTGTGCTTCTCTCTTAGTCGGGATTACTTGACTGTCCTTGATGTTATACAACTTATTTTGCCGCAGCCATCTGTAAAAAGTTTTCCATGAAAACGCACGCACGCACGCACACACATGTACGCAAACACGTACGCACGCACACACACACACCACTAATTCTGATCTATATGCAGACCATGGCTAATTCAGATATGTACTTAATTTACAGAGTCTATACTCCAACTAAGAGCTCCTTTTAATGTGACAGCTTTGGGAATCTGTCAAGTAGTGTTTGATAGGAGTCAGGCTTTATGTATCTAATGAGCACAACACTGTATCAGGCTCAGTTCAGTACTCGTTTGCACCTATCATTTATGCGAATACGTTCTTCTGATGCCCATAAAAAAGTAATGGGGAGAAAAATAACTCGGAAGAAACAAGAAGGGATGTATATAGCTAGATGCCAATGACCCCTGTTTTACCCACAAGGGCTTACTGGAGCTGCAAATGATATTGTACTTTCATCAAAGTTACTGCTGCAGTCAGCAGAAGCTGTTGCGTAAGTGCTCACTGGATATTTTAAACTTGTTCGCTGCCCTTTGACTACCATATGTTTTGCTAAAACTCTCTGAGAGATGCATGATTGGATTCTGGGTCGAGGCTACGCCGTAGGCTGTGGTTGTCAGCCCCATCTTGACAGCAATAATGCTTGTCAAATATTGATCAAAGAAATCCGTTTTCAATAATTGTGTTTCTACAGGGCTTTTTTTTTAAATTTTTTTTTTTCTCTTTCTCTCATGGCTTTGGATTTGCCCAAAGGCGCAAATGCTGAGTTCAATGCACTTTGGTTGTTTTCACTCCTGTGCTCATGGTAGCTATGACAACCTCCTACATTTTCACCATCACCCTTGGTGGACACCGTGATTCATGTCTTAGAATGCAGAAGTAAACATTAAGTGGGGAACTGGAGGCTGAGAGCGACCTCACAGGCTTCTAAGACACCTTTAATAATGCGATGTGTCAGTCTAAGTCAGTTATACATGTAATTCTATCGTCATCTGTTGGTTAAAGTGCAAATTCTCAGCTTTCATTTCAGGGGTATTTTGTACATTTGGGTTTTACCATGTAGAAATTACAGCACTTTTTTATGCAGAACTGTGCCAATGAAAGTCAAGGAAGCCATCACGAGGCTGTAAAATAAGAGAAAAGAAACAGACAGAGGTCAACCCTTAGGCATACCAAAATCAACTGTTCGGAAGATCGTTAAGAAGAAAGTGAGCTAGGTAATCGGTAAAAAGGGCCTGGTAGGCTAAGGAGACCTCTACAGTTAATGATCAAAGAATTCTTATCATAATGAAGACAAAACCCGCAAACACCTGTCTGACAGTTCAGAAACAGTCTTTAGGAAGCAGGCATGAATGTGTCAGTGATTACTGCCTGCAGAAGTCATCTTGTCTTCACTGATGACAAATCTGCTGATAACAAGCAGGAGCTGAAGATGGCTGCAGTGCAGGCCTGGCAGAGCATCACCAGAGAAGATACTCAGCGCCTGGTGATGTCTGTGGGTCACAGAGTTTCAAGCAGTCGTTACATGCAAAGGATATGCGGCAAAGTACTAAACATGACTACTTTAATTTGCACAACATTAATATGCCCCATATATATACATTATGGTGCCTCCATTTCAAGGCACGTAATGTATATGTAGGGTAAACGTCCCTATTAAGCCCACGTACCATATAAGCCCACTTGCAACTTCTGAGTCAAATTTAAAAAAACTACATCATCATTTTTTGCTGTGTGATGTTTTTTCGAATGAAGCTGCTTGTTACGTAAATGACACTTTTTATTGTAAGTCAATCACATTTGTCGATATTGAGTTATCGAAGCATATGTGTGGCATGTGCCTGCTGATCCCAGAAGAAGTTGCAAAAAAACTTAGGTGATTTTGGTACCCTCAGAAAATAACATTTTTTGTATATTTCTACTCCTGTTTTTGGAAAGTACTCACTTGTTATCAAAATTTAAGTGATTAGTGTTTTGAATGAGACATATGTTAGAATATTACCTGAATTAGAAATATTATGTCTTTTGAAATCAAAATATGAGTTTTTGCACACTAGCAAACAGACCACATGCTGCATCAATACAGTAGCTACATAGTATGGTTCATTGCAATGACATAAAGCATGATAAGCATGTATAGTTTATATTTTTGTATGCAGTTTATATTATTATACTGTTAAATAGACAATAAATGTGTATGTTTATCTTTATTTATTTTTTAATTAACATTTTTACCTGGTGGGCTTAAAGGGGACTCTAGCAAAAAAATCACACTGACTGAGGTGGATGTAAATGAGTATAGCTAATTACTTCTCTACATGATCAATTTATACTTTTCATATTATGTTAGTGCACCATATATAGATTTATTTCATACAGTTGTTTTTTTAATGTCATGTGAGTAGAATAAAATATTCTGTCTTTAACCATAAATTCACTGATGTTCCCTTTAAGCCCACCTGTTCCCATTAAGCCCACTTTACTGTGTTTCAATGGGGATTTTCTCCCTTTTGACCTCTGAACCATTTTCCTCCCTAATTTTGACCTCACCTGATGAACCAGCTCCATAATTCAGATAATTAATACCCATATTTAAATATCAGTGATATTGCATATGTCAATTCATTCTGGATAGGCCTGTGTTCTATCTTAACATTAGCAATAATTTTTTAATCTTTACTTTTCAGATGAGTTTTAGTTTAAGATGACTAAAACACGAAAGAACTACAGTTCATGCCCACGCATGATAGAAGCACAAGTTCATCCTCTGCAAAGCAGGGCTGTAGGGACCTGGACCATTCTATTTGCGCAATCATGAGGTCATTGAAAATCTACAAAAATAAGATGAAAGCCATGAACGACTTGCTAGCGTAAGACAAAGACAACCACAACGTGGGCTAAAGATTGAAGCAAACAAATAAAATAAAGCTTAGACCACCCTATAACCTGTTATGTTACACTACTAAGATGGAGCATGGAGCAAATGATAGCCTTACTAAAACGATACAATCACCTCAAAGAGCATAGGCCTACGTTTAGTCTAGGAGAAAGTAGAAATTGCAGAAATGCTGACATCTTTCTTGTTTATTTTGTTTAAGTTATAGGCTAATGATACATGAGCTTCAATATGTTATGACTGATGTCTCCTCATAATGAACTGTATGTTTTAATGTTACTCCACAATGAACTGAATGGTTTTAAAATGTGTTTTTACAATGTTTTCAAACTACTATCCTAAATCTGTTTAACATTTAAAAATGTATTGTTTAATTGTAAATCCTGAAATTGACTCATTTACTATCCTTAGAACATTAGTATTGAACTTGAAATAGTTTTTCATTCAGTCAGTCGGTCTTCAGAAATCTTCATAAAAACACCTGCACTTTCAACCAGCTGACTGAACCAGAAATTTTGGCCAATTTCAAATGCCAACAGCACACCATAGGATAGAGATACAGACAAAATGACAACACATATTGAAAGATGAAGTATTGAAGAGTAATTTCCACTATAGTTTTGATTTTGTTCGTAAATATTTTTTTGGCTACATTCCAAAGAAGACATGTTGTAAGTTTAACTTTTTCTGTGTTGACAACACAGCATAAAGGCTGGTCATGCCTATTTCAAATGCCATTTACAGGCCATAGGATAGGAGTGGAGACAAAATGAAAATAGCTATTGAGAGCTAAGAGATTACAGATTTGAATAGAACAAGTTTGTATTGTTAGGATTTTTAAAATATATATTTATTTATCAACAAATCATGAAGTGGGCTTATTTGGAACACCCATGGGCTTAAAGGGTACGTTAGGTACCCATTAAGCCCATGCCAGACTTTTGACATATTTTGACAAATTAAACAATATAAACATTAGAAATTGGTATAAATGAATTATTGACACTTCAAATGAGAGATTAGACTTTCATTATAACTAAAATGTTCTCACTTAAATTGGGGCAGTATACATGAAAAATGTCTGAAAAGCGGATTTGGTGGGCTTAATAGGGACGTTTACCCTATATAATGTGCTGTTATTTCTGCATGGAGAAACAGTGAAAGTATAATAAAACATCCTTTAGGTCACTTTTTTTAGGCCACTCCAAAACTTAATTTTGTTTCTTTTCAGTTTCTTTTAGCCCTGTCTCTTTTTCATTATTGTGGAGTCATGAACACTGATCTTAGCTGAGGTTAGGGAGGCCTGCAGTTCTTTGCAAGTTCTTCTGCGATCTTTAGTGACTTCCTGAATGAGATGTCACTGCACCGTTGGAGAACTTTTGGCAGGCTGGCCTTGGAAGGTTCCCCACTGTTCCAAGTTTCTCCGTTTGGAGATACTGGCTCTCACTGTGGTGCAGTAGAGTCCCAGAGCCTTATACATAACTGTAACCCTTTCCAGACTGATATATTTCAATAACTTTTTTTCCTCTTCTGGAATTTCCTTTGATTGTGCCATAGTGTGCTTGTAGAAACTCTGTGGTAACTACATTTTGATGGTAAGATTCAATATAAGTCAATTTTAGATCCAACAGGGCTGGTTGCAATCAAGCCTGGCTGTGTTCAATCAGCTGAATGTAATTATCACTTAAATTTGGTTAATTGGTTGATTGAGTAACTGAGGGGACAATTACTGTTTCACATGGGTAATGTAGGTGTTTGATAACGTTTTTCATTAAATACATTTTTTTAAAGTGTTTTGTGTTTACTCAGTTTCCCCTTGTCTAATATTACATTTTGTCAACAGATCTGAACACATTTAGCGTGTCAAACATGCACTATAATAGGGAAGGGGGCACATACCTGTCCATGGCATTCTATATATCCTTTTATAATATTTATGATATTATATATTCTTATATATTATGGATTTGACAAAATTAGTTTTTAACCTCACACATAATTCAGAAAAATACACAAGTAAAATGCATTAAAATGCAGTCCAACAATCCACACTTGCTATTTTTAGCTTGAGGAACAACAGAGGTGAGATTATGAAAAAAAAAAAAAAAAACTGTTACAGTATGTTGCTTCAAATTTCTCTTCAAAGCCCACCGTATTAGAGCAGTATTTATAGACTTCTCTACGAACAAAAATATATGGATGTTGTCCTCTCTGAATTTCAAGCAGTCTGCAATAGGAGTTTATGGCCAAATAAAAAGACTGATTTGTTTTGCATTCATGTTGTGAATCTCCATAATTTCAATATAAACATTAATTGGGAATTTATACCATCACTGACAGTCCAGTTCAGTGGCTCTGTCTTCCTATGAATCAGTAATACCCCAAGAAGGCCACACTGCACCCAAATGACGTGGGCTTAATATATTATTAGAATGGAAAATAAATATTTAATCATATTAATCACTTAATAACTACCTCATTGCTCTGTTGAGGGCTCATGCAGACCTTGGAATAATAGCCCACCCATTGGCCATAATGAACAGGAATTAGCTGTGATAAGGTTGGTGGAGAACAGCTAGAGAGAATAATCAGACTGAGAGTTTTTTTTTTTCTTTTCTTTCCTTGTCCAAATCATCTGTTCAGGAGATTAATTGGATAAAGCTGACATATTGTCTTATTTCTCTCTTCACCTTATTCAGTCATGTTCTGATAGTTTCAAGATGTTGATGCGTAGGCACGACATCCTCAGAAAACACGTCTTCAAAACACCGCTCTTGATTTGCAGTAAATTTGCTTGTAAAATGTGATTGCATAATAACTATGTATATTTAGCAACATGTATAATATATTGATGAAAATGATGCCCGGTAATTGGTTTGATGCAGCCCTGCATTGTTGAGAATGCGGCACCAAAAAAATAGGAGGCCGTTCTAATTGTTATAACCTTTTTGCGAAGGCATAAAAAAGCAAGATATGAAATGACCCAGTTTATTCATTTTGATTCCTTTTACCAAAATACAAGGCTCCATACAATGGAGGGTTGGACCTCATTGCGAATCCGTTGTAGCGTATTACAGACATCTTGCATTGATCCAGTTCAAGCCAGCCAGAGAGTGTTACACACAAGGCTCATTCTCCAGATACCCATCTGGTCCTAATCAGAACCAATCAGGTCCTGAGAAAAGACACCCAAAATCTCCCACCGTGGTAGAAATGACAGCATTACTTAAAGGGGTAGGATTTATCAGGAGAAGAGTAGACAGAAATTTGTTTAAATAAATTGGTAATCTCACATACTTTTCCCTGGAAAATATTCCTTCGCCACCAGACAGTTTCAATTGATCTGCAACATAATGGGCCAAAATACTGTCAAACATCATTACCAGCAATGGGACAAAGGTACTTAAATATACCTCTCCCCCTCCTGCTCTCCTCAAATCCCTATATATATATATATATATATATATATATCTCCTCTGGTTTCTCTCTCTTTATCTCTTGCTCCCACTTACGATCTCTTATCTTTTTTTTCTTCTAAACGAAACTCCAGCAGATTATGTTGTTTCTGCTGACACCAAATAGGGGAGCAGTGAGATGTACACACACACACACACACACACACAAATGAGATGCACATATTTCTATGCTAATTTACACCTGCTAATGTGACTGAAAATTCCAGGCGCCGGGGCTGAGATTGCCACTGACGTCCGCGGAGCCGAGAGGTCGGCTTCCGAGCGCGCTCCGCGGCGGCGAACGGCCGAATTCTCGTCCGTCCCGCACTTGGCCTCACCGGCGGTCTTCCTCGCGGATCGGAGATGAGAGAAGAGTGAGGTCACGGCTAACACCGCACGCAAACGCACCCACCCCCCATCCCCCCACGCCCCACGCACAGAATGCGTTCGCTCCCTCAAGGTTGTGCTAATTTTCGAAGGCAAAACAAACACAAATATGGAGCCTTATCTCCGCGCGGTCCCACGCCAGCCCCAGCGCTCCGCGCTCGTGGGCTGTTTGTTCTGACGATTAATTACCCCTCTGTTTAGTTTCCCATTAGTCCCGGTCTGTTCGCAGGCGCACAGCCAGTAAAAAAAAGAAAAAGAAGGGGGGGACGTTCCCAGGTGGATCTCAGCTGATCAGTGATCTGAGGAATCAAAAGATTATAGAGGATGGGGCGACCGGCTGAGGTCCCCAAGAGGACGGCCCCACTGCTGAGAGCACCGAGTCACTGTGAAGCTTTCAGCTCTCCACCCACTGACAATAATATCTTCTGTGTGCGCGCGCACACACACACACACACACACACACACACACACATGCACACACACACACGCACACACACACACACACACACACATGCACACATACACACACACACATACACGTGTACACATGCACACACACACGCACGTACAATGCATACTTATACTCCCAAAAAACACATACACATTCAGCATATGTGCATGTATAATGCTAATAAACTTAAATACATGCAGAGTGGTGCACAAACCAAAACATGCAGGCACACAAATAAGCATACATTCATGCATGCACACTTACATATTAAAACACCCAAAGATGCAGACACACACAAGCACAGACTTTATTTCAAACACACACGCACACACACACACACACAAACACCCAAACACGCATACACAAACACACACAAAAACACACACACACACACACACACTTCTCTCCATCTGCTTAAGCCCTGTTCACAGAAAGTCCCGGTAGAGCGCAGAGACAGGGTGTGACAATGTTAGGTCTCAGCTGTCTCTTCACTTCAAAATCAGTCTGAGCCCTGCCCGTGGACCTCACGCTTCCTAACCCCCCCCCTCCCCGGTTACCCCATCCCCCAACCCCCTCCAAGCCACACATCGAACGACAGACTCGTTTCACACGTGCCTTCTAGGGGCTATCGCGAGCGCAGCTGTTGCGCTTATTTCGACGGTTTAGCCCGCTGAACTGCGTGAGAATGGCCAATGCACTGACCCTGTGACCCTCAGCGCGGCTTCACAAAGGATCCTGGGAAACGGTGTTTAAGTTAGGGCTCGCTGGTACGTTCCATACAACGCATCGGCACAATATAGGGTGTGCTCGTGATGGTCGGAGAGCGTCTGACGATTAAATGGACACGATTCACCTCTTGTCACTCATCTTTCCATCCGCTGTAGAACAGCAATGTGACCTACAGGTACGATTCAGTCAACATACGGTAAATGAGAAGTGATCCCAAAACTGGTCTTTTTGAGGGAACGGAACCTGTCTTTGGTGACTGGTTTCAGAGCCAGCAGCAGGACATCAGTACAGCTTTCCCAAAAAGCCAGTTGGTCTGTCTTCATTAATTGCTGTACCTGAATTAATAAAAATATCAGTAGATATTATATGACGTATATATTTTTTTGTTGTTGTTGTTTTTGTTTTGCAATGTGAATAACATTCGGAAATGTTTGAAAAATGAGTACAACAGATAACAGATGCATTGTCTGTCTTCTGTTATTGATTGACATTGTATTGCAAAAGCCTGCAGTATGGACAGCTTAGATGACACCCATCCTTATAAAATGACCCGCCCTGTATGCATTCACTCAAGAACAGTCTGCTGCATGTCATTGTCTCTTCCACCATCAGAATGCTGTACTCCAATCCAATCAGTTAAATTGATAACTTGTTAGATTGCACCAAACTCATTGTGAATGTTTCTGCATTATGTAATTAATCAGCACTTAATCACTGCCAATTGCCTTGTTACGCGTTTGACTACAGCAGCCATAGAGACATTAACGGAATTCTACAAAAATACAGGTTAGAAAATATAGTTTCCAGGGTCCTGCCCGCAACAAATGCATACTAAAAATACTGCTTATATTTACCAATCACTTCAAAACTAAGAAACAGTTTGCTTTCATTTTCAAATACTTAAAAAATACATTTCTTTGGCACCCTGCGTCAATTTACTTACAAATATAGCTGACGTAAAGCTGAGATGTGAGATCTAAAGCCGAGCTTTGAAGTCATCATTTTTTTTTAGGTATAATTTAATACCTTCCTGCTGACTTCTGTTCTCAGAGCTCCTCCTCGCCAGGAGATACAATGGAGCTCAGAGTGGAATTTAATTACCTTCCACTCCGGCTTCCCTTTGACTGATTCTCCAGCGAGATTGTTGTCAAGGAGGTTGTTCTGCCGAAGAAATGTCTCAGAACTTCCTATTTATCTAGTTCATATACTAATTAAAAAATTTGCATAAATTATTTTCAAAAGTAGCAAAGCCAGTCATGCAGAAGGGCACTGGTGATAGCTGTAATATTCTGAATGCTCATCTCCTGAGTCTCAACTCATGGATTTTATACGTCGCTGCAATGGAGAGATGCTCTTGTCATAAATTCCTCGTGTTCACACAAACTAATGAACCCATGATTCTCATGATGTAAGTGCCTGACTTCAAAGTAAAATTATTCAATAGAAAATTGGATACAATCTGGAATCTGGAGAAAGAAAAGAAAAACCTCATCAACCTCATCGAACTTCAGTCAAATGTTCTCGTGGAAAGTTCATTTAAGATTGTCAGTACGATTTCGGTAAATGGATTTGTGCCCACTGTATATGTGCTTTCTTGGAAGTAAATAGAAATCCAGCGGTTGTCCTGGTGTATAATTATATATCAGACTGGTTTACAATGGGGGACCCAAACCTATTACAAATGAAGTGACACTTAATTAAGCAATACCTTTCTAGTAATAATAATTAATACCTTTACTATACTAATACTTTTACCGAAATGTGGCCAAAAAGGTTCATTTAAACTTAACTAAATTGCTTGTACTTTTCTGCTATAAGCCTGTTCTGTAATTAACAAAACAATGGAAAGAACTGGAATAGCCCCACCCACGTACAGTCTCTCGAAGACATTTTGCAGTTTATGAAGGCTCAGGAATAGCATCCACTCTGCGTGCCAAACCTCTTTGCCATAAGGTTCTTTAAATTCAGACATTTGAAAAGAGAGTCAGAAGGTTTGTGCAATTCTGCTTGAAAAAAAAATTCCTGTCCTTTAGGCCCATTCTCGGAATTGGAACTTTCCGGAAAGCACACAGACATGAACTGAAGGGACCGAACAGGCGGGGGTGGGTGGCAGCGAGCAGAAGGGGTTGGGGGGGGGGGGGGGGGGAATCCATAACTGGACAGTGTTTCACATCGCGCCTTTTCTGTCAGCACTTCTCCCTGCTGACTTCCAAACAGAAACTGAAGATAAACTGAAAAACCGCGGGTTCGAGCACAGGCCCGGTGCCTTGGAGGCTGCTCTCACGATTTCCGCGGGACGCCGACGCCGAGTTCAGCGAGACGGCGAGGGATGATTTTTTTTTAAGGAGACGCCATGGAAACATGCCACCTGCGCGAGAGGAACGCTCGCTCGAAAAAAGCCCGCCGAGGCGCAGCCGGGCGGGGCGGACAGGAAGACGGGTCGCGCTCCGAAGAGTTTCTTGGAGCCCAGCCCCCCCCCCCCCCCCCCCCAAAAGACGACAGGAGAGGAGGACAAATGAGATGTATCAAAGGATGATTGGTGCCTTGGTGGGAAAGATGAAAGGGCTCTGCTCCCCTTGTTTGATGCAGTCAGTGCATGCTCTGGACTGCCAGTGGGAAAGGCTATCGGGGAAGCTGCTGACTGAAGGCAATGAGAAACAGGCCCCATTTGCAGCGGTGGGAGATGCTTTTTTTCGAGCTCGCAACGCCTGGACGCCGGCTCGGGTTGTCCGTAGCATGGAATATTCCGGTTATTAGAGACCTATGTCATTCCCACTTACACCATGTCCTGCAGAAGCCTGATTTTTTTCCCAAGGGGTCTCCTGTCCAAGCATTAACCAAACCTATCCTCAATTATCTTCAGCCATCAGGCAAGAGAAGGTTACAGTGTGGGTCTAACTGCTGGAAATTCTGTCATTTACTGCAGTTACCCCCCCCCCCCTGGTGTGCAGAGGGTGAATATTGCAGAAGCGCACGCTAACTTTCGTCTCGGACTGGCAGCCATCTTGACACAGGAGGCTGAGGAAGAGGAAAAGACTTACAGTAGGAGCTGTTCATGATTCATGGAGGTGAACATAAAAACAAAGGGAATTTGGTAGTTCTGTGATATAAATAGAAGTTACGTACTTGCGCCAGTGGGAAAGAAGGTACTGGACAATCCTGAGGACAGCACAACATAGGAAAATATATTTAAATAAATGGCAGGAAAATTAAAATGTGCTTAAATGTATTATGTAATACATGTATGAAACGCCTCATAACATTATTCTATGTAAATCTAAATATATTTGACATACATTTGCTATATATGCTAAATATACATGTATGTAAATAAATAATGTAGAAATATATGTGTATTAGTACATTAAAAGTATTAAAATGTATATTAAAATACTTGTAGTTCCCACATATTTCCATATATTATTTTTCCATATGGGTAAACTAAGCTTTAGTGTATGCTGAAGTGAACATATCTGGTAGTTGTTATTGCCTGAGGTGAAGATGGTGGTCTTTGATATGGGAAGAATATATCCTCAGTTTTTTTTTCGTTTTTTTTTTTTTTTTACTGTTGCCCTCTCACTTCTTCCTCACTTTCTTAATGGCACGACAGTGATGTGGAAATCTGACAACACTTCAACTGAATGAGCTGCCAGGGACATTCATAACTGGGTTTTTATCTGAGCTGCTGTGCACAGATTCAAAGTGCTCTTCTCGGCTTGCACAGAACACGCCGTGGACGCTACAGCAGAGGAGGCAGGTTCACCTTAGAAATTTAGAAATCTAACAGATGCAGCAGATGTGGTTTTCAGGACTGAGTACTTTGCAACTTAGTTTCGCCTTTTGTTTTTGCGTCAGTTTGTAATTTCATGGTTTTTGCTATCTGAATTGTCTGTAATTTTTGTTATTTCACGGTTTTGTTGTCCAATTTTGAAGCTTTTTTTTATTTTCATTTTGATTTGAATTTCCCCCCTCCCATTCATGCGCCTGGCTGTATTATTCCCTAATTAATGTCTGCACATTGTGATGGCTCCGGCAACAATACCTTTTGTTATATCTCACAAGCGAGAACTCAAGGTTTGTGTTTGCATTTTTAAAAGAAAATCTATTTGAAGAATAACGCAATTAAGCAGAGTCTGGCTATTTATTTATTTATTTATTTACTTACTTACGTATTGCATATTAAGGGCCAAAGCAGTGAAGCCAATTGTTCTTGTTTTTTTTTTTTGTTTGTTTTTTTCCTTCATTCCACAAACTCCTATAAAATGATCATAGACTTTCAGCAAGACCTGTATTAGTTTATATTGATTTCCTCACTATAGCTATCGGCACAAACCAGACACTTGGTGACAATAATAACCAGCTGAAATTCCAATCATAAAAATCAACAAAAACCACCTGTAATCAGTGCACACAACACATTCAAAATCATGTGATTATTCCCTATGTGTGTGCAACCCAATCTACACATTCTGCAAATCACATTTGATTATTTCTCCAAATTGCATGTAAATATGTCCAAACCATCAAGCTCATTCCATCACATTTTAGACATGTATTTTTGCTGTTTTTTAAAAAAAGGAAAAGTAGTTGGTTTAAAAAAATGGCCATAAGTATCAATCAGCTCTGAGCAAGAAAAATTCTCAATAGTTCCGAAGTACCTGAAAAAAGAAAGGGTTCTGAGGTTCTTCAAAACTATCCAGCAGCACAAGACATAGAGGCTAAATAAAAAGTCTGGAGGCTTGTATCTAGGTGCAGCAACCAGAGAATTTATTTAATCATATTCCATTAGCAAAATTTCATGAATAAAACGTGGCTAATACTGAGATATGTATGAAAAATTGCGGACAGTTGTGTTTTTGACTGTTTTTGCAGTTTTTTCTTTTTCCAAAAGTATTTCTCAACACTTTTCTCAACATTTTTAACTGCCAAATTTGCAGGCATTGACATCGGTTAACTATTTTTGGCGTTCGATACACCAGAAGGCTCGCCTTGTTGATGTTACAGCCAGTTAGGATGCACAGGGTCCAAAGCTGGAATGCAGCAAATGTATGGTTGGCTTCAAGTTTTCAGAAATAGCATAAAATCACTGAACGTTCAATTGAATTAGAGAAACATGTCCAAAAAAGCTTTTGTGCACACATACTTTTTTCCCATTGGAGTGGTTTGCTTGTGCTCACACCCCATAATTGTTGCCTGTGGCGATATTAGTTTTGTTTTGTAGCGACCAGTAGTTCCAGAGGCTTTGATGTTGTCAAGGTTTTTTTTTTCTAGATTGTGCACATAAGGGGGAGGATAGTGCTTGGAGTCTTTTTCTGGTGAGTCAGAACCAGGTTTGAGAAATTGACCCAACCTGAACTGAACTTGGAATCCACTCATCTTGATCTTCAGACTCTAAGCAAAAAGGGGTGGATGTAGACAGATATCAAAGCACTCAGAAAAGACAGATCAAGAGCTGTGGTACGTGTGCCTGCTACCTGAAATTTGGTTTGAAAGTTGCAACACCTGAAGTTATACTTCAGCTGCTGACGATTTATTTGAAATGAATACACTTTTTCTTAGGTTTCAGTTTTGGTGGTTTCATTCCTCAGGTACTGAGTGTATACGGAACAGAAAAGTAAAGAAAAACAGTGCATTGGGTCAAGCAAGTGGCCTTCTAAAATGATGTATTATTTGTCATGACTGGCAAGAATTGCTTTAGCGAACATGTAAACTCAGTCTCAGTTGGTGTAGCGCGGCTCACATTTCAATGTGTTGTCAGAGAGCCTGGACTAAATCAAAATGGCAGTCTGAATGGGTCTGTGAAAGCTCTTTCCAGCACTTTTGTTAGCCGATATACATTTGAGGTTTTACACTCCACTCCTGTCTCCAGAGGGCTAGTCAATATTGCACTGAGGAAGTAGATCTTACATCATAATTAAAGACAGGAAAGAGCTGTCCATTTAATGTACATCTGAAAGGCATACACTTCACAGGCTTGGCCTTGCTGAAACAACAGAGAGCTGCCTGGGCCGCCTGGGCTGTTTTTCACTGTTCCAGGGCAAGCACGAGCTCAGACAGCTTCTCCCCTCAATTATACCCTCCTCTCCTGACAACCCAGCAGAGACTCTGACTGAATTTACCGGTCATCAAGTTTGGAAAAGAAGGGAAACAGCAGCAGAAAGGTCACAAAGGTCACCCTAATTAATGCAATTAAGGCAAAGAACAAGTTTTGGCTGCTTTACACCTGTGCTGAAATGTACCTTGGGAAGTAATCCAAGCCCAGCAGCACCTGGCGTACATGCGTGTACATGTGTACACGCACAATCAATATCCCAGCTCTTCCAGTCTCCGAGTCTTCTTCAGCGGGCAACGAGGGGCGAAAAGAAATGCCACCCCACATTCGGTCTCCGCCACGATATCAACACTTTAAGTGTAAAAGCCTGACGCCACGAAAGCTGACAGGTGCCCGTGAGGAAGCTTGTGGCCGTGTGTGATTCCTGCATGATAAACAAACGCTTAACCTTCATGCGTTAGTGAATAATAAAGTACACAGTAAGGAAGACAAACACGTGTACACACATGCATGCAAACACACGCACGCACGCGCGCGCACACACACACACACACACACACACACACACACACAAGCACATACACACATGTATGGCATAGTTTGTTTATCTCGTGGTGGACTCAGAACTGATGAACTGGCTGTAAATATAGTTAGCACTCGCCATATGCAGTAAAAGGTTAACAACCAGCTACTTGCAAACTATACAGAACGGGCAGTGAAAATTGAGAGAATGCAGAATGTATTTTAGCAGTTATATAAACAAGCTGGCAAGGTCCATAGTTAATAGAGAATAGGTAGCAGCAGAAGACTTTTCCAGTGTTCTGCATCCTTCATAAAGAAAATTGAACTGGAGTCAAGGCATAAATAATATATCAAATATTTAATTCAGTCCAGTAGGGCCTGGCATAATTCAACCACAAACCTCTTACAAATACAAGCTATGCAGGCAGTGCATTGCAGACTTATTTCGGCTTTTAAAGCAACCGCATATCATTTTATCCGTTTTTCTGTTTTTAATTTTCTTTTCAATAATTTTCAGGCATTATCATATGTCATAAGTTATGGTGATATTGAAGTTTGAATATTTTTCATCCTACAGATTTTACTCCTTAGTTAAAATATCATAGAAATTATTTTAATAAATGTATGTGCAGCCATGATATACAGTACATAGCTGTAACTTATTGGAGTAAAAAAATATAGGAAAGTAATATTCTTTGTTATGCCAATTATATGTGCTTGTAATTTTGTGCATAAAAAGTACATACAGTGTATACCTAGTTACTGATGTTAACATGCAGTATTTGACATGGAGAGCAACTGGACCTTCAAACTACATCCTCATCCAAGGAAAATATAACACAACAGATCACTGCTACTCTCAGTATATGCAGTCATAAAGAACAAGTCCTGAAGAAAAGCGTCAGCATCCGAAACCTTCATTTTTCACTTCCCGCCACTAACTCCCTCAGTGCTCAAAAATGTTACCTCAAATATACAAACGCCTGCCATTCAAAGGCAGAGATCAATATCAATTCCAATCGAGAAATGTAATTCCAAAAATAAATAAATAAATAAAATAATGCAGTACTAAGTCCTTCACAGAAAATCATTGGCTCAGTGTGCTAACAGGCCATTCAAATTTGGAGAAACTCACAGCATCCTTGAAAGATAGAATTTCTTTTTTTTTTTAATCCTTTGAACACTGGTCCCTCCCTGCCACAATACCTTCAGCGCTGATTCCTCTTTCCACGATTGGTCCCTAATACTCAAGACTAACATATCTGTGCTATAAATAAACAAACAAGACATCACAATGCAGAGTTTCTCGTCTCACCAGCCCTGTTTGTTTGGTCTTGTCTGTCCCATCCCGTCAAGTCTTGTCTGCCCTGCTATGTATGTCATGTTCTTTATACTCTATATGCAAATATGTATATACGAAGAATGATGTGTTGATTCTAACGCTATTTATGGTTGCTATGCTGTACTTCACATCGTATTGTATATTCCTCCTTCCTGTAACTGTCTTGTCATATTAACTGCAAAAATAAAAAAGGAAAAAAGGACATGTAGAGCACAGAAATGAGAAATAGTGATAATAAAAATGCACTTCCTCCCAGTTCTGAGTCTGTGACTTGTAAAGCAGTAGCATGTCCTTGATGTGATCATATACCAGCTTAGTGATCCTCGGAATTCAATAGCTGTTCTCTATATCCACAGCTCCAAAGCTCAGTCCTGGCTATACGGTGACTGACTGTTTAAAGCTCGAGCTTCAAAGAATTAATAACAAGCCGTCCCCCAGTGAGCGAGTTTCATTAGCTTAGCTTCAGTAGCGGATTGCGTCCTCGCCCCCCCATAAGGCCTGCGTCTCACAGGACGGGCTTTGTGGCGGGGTTTACCTGCGCGAAATCCCACTTGCGCCTGTTAGCGGCGCGCTGTAATTAAGTGTGTTGTTTGGAAGAAGAAATCAAAAAGCAACAGTCCCAGAGAGGTATGCGGGTCACGGAAGCGGCGGAGCTCAAAAACTCGTCGCACGTCGGGCGAATCTCCATGGAAACCACCATCGCAGCGCCATCTCAAAACGCAGCGTGCTTTTCCAATCTTTCACACGTTTGGATGTACGCAAGGTCGTTGTGTGTGTGCGCGGACGTGCGCGCGCGTCGCTGTGAAGGTCCGCGGTACGTGTACGTCTTTGTTTTCGCGCGTCTCAAACGAACGGTTAAAATAACCAGCCTTGAAAATGAATTCAAGTGTTAGTGTGTAGCTGTTGAGGGGAAAGTAATGTGATATATTAGAAAATGACCTCCAGGCTAAAAGAGGACGTCTTGGCATTTAAATTTAGATCCCAAAACATTGCAACTCGCATTGGTGGTCTCGGAATCAGGTTCAGTCAACCTTTCAAATCAATGACATTTTCTTTCGAGATGCCTTTCTCCTCCGTGTCTGGCGGATGGTCTCTCTGATGTGTTCAGTGAGACGCCATTTAATTCAAGTTCATTTACCAATTCAAAGGTCTTCGGAATAAAATGACACTTGCAGAGGAATTAAAGAGAGACTCAGTTGAAAGCGCTCGCGTTAAGATTTTCGCTGGCTATATTTAAAGGTGGAAATGAAGAGAAAGCCAAATACAAGTTGAACTAAGACTACAATATTTAGACAAGAATAAAGGACTGTTTCTAGAGAAGCAATTTGAAGCGAGCGGTGACATCATCTTCAGTTATTTTTAAAGTACAATTTCTTCCGCCACAAAGGTGGAAAAAAAGAATACGGCACGTGAAATATTTCTGCTGAAAAAATATATTCCCGGAAATATTGTCATCATAAAAAATATCCTAAAACAGGCTTTGAGGGAAAAAGAAAAGGCCTTCATCCATCCATCAGTTGAAATACCCCTGTCACTGTAATGTATGTTTGTTTGGGAAATATTAGAAACTACTCCAAACTGTCAAATGACCCACATCAGGAAAAATGAAAACAAATGATGGGGTAAATAACTTCAAATATGAAATTCTCTGCCCGTATATCTGAGGAGTGGAAGGTGCGCGGCTCAGGTGTGGAGCTCGGTGGGTGTCATGCATGAGTAATGGCAGACGGAGTGGAATGGACCCTGATGCATCTGCGGCTCTGTGGAGCGGCTCCGCTCTGGGGCCCTCGCGTTCCAGCAGACGGAATCCCGGGTCCGAGGCGAAGACTCGCCGAACGGAACCGCGCCCGGGACCCGGACAGGACGAGCCGAGCCGAGCCGAGCCGAGCCGGGCCAGGAGGCGTCCGACACGCGCAGCGCGATCCTGACCGAAACCTCACGACACAAAAATCCAGTACCGGCGTCTGGGGTCTCGTTCAGCAGCTCCGTCCTCTGCTGAGAACCCCAAAATCGCAATGTGGGTTTGTGCAGCCAGAGCCTTTGTCCAGCTTTGCATGCGTGAGGGGTGAAGGTCAGAGAGTACCTGGCTCTGAAGGCCCAAAGTTCACATCGACTGCTTCTGCCAGAAAGTACCTCCGTTGGACTGTACAAAATGCATCTCCACAAACAGGCTACAGTAAATATTCGGTGTGAAATTATAAAAGTTGTTGAGGAACCCGGGATAAGTGCATCTGCTATGAATAATCAAATAACCAGAGACAGAACCGCAAGGCCAAGTTTATTCAGAATGTAAAAAAGGATATTAAAATAGAAAGCCCTAATATCAGATGGCATGCCTTCCCTGCCAGCTCTGAATGAATTAAATTAGCTTTTCTCTCTCTTTTTTTTTGGCAGGAGAAGTGGAGGGGATGGTTTTCTCCAATTTGGTGGTTTTTTAACAAGATTTGCTGATGCAAGGCTGTGCTATATACTTTTGACTCAAAAAAAGAACAATAACTAACTCCACGGCACACAGGATAATGAACCAGATGTCAAACGGAACTGTTTTTCTTTTTTTCTTTCCCCCAGGGACTGGTCTCTACCAGAGTACCGGGTTAATCCAGAAAATGTGCGCTTCACGGGACTTATCGGGGATTGATCTGAGCGCGGAAGGGTTACCGAGGAAATTACCAGTTTAACGGCGGTGCATATGGTTAATCTGGGAGCCGGTATTTTAAATAGTTTTTTAATGAGTTTGTGAAATGCACTCTGGTGACTGTCTCATCTAAGACGATCTCCATTCGGGGTCTTAATAATGCAAGAGCGTGGAGGTACTTCTACTGAAGCGATGAGACAGTTCCACGGCAAGCAGGGGGAGACAGAGGGGATCTGAGCTGAGAGAGAGATACCAATTAATCTCCATGTGTTTAAAGGAGAATTTAGGCTTCTGCGCGAAAAACTGAATTAGCGATACTAAACACGCGAAGCCCAGGCACTCCGGCTAAATTGAAAAGCGTTATACCTGCATTAGCACCAAGGTGACGTTATTATTATTCTTTTTTTTTAATAAACAGATTAAAGATTAACTGTGGATAATGGCTTGGATTTCAGCATGTGTTTTGTTTTGAAATCCATACAGTAAAAAAAAAGAGGTCGTTTATATTTTTCTCAATCTTAATTCTGTCGTGCGAGGGTTGCGAGAGATCTCTCTCAGACCTTAATTATTACATCCAGGCTTCAGAACGCGGCGTAAGGCGACAGAGCTTAGCGGAGGAGAGACGCGGATGCTGTGTTGAAGTGATATTAGTATTGATGCGAGATCAATGGAGAAAAGAAGCGTAGCTCCCATTTACCTCTGACAGCGCCGACTCCCTATATTCTATTTACCGAGAGTCGATTCACTGAAGTCAGGGAGCTGAATATGCGCCTTTATGCGTTTTGTGCCGGAGATGCGCTCCGCGCTGCTATTGTGCCGTCGCGTCCTTGAGCAACACTTAAGTGCTTAACCCGCGTGACTTCAGCAAATGTCCGGCTGTATAAAGAGGCAATATTAAGTTATTATGCAAGGCTCGCCTGAATAGGAATATGTGCTAAAGAAAATCAATGGAGAGGAACAAAAAAATGCCACAAACATGCAAGAACAGATGACCGCATCGGGCTAGTTTAGTCAACAGCACGGCGTATTGAAAAAGTTTCTTCCGTTTTTTTTTTCATTTTTCGTTCCCTGTTTTGACTCTGGTGCGCAGTCATTTATGTTATTCATTCGCTCGGTGGATGCGCTTATCGAGTGTGGCTTTCATCGGGGACTGAAACCGGTGACCCCAGGGTCACGGGAGTTCGGCGGGCCCTGCCGCCGCCGCCCCCCCGCGGACGTGCTGCTCGGCCTCGAGCCTCGGAGTAACGGAGAGAGCCGGACGCGGAGACGTCCCAGCGCCTCTCGCAGCCCCGCCGTCCGCGCGGAGCCGAGAGACGGAGCCGCGCGCCGACCGGCGCGGACCCCGGCCAAAAGAAGGAGGCGGGGGGGACAAAGACGCCGCGCTCCCGCCAAAATGAAAAGAATGGAAAGGGGGAGCCGCACGAAAATGAAATCTGGAAAGCCGGAGACTTCGCCGCTGGTCGCCCCGCCACGACGAGGTAAGACACGCGCGCGTTCCGCTTCGGCTAGCGGCGCCGCCGCGGAGCGCGGGCCTCTAAACCGATCTCCGCACGACGAGCTATTTTTCAGCACAGAAAAAGGAAGGCGCTCCTCGTTTATGAAATCCGTGCGTGCGCATTGTTTTAACGAGTGATAACCTCGCGCGCTTTCCCATTCCGCAGCGAACGCGGAGCGACTCCGTCGAGCGGGAGCTGTGATGCCGAGAGCGCGTTTGTAATACTTTCTGCTGGCCGCGCGCTAACGCTGGGCCGACTCCGACGCCCCGACGCAGGGGTCCCGCCTCACCGTTAGCGCTGGCGAGCGCACGCCAGCCTCGCAGAGTAAATACAGTCATTAACCAACCTGGAATTTAGCAAATGGCGCAGAACGGCCGGGTAAATGTTTCTGAGATGATGAGACGGAGGGCCTGATGGGAAATATTGTTTTTTTTTTTGTTTTTTTTTTTTATGTGACCTGCATGTATGAGTAACGGCTTGTGATTGGATGTTCCAGGCTGACTCTTAACACCCAACTGCCGCTGTACCACAGGGCTGGTATACCAAATCAGATCCAACAGGGAGCCTAATAGCAGTTATTACCCTGAAATAGAAGAAGCAGTGCACAGCAAGGTACTATTTGTTTCCAATTCACAGATTATAATCTATTTTCTTTTTTCTTTTTTTCTGGGCTGCTGTTTGTTTGCTGTTTGAAAGACTAGCCCCCCTGTTCCTGCCTGAGATACTGTATCTCATTTGAGAGACTACCTCATCCTATTTTCTGTTTCTCATTCAGTGCTTTCCTGAGCTGATGTCTGCCATTCCTGAGACTGTCCCCTTCAGATGCCCGACTTGCTGCATGACATTTTAGAGACTATCTGCCTCCATTTTCATGCGCTGATGTTGCCAATTTGACAGACTATATTCTTGGCTCCGCCTGACAAAGTTTTTTTCATTATGGAGACTGTCTCATTGAAACTTTCTTGATATTTACCAGTCGACAGACTATCCCCTCGATCTAACTATGCGATTTTAGAGACCGTACCCCCCCGCCCGTACTTTTCCGAGAGCTCACGTTTGTCATTCCAGAGACCGCAGCTCTGGTAGACGCCAGAGCCGCTCCTGCCCGTTGCATGGACTATCGTCCCTATCTTGCGTTTTTTCCCCAGCGTCCTGGAGCGCGTTCTCATACGCGGCACGCGCGAGAGCCTAATGAGGAGCCATGTGGTGCCCAGATGATAGGGAGGCAGTCTGGGAGAAGACGTCTGTCTCTCTCGGACGTGGGCTGACAGTGCACTAATTGTTTTGTTCTTTGGGGATGCAAAGCCTTTTCGGCTGCGGCTGTAACGGGGAGTGGAGCCAGCTGGAGGGACTCGGCCACACGGAGAGGACGCTCGCTTCCTATCTGTGTGTGTGTGCGTGTGTGTGTGTTTATGTGTGTGTATGCCTGTGTGTGTGTGTCTTTGTGCGTGTGTGAGTGTGTGTGTGTGTGTAGCACACATGCACATACCACATGTACGCACATACACATACACACACAGACACATTCATACACCCACACAGACGCATGCATGCACACACGCATTCACAGACACCACACATATGCACACATATACATACACACCGGCACACATGCAAGCACGCACACACACACACACACACACACACACACACAAGTACATGCTACACATAAAACCCTGCATATACCATAACATGTAACATACAGAATACCATTTTTCACAATGTTTTTTCTGGACCATTTTGTTTATTAAACTACCATATAACAAGGCAGCTACGCTATCCTGTCATGCTCAGGTTTTAATATATGGCACCGGATTTCTCTCACTGACAACACACTGCAGGGCAGCGATGAGAAACAGGCCGTCTGCAGACACGCGCATGATTTTCTCTCGCACTCAGTCAGAAAATATGTGTTTCACAGATAATATAATCGACACAACTCAAATGTTATCATTAAGCCAATTACACGTTCATTTCATTGCATGCGATAAAACTGCACTGTTAGCTTCCTCAAGCGCAAAAGACCCTAATTACAGGTTGCTTTTTCGCGTGTGCTGATTAAATTTAAACGAACTTCAGCGATGTTAGGTGAAAGTCGGTCATGCAGAAAGGATTAGCAAAGAGGTAAGGTTGAGGGTACATTTTGTGTTTAATTTATATGAAACAGCACTTGTTTCATTTTTTTTTTTAAAATTGTGATGCCCTTTTGGCCCTAAGCAATGTTTCTTCATGTATTCACTATGTATTTTTTTATACTACAGTATGTTGGTGATGATCCAATACAAAGCCCCAAATGGAATACTTTGATCATTAACACTTACGTTATTCCAAACAATATGTTGTTACCATATATTTATTCAAAATACACTATTGCATGTTGATAAATATGCGTTTACACAAACATGTCCAAAGACTTACAGTTAGGAACTGTGAAATTCTAGTTACATTTTACATACGGTTATTTTCTTCATACCCATGTGAATTCTGCGATCAGAGCTTCATAAACGGGAAAAATAAATAAATAAATAAGTGAAAAGGACGTGAAGGAAAAATAAAAGCAGTGGACATAATCTCCGAAGGAACGCACGCCAAAAAAAAAAAACTTTAATTCCCCGGTGCGCTCGTCTTTCTCGTTGCCAGAGGCAAGTATCGTCTTTTGCATACATTGTTTTTTGCCAGTGCTTTCTGTGACTATTTCAGAAATCCAAACAACAAAAAAGAAGAAAAAAAAATCACTTTGCTTTCTTAAGACGTGTCGGTACTGTTGGGCCGCCTCCCGACAGTATAGATACTCCTTCGCCCGCGTGCTTAAAAGCAAGCGAAGAGACGTCGAAGCGCGCCCCTGCAAAATGGTGAATAACGGACCCAATTGGCAGGGATCGCGGGTAACGAGACACAACAGGTTCAAAAAGGCATCCTTGGAATACATCTCAGCGGTTTAAAAAATGAAAGCCGCGGAAAGAAAAGTCTCTATAACGGAAAGCCGTTCTGCTAACGCGTTACAATAAGGTCACATGAATCGGCGTTAAATACTGTAGTTATTAACAGGAATTAATGGCGTACAAATACGTTAAGCATGAAATCTATTTAATAGTTAACAAATACATGAACTTAGGTATTAGTACATGATTATTTATATATTATCAGAACATAGGATAAGCTTAGAATTAGTTAACCATTAACAAAGTCATGAACAGTTTTTTTATTATTATTCCAATTTGAACTGGCATTATGTATTAATGAGGTTGTTAACATGAATTAATGATGTACAAATCAATTAACAAATCTGTACTGATTAACTTAGTTAATGCCTAATTCATGTGACCTTATTGTAAAGCGTTACCGTCATTTTTACCTGGTCACTGACCAATGCAATTTCTCTTTGTCTTGTCCTTGGCCGAGGTGAAGCCATATTGATTGAGGTCAATGGCCTAAGAAAAACATTTCTGTCCTTTCCTTTTGGCAAAGTAATGTTTTTCTGGCTTGGCCATTGTCTAAAGTAAAGGATTCCTGGCTTTTTTTTTTTATTGGCCAAAGAACCACACTGCTTTTGTAAATCCAAGATTCTACGCAGAAAGTCATTTTATTTAGAGCTGCATTTACCCCCTCCCCCCCACCCCCGTTTATGTGTTCATGTCATCTCTCTCTCTCTCGATCTGAAATGGAGGATGAAGGTCTTTGAATTGCTTCGGTTTTTGCTTTTGACAAAGGTGCACCTGTGAGCCTGTTCCAGGAAATGAGTGCTGACTGTTCTATTTATTCCGACAACGCGAGAGTCTGGAGAACAAAGCGCTCCGGAGCGAGGGGCGGCAGAACCCCTCTGAGGCTGATGGATGGCCTCCGCTCGCCCAAACCAATCGCAAAGTTGGCCCTCTGGAAGCGGAATTTCCCTTTTCCGAAACCAAGGACCGGGAATCTGACAATGGGAATGCGTACCGCGCGCAGGTAAATACATTTAACGGCACGTCTTGAGCGTCGTACCGTGGCGACCCCTTCATGTGAAATCGCTTCATCGAATGCGCTCGGGGGATGTGGCCTCCCTTCATGAATATGTTATGTCTCCAAAAATACATTCACATTCAGATTTGTTTAACTTTTATTTGTTTAATAGCTGATGGCTTGGCTAAATGGAGAAGAAACTGCAAAGTAGACTTGGGAGAATGCCTCGGATTTCTTTTATTTCTTTTTTTTTTTTAACTCAAAGTTCGTGCCGTGAGAGGGCTATTATAAGTTAATTAACTCTTGTTCAATATTATGCAAATTGTTTGGAATCAAGATAATTATTTAATTCACTTATTTGTTTTTGCATTTATTACCGAAAGTGTGTCTCGGTGGGAGTTTCAGACAATTGATTTTTTTTTTCTCTCATTATATTTAAATGAATTTTGTTAACAGAAGAAAAAAGGTAAATAACTACAAACATGCAAAGATGTAAGGGGGGGAGCAGCATAATCAAAACAAATGTAAAATGTGGGGTAAATAACAGATTTGGCTTTTCCTAAATGGAAATGGTACAGCCAATGTTCAAATTGTGCTGATATAACATTTTCAGGCAGAATTCAAGTGGAATCCAAACAAATGATCAATTCCCTGCTTTTGCCGCGACTATAGAACAACCTGAAATGTCTATACTACAGTCTTAATCAAATTTTTTAGTCGTGTGCTAGCTTTTTTGTAGGCCAGATAATAAAAGCATGGATTGTTACAAACTGAATATCTTTTTAGTAATACAGAATATGAGCCAGGATTTTCTTTAACAGGGACTGGATTGTTACGATTCATAATTTTGTAACAATAATAATGATTATATGGTGATAGTGATGATGATAATGATGATGATGATGATGATGATGCTAACCAATGTAAACTACAAGCTTTGTAAATTGCAGAAATGAATAGCTCATAGAAGAACTCATCATCACCATAGCAATGATTAAGCCAATCAGTGGCATTGTCACCTATGACACATCTCTGCACAGCACCAAAGGGTGCGCCAGCATATAACTAAGAAAAAAAAGGAAAGGAGGGAAAAAAAAATGGAAATTCCTCTATTTCATTGGGACTGGAACCAGGCTATCCATCACTTCCCCATCATTTTTCCTGCAGAATTGATATTATCTGGTAAGACTCCAGTGCCAGGTCTCCAGCAGTACCTCCCCGCCCTGGGGATCGGCCATGAATGATGTCCCCAATGACAAACGTCTAACGTGGAGCTCTGTGTTCTCTGCTATGGAAGCTGCAGTAGAACTGCTGGACCAATGCATCTGAACCTGCGTTATCTGGGGTTCATACCCTGCATCTGAGACTGTGTTACCTAGGGTTCATACCCTGCATCTGAGCCTGCTTTATCTGGGGTTCATACCCTGTATCTGAGCCTGCGTTACCTGAGGTTCATACCCTGCATCTGAGATTATGTTACCTGAGGTTCATACCCTGCATCTGAGACTGTGTTACCTAGGGTTCATACCCTGCATCTGAGCCTGCGTTACCTGAGGTTCATACCCCACATCTAAGACTGTGTTACCTGGGGTTCATACCCTGCATCTGACCCTGCATTACTTGGGGTTCATATCTTGCATCTGAGCCTGCGTTACCTGAGGTTCATACCCTGCATCTGAGCCCGTGTTACCTGGGGTTCATACCCTGGATCTGAGCCTGTGTTACCTGAGGTTCATATCCTGGATCTGAGCCTGTGTTACCTGAGGTTCATATCCTGGATCTGAGCCCGTGTTACCTGAGGTTCATACCCCGTATCTGAGCCTGTGTTACCTGGGGTTTGTGCCCGACATGCAGAACCTGCGCAGCTTCACGGTTAATCGCATGCATATGAGCGCAGTCAAAGGTCACTCCACCGGAGCCGCTTCTCAGAGCCAAAAAAAAAAAAAAAAACAGTTTAATTAATGAGCTGCGCTCCTCGCCGTTTGGAGGGTCTGAAGCAGTTTCCCCCCGGTGGCCCGAGAACCACCCGCACTCCGGGCGCCGTTGAAACACCCCCCCCCCCCACCCCCCCGCGAACCCACAGGTCCCCTCCCCATGTTTTATTTATGATTCTGATTAAACGCAAGTCTGTGTCCGCCAGGAACCGGGCCTCAGAAAGTGGTGAAGGGGTGTAGCTGGGCGTGATTTCACTTCATTATCCTGGCCGGAGGAAAACAGACCTGCTAATGTTTAATTGAGAATAAATGCTTACACGGTGCTCCTATAAATCCCCAGCTGAGCTTGTTAAATCAAAACTTGCGCCAACATCATGAGGAGTGGTCTGTGTTGCAAGTTATGTGGGTGCCTCACATAGTGAATTCAAAGCCATACATTGCCGATATCCAAACATGACAGTACACCTCTCAAATGGCCGTGAATGCATGTATATGTGTGTGTGAGTGGGGGCGTGTATATGTGTATGCATATGTATGGGTGCGTGGGGGGAGGGTGTATGTGCATGCATACTGTGTGAGAGGGGGGGTTGTATATGCATGTATATGTGTGTGTGTGTGTGTGGGGGGGGAAGGTGTATATGCATGTATATGTGTGTGTGTGTGTGGGGGGAGGGAAGGTGTATATGCATGTATGTGTGTGTGTGTGTGTGTGTGTGTGGGTGTACACTGGGTTCTGGGAGAGAGGTGGCAGGGAGAGAGGTCGCGGGGATAGAGAGAGGTGCCTGCATCTGCCATCTAACCTCCTGCCTCCTGCCTGGATTGAAAGTGTTACTGAGCTGCCAGAGAGAGGCCATCAATCCCCAACACGACTGCTTAAGGGCCCTTCACAAATAACCGCACACAGTGGGGGCACTGACAGCTGTGGAAGAAGAATATGACAATAATGATTTTATCTACTGCCGTGAAAATAAAACTGCCAAACCTATTAGGATTTAATAGAGAGCGAGAGTGAGGGAGAGAGGGAGGGGGGAGAGGGGGTGAGTGGTACAGGCAGAGCAAGAGATTGAAGGTGGAATGACAGAAAGAGAAAGTGAGGAGAAAAAGACAGCGAATCGGAGGGAGGGGGGGCGCAGGGAATTTTGAGAAGGCGAGGAGAGAACGGCGGGAACAGCGAAATCTAAATGGAGGAGAGAAAAGAGAGAGCAGGAAACGGGAGAACGTGTGGCGCGTGGATATCACGGTGAAAACCAGCCAGTGGCAGAGAATAACGGCAATGCAGACTGCCATGAAAACAAGAGAACGGTCCGTGTCTGGGTGTACCCAATGAAACATCGTGAAAAATTTCAGATGGCGGTCGGAGGCGTGGCGGTTGGGTGGATCGCCAGCGAAGTGAATTTGCACGGCATCACTGTTCATTTCTCGACAAATATGTCCTTATGCAGTTAATTCATTTGAGGTGTAGACACTGCAAATTGCAGTTAATTTCCAGAAGAAAAAAAAATGAAAACAGACGCAGATCGTAAACAGAATATCGACGGATTTAATTAGTCCGCGGCGAGAAACCGGCTGCCCACACAGCTGGCGAAATTCCTACGGTCCCGACGGAAATAAGGCGCGGGTCAGGACCGCGGATCGGCCGAACGGCGTAGCGCGGGGCCGTTTGTTCTTCCTTTTGTTTCACGTTTAAAAAAAAAAAAAAAAAAGAAGCTTCGTGCGCCACGACGAAAACGACTGATTAAGTTCGCCGTTGAAAGTTGAAAAGCGTAATTGACAGCTCAGACACAATGTCTCTGAAGCACACAGAGTGTGTTGCTTCTATTGTGTCCTGTCAGAATAAAAAAAAAAAATAAGATCAAAAAGAAATCATTTCCGGCGCTGCTGCGACTTGCATAAATGACAAAAATATTGAAATGGCTCGCATTCATGTGGACTGGGCGCCCAGCGGGGCGCTATCGCACCGAGGCTAAAGCACGGCGCTCCAGGCTGACGAAATTGCTCAAATGAAGTAAAGCACGCTTTAAAAATGACTAAAAAAAAAAAAAACCCTCGCATATTTCACGTTGCGGGCTATTACTCTGTTTTGATGCATGCTGCCTTTTTAAGATGCGCACGTCGTTAAGGACGGCAGATCCTCCGTTCCATCATTCACGACCTGGGCCATCGCTGCGTCGGTTTGAGATTTCCATACCGCGCATACATCACGCGATCTAAACGCTCGTCCCGTGCACTTAAGCAAAGAGCCGCTTACGGCGTCGACGCGCTCGGGGAACGAATAAATCCCCAAAACATGGCGTGGGCGCGCGGCGAGGGCTGGGGGGGGGGGGGTGGGTAGACCTGTGTCTGTGGCGTAACCACCAAAGTCCAGCACTCCGGTGGATTCAGTTTACAGGTGAACCACCGTGCGTCCGTCCACGCCCCCTTTATTCATCCGTTCGTTAATCTGTACGACACGCGCGTCTTGAAGACACGCCCACTGAAATCGCCCCGGCGTGAGACGCGAACGATGAAAAGATACACAGGCGCGGCGCAAGCGCGAGCGCGCACGTTAAAACGCCAGCGTCCTTAACGGAAACACTTCCATCTTCCCAGGTTTCTGAACCACACGGTTCAGCATGTCAGTTCTAGTAGATGACAATTATGAAAACGCGATGACTGAAAGAATCTGTGAGCGCTGATTCGTAAATAAGACTATGTTGCGCTGTAGAATATCTATGGTGCGTTTATGAAATACTGGTGTGGGCCTCCCTTCGAGCGTGGCGGTCAGTGCACCACGCCATGGGAGAAACCTTGTGAGCACAGTGGTGGCATCGACATCCCAAACTGAGTCAAAGGGTGGTCCGTTCTGAGATAAGTATATTCACACATTCTTGTTGTGTGTGTGTGTGTGTGTGTGTGTGTGTGTGTGTGTGTGTGTGCGCGAGCGTGTGCGTATGTGTGTGGTAGTGTCAAAACCTTGGCATACCCTTGAAACAAATAATATGTGTATATATAATTTATGCATTCACTTATTAATGAAGTAACGTGTCTTCAGAAAGCAGAGGGGAAACCATAAACTCCAGGCAAACTAATAAAAAGTCTGAAGTGCGCTCAAACTCATTTTAACTCCAGACAACGAATGTGCCCGCACAACCGCATGAACACACACACACAGACACGCACGCGCACACATATTCACATACACAGAAAATGCTCTCTAATGCCTGGATATAGTGCAATAACACATAAAATGCCATCCCGGGCAAATTAAAGCTATTAAATACATTAATCATTTCAGGAAGAGGTGGTGTCTATTGGAAGAGAGCCAAGCAAGGGAGGAACAGGGAAATAGATTAATGTGTTTACAGCATAAGCAAAGATATCAGCACAAACAAAGATATCTCACCTCTAGCACTGCATACACTAACACTGTACATCTAACAGTAACTACTATGACTGCGCGGGCACACAACTTTCCAGGGGTGCATGAACACCTAGGATAAATATATTCATGTTTATTCCAAGCTGTACTTCACAAATAGAATATTGCTTATTCTTTTTAGTGATATCACTTGAAAAATTCCTAAAATATGGATGTTGAAATAAATAATAATATGCAAGCCTCACTACACAGACTGCTGAGAAACATTGCAGTGCAAAATCTTCTTTAGCCCAAAATATTCTACTTAAAAGGAGTCCGCTATTAGAAATATGGTTGGGTGTTATTTTTTAACCTTTGACATCAAATCTTTCTTTCAATTTATATACATCATAAAGCCTAAAGGTTCCTAAATGTTTAATATCCTATTTAGAAAGATCTCTTGCATGAGCCACTTCTGCAAACCACAGCACGTGTATAGAACACACTCCTGATTATTAAATAGAGTGAATTTTTGCCAAAAATACATTATGGAAAGACAGGCAAAAGATTTCATTTTTATTTTTGCATAACAACAAACTAATATTCCACAATAAATATACTATATGATCATGTTCATTGAAATATGTGTGTCCATACTATACTACATATTATAATAATAATAATAATAATAATACACTCCATATGCATGATTAGCACGTGATCTGTGTGTGTGTGTGTATGTGCGTGCGCAACTGGGCTGTGTGTGTTTGTGTGTGTGCGTGCATGTGTGTGTACGTGTGGGCTGTGTGTGTGTGTGTGTGTGTATGTGCGTATGTGTTGGAATGCATAAGCTGAACGTGATCTGCACAGGCAGTGGATGCAGTGACCAGGCCCGAGCCGGGCTCCTTGGTATTCTCTTCATTGCGTATCAAGGCCAAACACTGAGCTCTGACATGTTAATCAGGCCTTGCTCCCGCACCCCTGGGAGCCCCTGAGAGTCAGCATGGGAGCCCCACGCTCGCACTGATCAGAGCAAAACAATGAGGGATTACACAGCTACAGGAGCAGAGGGAATTAGTGGTGCGGAGGGGGCTGTACAGAACGTGCATGCACACCACATACACACACACACACACACAACAAACATACGCATACATGCACACACACACACACACACACACAACAAACATACGCATACATGCACACACACACACACACGCACACCAAACATACGCATACATGCACACACACACACACACACACACACACACACACACACGCACACCAAACATACGCATACATGCACACCACATACACACACACACACACACACACACACACACACACACAACAAACATATGCATACATGCACACACACACACACATATGCACCCACACACACACAAACGCACGCACACGTATCTACACACACAAACACACACATACACACCCACTCACACGTGCGCACATACACACACACAAGCATTTGCACACACATGCACCCATGCACATACAAACACACCCACATGCATCTGCTCACATATAAAACACACACACACACAGACATACACAAGCAAACACACACGCACAGTTTAGATACTTAATGCCTCCAATCGTATATATGTGGAGAGCATCAGTACCGAAAACTTTTTTTCTGAAATGCGATGACATGCCTAGAACCTTCCGCAACAGTCTGCAGCCATTCGCTAAGGATGCATTTTCATGTTGGTTTTAGAATGTGTGTCCTGTACTCAGGACTCTCTGCTTGAAAAGATGGCAGCAATTTCTCATTCATCATGGAAGTGCTGTGTGAGAGGAACTCTGAAGTGCTATGTGAGAGGTACTGTGTGAGAGGAACTCTGAAGTGTTGTTTGAGAGGTATTGTGTGAGAGCCACTTCGCTTTAGGTGCCCATACCCTGCTCCATCCGCCTAATCAGGACTCCATGCATTTGTCTGACGGAGAAAGCAGGTTCAGCCGCGGGTGAACTGGCTCTACACCCAAAAGTGCAGGGACACAATCAAGCCCTTTTAGAGACACTGAACGGCATTTATATGCAAAGACGCCGAAGAGCAACCTTTCACTTAATCTTCATTAATGCAACCAGGAGCAAGATTATTTTTCATAATCATTTTAACCCACCGTCCCCTCAGAGGCAGCTGTCACAGCCCGTTTTAAACGTCTAAATTAAGTAGGATCTCACAAACTTCTCAGTAATGGGCACCTAAGAGCGGGTGCACACAAAAAAAATTACTATTAAAAAATTACCATTAATATTTAAAACGGCTTGCAATATTAATGAGGATTGCACAATGTGAGCGCGCACAAACTTGGACGGTTGGGAAACTGTGCCTTCACCCCATAATTATGCCACAAAGGGCTCCAACTAAACATTCATAGCTACGTGGTGTGTGTAATATTTGCTCGTTGGGTATGCGGCATGGAATGCGTGGAGCATTTCTGGGAGACCACTGAAAAAATTGTCGCTCTTCTTCATCGTCTCCCAGGCACCCCCCCAAAAAGATGATTCACACATTGTTGTTGTAAGGGTTGTGTTTGCTTTGTGACCGCAGGCCTGCGTTCTAAATACGGGGTACAGTGCGGTATTACATCATACCCCACAAAATGCTCTTTGTGTGTGTGTGTGTGTGTGTGTGTGTGTGTGTCAGTCACATAAAAAATGTATGCTAAATTAAATCACAATCAATCAGCCAATGTCTGTTTTTTTAATGAATCCTTCCAGCAATTGTATCAGTTCACTCAACAGAATGAAAAAAAATCATTTCTCAACTTGACTCTGCTGAACAATTACTATATTAGCCTAATTATTTGACTGAAACAAATTACTGAGAAAATGAATTCATTAATACCAAGCATTAGCTGGGCCTAAAACCTGAACAACAGCTGTGAGCTAAAAGAACAGCACCTACTCATGCTGAAAGTTTAGCCTTTTAAAGGTTCAGCATTTTTATGCTAAAAGTATTTGGTCTGCACATTTCTAGAATGCTAAATTAAACTTAATACTTAGGGACTTAAAGGACAGCATTACAAAGATATCACACTGTTGGAGAATAAGATGGATGGTTCTTCTACCATTCTGGTTATTTTATTTATTTATTTTTTACAAATTTTATAACTAACAACAACTCCTTGTTATCGATAAGTGAAAAGACATTTTAATACTCATAATATCCACAATCAGAATATAAGAAAGCTGCATAAATGGAAGCAGGGATGCTGCCAGATATTTTGGGCTCCATAAAAAAAATCAGAATATACCAATAAAATATTCTTTATCAATTTCAATTTTAATAACTGAAAATTAAAAAAAAAAAAAACGTATAAATCCTATGTTCTATTGAGGGCCCCTTGGAATCAGCCTAATGCTTAATCACGATTAAACTTATTTCCGGTTGGAACTAGTTTCAATGGTGCAGGCAGGCCGAGGCTGCTGTTTCCATGGAAATAAGTACAAACACAATATAAGTACCAATATTTATGTTTATAAATGTGAATAAATACTATAAAACAAATAATCTTTATATCTATGGCTTTTATAAATACAACATCCCAGTACACGCTACAGTAAAGTTAAGGTTTTAAGGTTTAAGGTTTATTTTATTCAAGAAAGGGACAGTGCACATTAATAAACATGATAACTTAGATGCACCATGTAGCTAAATGAGCCAGATTTAGCCATACAGGCTAATTTTCATCTGTAGTCCCTGGGCAGGTTGATGGTTTAAAAAACAAAAAAGAACATATATAAGGCATAAGCACAGACAAATGAGTAAAAAAAAAATGATTACCGGAGATGTATTTTCTTGCTTTATCAAAATCCCAGCATGCACCTGTAGCAGCTATTGTATTGTATCTCTGGTTGTTAGAAATTGCTGTAAGCATTTAAAAAATCCTTCATCGTATTCATATCCTGCCCTTCAAAAAACATATACCAAAACTGAAATTTAAAACAACCCAGAAAGTGACTTCTTTTTCGTTTGTTCTGTTTAATTGCGTTGCATTTCATGTGACCTTAAAGCCTTTAAGTGCATCGGACAGAATATAGGGGACCACGTTTGTAAGGGGTCACATGTCCTTAACGCTTATCGTGTGCATACACACTGATTTATTTTAAGTGGGTTGTATAATGTCTATCTCTCCAGAAAGTAGGTCCCTGTTTGATTATGGCTCAATTGATTAACCGATGTATTCCCAGTGGGGCTTTGTTTAAATAGACATATACTATTTGGAAGGGAATCACAGTAGAGCAGTTGTCACGATAAATGTATACCGCTTGCACTGCACCTGAATTTGACATGCCAGCTCTACTCATTTAAACTACAGCTTAGTACTCAGTAATTTGACTAGCAAATGAGAAGCAGCAATTAGAATAAGACAAAACACAGTTGCAGTTAATTTGATTTTTTTTTTTTTTTTTTTTTTTTTTTACCTCAGCATCCAAACTGATTTGCGTTACTAATGAACTTTTTCTGCACTGATCAGCATTCCAAAAACAGATACACAAAGGTAAATTAAAGGAGACAGAGAGAGAGAGAGAGAGAGAGTTATAAATCTTGACCCATTCTGGTGGTGCTCCATCAGTCTGAGGTATAAATCTGTGTGTCGCTTTTCCATCATAGATATTACCCCAGGTTTTGCCTTGCCACATTCACCTTTAGCTTGATCTGTGGGTGATTTAGGTAGAGGGACACTGTGAGGTATACTGTGACAAATTCCTCAAAAAATTCGCAATATGAATTAAATTTCATTTTATTTCCTGGAATGAGAATAAATAAAAGTCACATGCAGATAATCTAGAAGACAGAGAATTGCTATTTGAAAACAATGTGATTGAAACCAACAGCAATATGTGCTGATATAAATATGTAAATAAGTCGATTGTAAAACATGGAAATTAAATCTGTAAAATTTCCTCTGAGCCAGTTAGAAGTGCAATTTTCTGCCTTGCAGATTATAAGTATGGAATTCAAGAGGTCCATGCATTGCTCCAGCAGACATATCATGTTTCAATGCATACTTAAATAATTTCCTACATGTGGTCATGAATATTAGGCTAAGCGACTTTCAGCTCTGTACTCAACATTCAGATCCACATATGGTGCGTATTTAAAACACAGCTCGACAATCTGAATCAAGTACTAATTTAGACCCTCCCTCTAATTTCCATCCAAATATAAAGTCTAGGGGATGTGCGTGTGTGTGTGTGTGTGTGTGTGTGTGTGTGTGCGCATGTGTGTTGGGAGCATTGAAGAATCCCCCAGGTGCCACAAAGTTTTGGAACTATAAATTCAGTAAGGGATTGGTGTGTGTTTCTGATTTCCTGCAGTGCGTTAGGATTTTAAATAAAACAGCACTTCATTGACTTAAAATTTAATTTACGCTCTCAAATTGTAACTCAGCGACCAGGAAACCTTTCGATTATACATAGGCTACCTGCTAAAATGGGCCCGATTTTTCCTCGTTAATAGGACTTAAGAGGGGTCTGCCAAAACTTCTCAAAACAGCATGAACCTCAGACCTGCCTTTTTTTAGTCATTGATTTATGCATTCATATTTCCTTCTGAACTGTACTGGTG
Organism: Anguilla anguilla; assembly: GCF_013347855.1. Taxonomy (NCBI): domain Eukaryota; kingdom Metazoa; phylum Chordata; class Actinopteri; order Anguilliformes; family Anguillidae; genus Anguilla; species Anguilla anguilla. The sequence goes on from NC_049203.1 coordinate 8,860,566, forward strand.
TCCTTTTTTGTGTATTGTTGCCATTTTCAGCTGGTTCTAGGGAGCATGGCAGAAATCCAAACAGAATACAGCGTGTATTCTCTGGCGGGTTAAAAATATATAGCAGTGTTAGATATTATCAATGTTTTTTTTGTGTGGTGAAGTAGAAACCTTCAGTAATATTAAATAGGTTTTCTGAGAACAGAAGTTTGTGGGTCACTGTGTTGGCCATGCATCTTCAAAACTCTCTATTTGTAGGGATAAATGTAAAAAAAAAAAATGTTTGGCCTTGCTGCAGCGGGAAACAGCATGGGAAAAGATTCATTTCTTGAAGCGCAGCACGCCTCAAAAAAGAAAGTAAACAGTCGTGTTATTCAGACCCGCTGTAATTGTTCCTTTTGAAAAGCAGGTTCGTTTGCAGCGAGCAACTTCTCCCGCAAATTAAAATGGTGGAAAGAAAGGGTTTCTAATCAGAGGCCTCGTCTGATGCCTTATAGGGATTTTTTTTTAAGGAGGGCACAGTGGAGTGTAATTTAACAAGCATCTCACGCTAAGACTGTGCTGCTTTAAATCAGCCAATCATCACACATGTGAGGTGAGTGTTTTCATACAAAGCAGTAGTCCTGCCAGTGTACAACACGCTGTATGTGTCAGATCTGTGTGTATGTGTGTGTGTGTGTGTGTGTGTGTGTGTGCATGCATGTGTGCGTGTGCTTGTGTGTGTGCGTATGTGATTGAGTGAGTATGTGACATGCATGTGTGTGTGTGTGTGTGCTTGTGTGGGTGCGAGTGTGTGCTTGTGTGTGTAAATGGGGTGAGTGTTTGTCGTGCATGTGTGCATGGTGGGTCTTCCAAAAACATACCATAAAGCAAAGAAAATAAAAAAATAAAAAATGGGCAGCTAGGCTATGGTCATCAGGACAGTACTTGTTAAAACGATTTGATTTGTCCAGGATTTCGGCTGTATAAATGTGCCTGTTTGTGATTTCTCCATGCCTGTTATGCTTTCTGGTTCCATGCTGTGTTTTCTCTAGCAAGAGAAAGAGAGGTTTGTTTTGGTTTCCATGTTTCTGCATTTAACTGCATGAACCACAATGAGGACAGTAATTATTTCTGTCATTTTGCTCTACCTGTGATAACTTCATTTATCCATTTATTCACTATGTCAAAACAGAGACTATAAAATACATTCTTTATTTTGAAAGAGATTGAGCTTTCAGCTACATATCTAGCAGCAATCTTCCTTCAGCTAATTACTTAAACTCAACTGCAAACTGCACAGAAAATTCATTTTCAAGTGCAAGGTGCAAGGGTTAGTTTTGGTCAGAGTTGAGCATTTCAATATCAACGTGTGACAGAGAGAGACATATTTGAATTGTCGTAAGCATTTTTGTCAATAAAAGAACCATCCTTACTAGCTTAAATATCACAGGCTGAACTGTGTATCCTCTTCGCTAGCAGCATTTCTTAGCCTGAAATTTCACAGAAAGAGACACATTCTCATTTTGGCATTTCAAATTGCAGATTTAAAATATTTTTTTTAAAGGATCTGGACAGTAGAGGATATGACTTTTTCTCACATTTGTAAACTACATGAACAGATGCTTCTTACTATTTGTGTGTATTCTAGTTTGCATCACAAAAGATTTTCAAAATTGAACCATCATAGTAAATTAGGAGCCAATTCCACAAGTATGGGCTATGCAAATCTGAGTTATCATGAGCTGAATTTTTGAGGTGGAGATGTGATACAGGAATTGACAGGTTGAAGTTTCACATTCCAGTATGTGTTTTTAATGTAAATATCACTAAAAAAAAGTCATAGCTTCTGGGGAATTTGTTAATCAACATTTTGTCGCACTGTCAAAAAAAAAAAGTAGCTGCAAGAGAATTTCTGACACATATCTGCTAAAATAATGTGGTTGTCAATAAAATGTTAAACTTACTACACACATAAACATACGTGCATCTTCAACGTCAGCCTTCCCCTTACTGCAGACGTACTCCGCAGTGCACTTCGGGCTTAAACCAAACAAAACCATCGCGGGTTTATTCTGAATGCGTGTCAGGGATCATTCTGCAGCCGTGTGAGCGATGGTAGCCGACGTTTCACAAAGCTTTAATTACTGCTCGTTAACTTGGAAAGATAAGTGGAGAGAGTCGCGTCGAATATCCCACCCCAGCTTATTCTGTGCCGTCAATGACAGTACATGAAGAAAGGCTCAGAGCGGTTTCTCTCATGAAAAAAAGGTTACATCCTTGCTGTAGACATTGGCCTGTGTTCAATAAACATGTATCCTCAACCTTGAGTGAAGGACTGCACATTAAAGTGAGTTTGGCTTGTGAAGTAAAAAAAGGAACTTTGTTTATTTGATAGTCGTAAAAATGAAAAGAGAAATGTTGTTTGAATCCCAGCCATTATGCCTTCTGATCTCATCTCTGCCCTCACAGCCTAGGACACTGACTCTGATAAGCCACCGATGCTCACCCAGCGTGACTAACTACCCCAAACTGGAACCACCGTCACTTTCTCGAGTGCCAAAATACATTCTCATACTTGATCTTCTATTTTACTTTTTTCATCTTTGTAGGTTTTTTTTTTTTTTTTTTTTTTTATTATTAAAAAAAGCAGACCGACTCATATTTTTACAAAATGGTACTTTTTTCTTCTTTTTTTAGAAGACATAGACAGCTCAAGTAGATACCCTGTATATTGAATCCTACTGTGTTTGTCAAATTTAAAGGCAAATGAATACATAAAGCTATGCAGAAATATTAAGGAGGTGTTGGGGGGGGGTATGGGCAGATGGAGGATTTGGTGCCAAGCGTGAGTGTGGTGAGGTGTGGAACACGCGGGGGTGGGGGGGGAGCTCCCAACATCTCTACTATGGTTCCATTGAGAGTTGTGGGTAATAATCCAACTGGAAAAAAATGTTACAAAAAAAAATCACCTCCTGTTTCCCAGCTGTGGTGTGAATATTAATTTATGTTGTTTTGATATAATTTTATTCATATCTGCTCAGATCCAATCAAAACTCCTAGGATGTCACTTTACTGTGCAGCAGGACAATGAGCCCAAACACACCATTAAAGCAACCAAAGAGTTTTTCAGGGCCAAAACAGTGGGATGTGTGGGATGTTCTTCACTGCCCAAGTCAATCAGTCGACCTGAATCCAATTGAGCGTGCATTTCACTCCCTGAAGACAAGGCTGAAGGCAAAAATCCCCCCAAAACAAACAGGGACTGAACATGGCTGCAGTACAGGCCTGCCAGGGAGGATTCCCAGCATTCTGGGATTCATGAAACACAAAGGATTTTCAACCTGGTACTAAATATGACAACTTAATTTAGGATTATGTTCATTTGTCTAATTACTTATGGTCCCCCAAAATGGTGGGGGCTATGTATAAACAATCTTATCAAATCTATTTCATTCCTATAGTATATTTTTACAGAGAACTGTCACAAAAAGATAAGAAAAAGCACTCTAGCACTGGCTTCTGTGCTTTTGGATTGGCATTGAAACAAAGGTTTAAGATTTGATTCCAATATTTATATTATACTAAAGATTCGCTTCTAAAACAGATATAAGGTATAAGTTAACTATGTACTTTTATAAGGAATAAAGACTTCACATTTAAGTTCTATATTTAGACTATATATTTAGAAATTTGTCAATTAAATCTGAAACTCAAAGGTTTATTTAGCAAGTCCATTAAACCTGAGAAAAAAACGGCTCATAGCCTATTCAACAGAAATCTTTGGTGAAATGCCATATTTAGGCTAAAGATGTTTAAAAAAAAAATAAAAAAATTTAAAAACCCTAGGAAAGAGGTGATGTGTTTTACTTTACATTTGCCCCCTCCCATATTCCTCCCTCAGCATTTATATCACTAACAGCATTGCAGTCACACCTCACCTGAAAGGCAGCTTCTCTGAAAGCTGTGTACTGACTGTCAGGCTTTGATTCCCCTGGTCTGGAAAAGACTGACCTCCTGCTCCCAGCCAGCAGGGAAGCAAATAGAATCAGACGGGGGGGGGGGGGGGGGGGGGGGGGGGTGAACTGAGGATTACTGGATGACGATGAACGGCCCGGAACAAGGAGTGAGGAATTAAGGGGAAGATAACAACGGACTGGGTTAGTGAGTACTATCAGGAACGAGCAGAGGCGACTTGCACGCTTGTACAAAAGACACTGTTCCGTCACTCGGCAACCGACCGTCGGAACGCGCTTCCCATCTTCGCCGGGGCTCAACCCGCCCTCTCGGTTACGTTTTCAGTAGCGGTTGTTACAGGTCTCGTGCCTGCAGGAAAATGCCCCTGTTGCATGTCCACGGTGAAGTGGACCAGGTACAGGTGTGCTGTGGCAGGATGACTTGCGGAAGTGATTTTGGTGATAAAATGTGCTTTTAGGATTGCAGTTATGGGTGACTGTTACAGGTGTGACACCAGTAATAAAATGGATGGTCACAGGTGCAATGCTTAAAATACACTGTAAATAAATATCCTGTAAAAAATGGCAGTAAAGTTGCCAGCAAAAAAACGTTTAATGAAGGGAAACACTGTAAAGAATTGAATGTACATTTTAAATCCTATTACATGTATTATTATATGGGATGAGTTCCTGCCATTATTTAGCAATACATTGAAGTGACCAACAAGCAAAATCCTGTAAATATTAGTTTTGTTTCTTTAAAAGAGTAGTTCAGATGTAATGCTAAAAATCACATAGCTGTAGAGGTCTGAATCGGCCCAGTTAAAGTTATATGGTATGCTACTGATCTTGCCATGTTTATGAGGCAAACAAAAAGGTCATGGTTTTAAACTGAAGATAACCTTACAATCTTTTTTTTTCTTTTCACAGTAAATTTGAATATATATGAATCAAGGCCTCTGAATGAATTGAAAATGCTTTTTTTTCAATTAAAAGAAAAACGACGCCAGCAACC